>NC_090449.1:158622922-158982088 GCF_031143425.1 Pleurodeles waltl
GGTATTGTTGTATCAGTTCAGCTCTGGAGTCACCTGCATCCTCATCATCTTTCTCCTCATCACTCCCCATGTCTCCTTCATCAGCCACTGGTAAAGCTGCCACCTCCTCTGCATCCAACAATGGGATGTAATGTCTTAGGGCCAGATTGTGTAGCATGCAATAGTCAACAATTATCTGTCACACTTTCTGTGGTTTGTAGAGTAGAGCACCTCCGGTGATGTGCATACACCGAAATCTGGCCTTCGGCAGGCCAAAGGTCCTCTCAGTGACCCGTCTTGTCCTACTGTGTGCCTCATGGAAACTGTTTTCAGCAGCTGTAGTTGGATACCTCAAAGGTGTCAATAGCCAGGGAAGATTAGGATAACCAGAGTCACCTGTGTGCACAGAGGTAAGAGCCATGTCAAGTCCGGGAGGGTGATAGGGCAGGTTGTGAAGGGTGTTGAGAGCAGATAGGCACACATATGAAAGGATACATACCAATGAGCCAGGCCCGGTCCCTCTGTAAAGGTGCCATCATGTGTGGGATGGTGCTGTTCCACAGAATGTAGAAGTCATGCACAGAACCAGGGAACTTGCCGACCACTTGTGTGTTATATTGGTCAGCGAGACACATCAACTGCACATTGGTGGAATAGAAGTTTTTACGGTTCCTATGCACTTGTTCACTCCTCCTGGGTGGCACCAGTGCAATTTGGGTACCATCAATGGTCCCTACCACATTAGGTATATGTGCCAAATCGTAGAAGGCAGCTTTGACAGCGCCCAAATCATCACGTTGGGGGAACCTGATGTAGCTGAGCAGATGTTTTAGCAGGGTACATAGTACATCCCTTAGGACGTAGCTGAACATGGGCTGTGACATCCCTGTTGCCAAGCCCACTGTAATCTGGAATGACCCTGACTGACAACACCTGTACTATGAGAGGGATGGCAAAGGGATGACAAATGGCAGGCAACAGATCTGGCTCCAACTGGGTCACCAGCTCCATGATGGTCTGACGGTTCAGACGATAGGTCAGAATGATGTGATGCTCTTCCAGGGTGGCAAGGTCGACTTGGGACCTGTACACCAGAGCATTCCTCATCCTCAGCCTTCCACCGTACCTGGGAATTGGAGGGAGTAGGAATCAGGATGTGCAGCATTGACTGTGTGGACATAGTTGAGCTGTTCAAAGGTCACCAAATGTCACCCATGACGCACCTTCAATGCACCCTCAATTCACATTGCACATGTAAAATTGCAGCCTCCTGTCCTGCATACACAGGACAGATGGAAGTGAGCCATCCCGCCGAGTAACACGTCATGGCGGTAGGCGGTCGCAATCGCTGTGCAATTCCTCATTGGTTAACCTCATCCTGCAGAAGATAGGGCCCCAGCCTTCACCTCTGAGGAAGTGGAGAAGCTCGTGGACTGGGTACTACCCCTGTATGGACTGTTATATGGGGCACCAGAGCAGCAGGTGAGGCCAGTGTCACTGTCCTGTCTGTGAGTAGTGCGTATGGGGGCCTTGGAACGAGGCAGTGTGACTGGAGAATGAACATGGGTGAGGAGTCTGAGGATACGTGGATTGATCAAATGCGCGTGTGGTAGTGAGATGTGTGCTGTCCACTGCTGTGCCTGTGATGCCACGCTACATGATTTTGTCCTTCTGTCTGTGTCACCCATGCAGGTCAGCGCCCATCAGAAGGGGACATGGTGTGCCATCGGCAAGCAAATGCGTCCCTGGGCGTCCATGCCAGGCGGCGCACCCACTGCAGAAAGTGGTGGGAGGACCTGAGACGGTGGGCCTGGAAGACCATAGTGGGCCAGCTGGGGACGTCCTCCCGAGGGAGGGGTGCCTGTCGGACCCTGACCCCCCCCCCAGTGCCCAGCATTTTAGAGGTGGCATAACATGAGGTGGATTGGCGCTTGAGGACAGCACAGCAGCCACAATGGGGTGAGTACACACTTTCACTTACAATATGTGTTGCCATAGTGGCTCTGGATGTGCACTATTGGAAGGCTGTCACGTGGGTACTAGGTAGATACATGCCCACTATGGATATTATACAACTGGGCAGGATTGGAAGCATAGATGTGTGGCCAGGCCATGCAGTCAGTGAATTGAGGGGCACTTACCTCCAATGTGGTATCTGTGTTGTCAACTACTACCAAGATGAGCTAGGCAGTTCAAGCCAATAGGGTCATTGCATCTGGGTTGTCAGGCCATTGTAATCAGTTCTTACCAACCACTGTGTCAGAGGTGAATGTAGAGTCCTCAATCTGCTGGTAGGTACTGTATGTGTAGTGAGGTAAGGTGGGCCAAGATGTCACTGTGCAATTTGACAATGGCCTAGTTGGCATGGCAACTACCCATGCAGGATTCAGTTGGTTTGGTAGACTAGGAATTGTGTGTCTCAACAGGGAAATGGGAAGTGGCCAAGTACTAGGCTGGTGTGGCAGGTACGCCTCTCATCATGTACACAATTGCATCTGTGTCACCATCAGCGGTGCACATGTGCATTGCTGTGGTGTTCCATTGTTGTAGCATGTGTAAATGAGGGCATGGTATGTCATGGCATGGCATCAGAGGATGTTGTAGTTACTCTGTGTGACAGTTGTGCTGGCACTGACCAATTGCACTCTGTCTCTCTCTCACTCCTAGGCTCCCTCCCGCCCTCCCTCTCCTCCTCTGTCTTGGTGTGCATCAGCATTATCTGGCAAAGGAGAAGGGGCACCGGCGAGTGGGGAAGCTGCAGCGCACGGGACCCAGGAGGCTGATACCTGTGGAGTTGAGGGGACCAGAGGGACGGAGGGCGAGGGAAGTGCCACAGGGGAGACGGGATCAACCACACCATCTTCAGATTTCTCTTCCCATGGCAGCTGCCTGGCGGTGGCGGACCCATATGGGCACATGCCTGCATCATTCTTGTCCACCACCTCCCTTACCAGCACCACCCTCCCTGTAGCTCCCCACCCATTTGCCCGTGTCCACTCACCCAGGAGGGTGGCATCACCTTCTCTACAGGCACCTCTTCCCCTGCCCCAGTCAGCCCTGCTGCCCTCAATGAGGAGGATATTAACTTCCTGAGGTCCATCTCTGTGGGGCAGTCAACCATTGTGAATGCCATCCAGGGACTGGCATCACAGATGCAGCAGTCAAATGCCTACCTTGAAGGCATTCACAGTGCCCTGTCTGCCCTACAGAGATCGTTTCAGGCTCTGGCCTCCTCATTGACGGCAGCCAGTGTTCCTTCTTCTTCCATCCCCCCTCCAACTACCCTTTTTCAAATCCCACATCCCTCTCCCCTCACCCATCCCAGGCACACCTTCATACCAACATCCATCCACATCAACAGACCCAAATCGCAAGGACAAACACAAGCACCACAAAAGACACCACCGCCATGCACACACACAACAGACACATGCAGACACAACTACATCCACTCCATACACGGACTCCCCAAGGATGTTGTAGTTACTCTGTGTGACAGTTGTGCTGGCACTGACCAATTGCACCCTGTCTCTCTCTCACTCCCAGGCTCCCTCCCGCCCTCCCTCTCCTCCTCTGTCTTGGTGTGCATCAGCATTATCTAGCAAAGGAGAAGGGGCACCGGCGAGTGGGGAAGCTGCAGCCCACGGGACCCAGGAGGCTGATACCTGTGGAGTTGAGGGGACCAGAGGGACGGAGGGCGAGGGAAGTGCCACAGGGGAGACGGGATCAACCACACCATCTTCAGATTTCTCTTCCAAAGGCAGCTGCCTGGCGGTGGCGGACCCATATGGGCACATGCCTGCATCATTCTTGTCCACCACCTCCCTTACCAGCACCACCCTCTCTGTAGCTCCCCACCCATTTGCCTGTGTCCACTCACCCAGGAGGGTGGCATCACCTTCTCTACAGGCACCTCTTCCCCTGCCCCAGTCAGCCCTGCTGCCCTCAATGAGGAGGATATTAACTTCCTGAGGTCCATCTCTGTGGGGCAATCAACCATTGTGAATGCCATCCAGGGACTGGCATCACAGATGCAGCAGTCAAATGCCTACCTGGAAGGCATTCACAGTTCCCTGTCTGCCCTACAGAGATCGTTTCAGGCTCTGGCCTCCTCATTGACGGCAGCCAGTGTTCCTTCTTCTTCCATCCCCCCTCCAACTACCCTTTTTCAAATCCCACATCCCTCTCCCCTCACCCATCCCAGGCACACCTTCATACCAACATCCATCCACATCAACAGACCCAAATCGCAAGGACAAACACAAGCACCACAAAAGACACCACCGCCATGCACACACACAACAGACACATGCAGACACAACAACATCCACTCCATACACGGACTCCCCAAGGATGTTGTAGTTACTCTGTGGGACAGTTGTGCTGGCACTGACCAATTGCACCCTGTCTCTCTCTCACTCCCACCCTCCCTCTCCTCCTCTGTCTTGGTGTGCATCAGCATTATCTAGCAAAGGAGAAGGGGCACCGGAGAGTGGGGAAGCTGCAGCCCACGGGACCCAGGAGGCTGATACCTGTGGAGTTGAGGGGACCAGAGGGACGGAGGGTGAGGGAAGTGCCACAGGGGAGACGGGATCAACCACACCATCTTCAAATTTCTCTTCCCATGGCAGCTGCCTGGCGGTGGCGGACCCATATGGGCACATACCTGCATCATTCTTGTCCACCACCTCCCTTACCAGCACCGCCCTCCCTGTAGCTCCCCACCCATTTGCCCGTGCCCGTGCCCACTCACCCAGGAGGGTGGCATCAAATCCCACATCCCTCTCCCCTCACCCATCCCAGGCACACCTTCATACCAACATCCATCCACATCAACAGACCCAAATCGCAAGGACAAACACAAGCACCACAAAAGACACCACCGCCATGCACACACACAACAGACACATGCAGACACAACAACATCCACTCCATACACGGACTCCCCAATCACTGTCATATCACCACTCACACCTGCAGTCACCACCTCATCAGTCCCAGATCCTGCCACATGTGCTCTCACTGCCACCGTCACCACATCATACCCCCATACGTGCACCCCATACACCACATGCGAACACACCACGACAATCAACACCCCACATGCAGCACATCCACCCTACCTGCAGACACCACCCCAACATTCACTCACACATCCCCCTGCAATCTCTGCGTCTCTTCCCCCCTCCCAGTACACCTAAACACCCACACTCTCTCACCCAACAATTACCCAGCACACACGTCATCCACCCACACACCTCCATGTATACACTTCTCAAGCATTCACTCTCCCTCCACTCCCAAATGTCCTTCCTATGACCTACCTTCTGCCCCTAAGAAGCTTTTCCTGCAAGAGTTTTCCCTGTTCCCCACCACTGGCCCAGTCCCTGACCCCACCCCAAGCGCCCTGCTACCGTTCCCAGACCCCTGCCTTCCACCTCCCAATCCTCCTCTGGTCCTCGCCATGCCCCTCCCCCACCTAAGACTTCCACCCCCACCAAGTCCACAGTTACCCCTCTCAAACACAAGGCCAAGCCCATGCCCTCCAATTCCAAGACCAAGCCCACTCCCTCCACTTCCAAGGCCAAGCGCAACCCCCCTCCCAGCTAACCCACTACCTTCCAAAGGCAAAACTGAGGACCCCTCCTGAAAATACACCACCAAGGACCCCCCTCCAAGCCCTGACCAAATGACCGCTTCTCCAAGCCCAAACCTCCTCCTGCCCCCCTCATCTCTGAGGTGCCTGCATGCCCCATTGATGCCCCTGCCCTGTGGAGGTCAACAGTTTGCAGTCAGGAGTCAAGTTGGGGCGTCAATCTGTGCCCAGTGTGCTCGGGCACAGCAAGTATTTTGGACTGGCCCTTGGGCCTCATTGTACACAGTTCTGCCTCTTTCATTTGTTATTTTAATACATCTGCAGAACTGCAACGTTAGTGGCAATGGTAACAACCTTGTCCTGGTTTTCCTTCAACTTGTATTTGTGGTCGATGTGCGATTTGTGTGTGTGTTGTGTGTGTACTAATGTCCTTCCCTCCAGTGTGTGCTAGGCTGGTGTACTTACGGTTGGTGTCTTGGTCGGTGTCGCTGGTCCTGGAGGTCAATAGCCAGCAGAAGCATTGGGAAGACTTGCAATTTGCGTGCCATGGTGCCTACGGACGTGCCTGTGTTCCTGAAGGTGAGTGTTCCCTTTTATGTTGTTCATTTCCGCCAGGCTTTTCGTGGTGGTGAGACCGCTCTGGAAATCCTGGCGGTGTGCAACCTCATAATACGGTCGTGGGAAACAGCCTGACTGCCGCCCTGGAGATGCCTATTGCCGGCCACAGCTGTCCGTCCACAGTGGCAGTTCAGACGGAAACTTGGCTGTGTTCTGCAGGTGCCTGCCCCGTAGTATGGTGGTCTTCACCACCAGGGCCACGGCGGTGCGACCTCCACCGCGGTGGTACACAGACTGCCAGACTCGTAATGAGGGCCTGACTGTTCATAGATTTACATTGCAGTATATATTGCACTGTCCAGAATCTGAATTGAGCAGTGAGAATATGAATAAGTAACCTAGGTTTGAATCCAGATGACTGGTAAGCCATCACTTAATCAAATGGACAACCCCCTTAAACGCCTATTTTTTTGCATTCAAAATTCACTTTCTCCTGTCAGATTCACAAAACTTTTTCACTCACTACCATTCCCTCCATAGTTCAACTGGATTATGGTTTGATGGTATGACATAGGATTAAAAATCTTCACTTCTCTGTTTCAGATAAAATGTTATCTAAATCAGTAATAACTGGGAAAAAAATTGCTTGTCAAAGTTGTGGGCGACTTGCCTTTGTATATTTCTGTCTGAACCTGGACATTTTCCCAGGCGTGAGCTTGCCAATCGTGAGTTTCATCCCAAAAAATGAGTAATAATTGGGACAAAAATTGCTTGTCAAAGCTGTGGCGACCTTCCTTTGTAAATTTCTGTCTGAAGCTGTACGTTTTCCCCAATGTGAGCTTGCCAATCATGTGAGTTTTATCCCATATAAAGTAACAATGTCACCTGAGCAGTGCAATGTTGTTGAGGAACCACACCTAGTGCACTCCTCTTTGTGAGGGTTGCCAATCTCACTTCTGTCTGCTATTTGTGGACCAGCAGTTGTGGGAGAAAAGTTTAGCCTTTTTTGTCATTGGACTTTTTGTGTTGTGAGCTGCACAAGATTGTTGTCTCCTTTAAGATGGGCTACTGGTGTTCATTTTAGGCAGGAGAACCTGTACTGCACCAAATATAGTATCCTTATTTTAAAAGACGGGTGGCTACTCCATTTATTTGTATACTGGGTCCTTGAAGCATACTTGGGGTGGGGTATCAAAACAGGTGCACAGAGCCTGTTCCACATTCCTGGTCTCAGACACTCATACTAACTCATTGAATAGTTAAACTAACTAGACTATTAGTTCTGGCTTTGAATAAATCTTGAAAAGATTGTGAAGTATTATAAATCTAAGTGCTTCTGAAGTGTCCTGAGCTCAGCCGAACAAACCTCCATAGAGTACCATATATATTTGAGGGACAATGCATAGAAAAAAGTTGGCGCCCATTAGTACCAATTTGTTGGAGACACCTCAAACCATTATAAATTAAATATAATTAAATCATCTTACGTTCATAGTTCTTTTTTTATTGTTTTATTGTTTTACTTTCATTCTTTATGCACATTAGCATGCAGTTATAAAATTAAGGTTGTTATATTTAGATGTATTACATCAGAAGTCATTACATCAAGCTAAGTACATCATGGTACATTTACATCACAGGTTCTTACCTCAAGAGTACCTTTACTCTGCAGCTTTTAAGGTAAGTACTTTCTTTATATGTACATGAATATAATACCCAGTGGCAGTCGACACTGGTATTTATAGCTAGGTCAGTGTTTCCATAGAAAATGTATTTTTTTGTTTTGCTAGTAACTTTGGCGCTTTTTGACAAATCTTTATATCACTTTCCAAAAAGCTTCCTATTTTGCCTAGTTTTTGCGGGGACAGTTTCGGGTTGATAAGTTAAGCAGGGGCTGAGAAAAAGGGGGATCCCAAAATACAAAATCTCTATGCATTTTCCATAGACTTTTTTTAAATAGCGTAACTGCAAAAACTGCTGAACGGAACTACACAGAATTTGTCAGGAAGATAGATCTTCATCCACAAAGCATGCTTCTTGTGATTTGGTGTAAAACAGTTCAGTAGTTTTTTAGAAAGGAGTGATCAAAAATATTTGAATATTTGGACGGTTTTGTTAGTCCTTCAAACCAAGTTTAAAAAAAAAAAGCAATCTGATTGGCCCAGGGGGCTTTATTCCCTTGGGCCAATTCGCTCCATCAGAAAACACGCTCAGGTGGAAGCAAGCTCTCCAAATGGCTGCCTACAACATGGAGAAACCACAATCCCACAGGATTCCTGCCTAAGGCATTACAAAATAAAAGGATGCTCTGAATTACAAAGGGAAGAAGGTGCACGCCCCCTCCCCGAGCCTCATTGAGACCTCCATCCCCCAGGTCCAAAGTATGAACAAAAGGGTGGGGGGGCTCACCATGCTCATTAGAGTCCCGGGACACCATCCTGTGGAGCCACTTCATTCTTGAAAAGGGGAGGTGTTGTACAACTCCCCTCCCCAAACCTGAATACCTGGCTTCTGCTCTTCTTTTTTTAAAAAAACTCACAGAGTGAGCAGGGGGAAGCATTTATTTTTGGGGGGTGTATGTGCCCCACCTCCTTAGGTCGATTTCGGCCCAGAAGCCTATCACAAGGCCCTGGAACATTTTTTGGGGGGAAGAGGGCTCGCTGCCCCACCCCATCTGCCTGGGTCCAGTGTATTTTTTAAGGGAAAAGGGGTACCACTGTCCCCCTCCCTGAGCCTTTAAAGGCCCCATGGAACCCACCCCAGGACAAAGCAGGATGCCAGTGTTTGCTCTTGCTTGGGTGGGAGCACTCTCAAAACTCCCGCTAAGTTAAAGCACTTTTTTTTAATGGTTGTGGGAGTGGGGAGCGACCCCTTAGGTAAGGGTCACCCTACTGGGGGGCAAATTCTTTTTAGGCCTATTTTAATTAGGCCGATCTGTCCCCAATGGGGGCAGAAACCACTAGGCACCAGGGATTTTTTATTTTTATTTACGGAGGTGAGCACCAAGGATTGGTGTGTGTGTGTGTGCTTGTGTATGTTTTGTTTGGGGGGGGGCAGCCCCTTGGGCAAGGGTCGATTCCCATAGGGGCACATTACTGTTGGCTATTTCTGCCCCACTTGGGGGCTGATCGGCCTATTTTTTTAAGGCCAATCTTCCCCCCTTAGGGGCAGAAAGCCCAGCAGAGACCAGGGCAGATTTTTTTCACAAAAGAGACCCCAAATAAATCAGAACAAAGTTGTTGTGCCCACCGGTGGGCAGATGAGGCAATTACCCCTGATCCACTCCCGGGGTAGCAGAAAGCCTACTAGATGCCAGGGAATTAAACAAATAGTGGGTGGTGGCTACCAACCAGTATGGGCATGGTTATGCCCCCACTCCAACTAAAGGGGGTAACGTCTTACAGCTCTTCCCCCGCATACTGAAAGATCTTATCCCAATGGCAAGCAAGAGGACATTTGATTATTTTGGGTTTTGGTTTTACATTTGGGCCATGAGAGCTTGTCTAACTCTCAAAATCGTCCCACTTGTAATGGTGAGGGCTGCAATATTTGGACTTTGGGACACTGACATGTAGAAAAATCTACAAGACCTTGACATCTGAACACTAACCACCTGGGTGAGTCTAGGGTGGTGGCTTTACATGCCCCTGCACCATTTTCTTACCCTCAATGCCCTGCAAACCTCCAACTTTGCTTAAAATTACACATTTTTCCCACATTTGTATGATGAAACCTTCCAAAATCTACAGGAATCCACATAATTCCTACCAACCAGTATTGTCGCATCTATACCGATAAAAATTCTGCCTAAAAACTTTTTTTTTTCAAACTGCCGTTTTGGTCCC
The DNA here is from genome assembly GCF_031143425.1 of Pleurodeles waltl. NCBI lineage: Eukaryota > Metazoa > Chordata > Amphibia > Caudata > Salamandridae > Pleurodeles > Pleurodeles waltl. Next base: position 158,632,901 of record NC_090449.1, read on the forward strand.
GCTTTTGTTCCCCCTCAATTTAAACATCTTTTTGGCTCTTACCTGTCACAGGCACTGGGCCCACCTACACAAGTGAGGTATAATTTTTATTGGGAGACTGAGGGCAACGTTGAGTGGTAGGAAATTTGTGCCACTGCGGTGATCCCACACAGAAATGTGGGTAACATTTGATTTTTAGCTAAATGTGAGGTTTGCTGAGGATTCTGGATAAGAAAACACTGGGAGATCCACGCAACACACACCTCCCTGGACTCTCTCGGTGTCTAGTTTTCAGAAATGTCTGGGTTTGTTAGGTTTCCATAGATTGCTGCTGAGCCCATGACCAAAAACACAGGTGCCTCCACAAAAAAAGGTTGTTTTGTATTTGATCATTTTGTGTCTACGTAGTGTTTTGGGGCATTTCCTGTCGCAGGCACTAGGCCTACCCACACAAGTAAGGTAACATTTTTATCGGAAGACTTGGGAAAACGCTGGGTAGAAGGACGTTTTTGGCTCCTTTTACCCAGAACTTTCCATCACCGAAATGTGAGGAAAAAGTGTTTTTTTGCTACATTTTGATGTTTGCAAAGGATTCTGGGTAACAGAACCTGGTGAGAGCCCAAGAAGTCACCCCATTCTGAATTTCCCTAGGTGTCTAGTTTTTAAAAAAAGTATAGGTCTGCTAGGTTTCCCTTGGTGCTGGCTGAGCTAGAGGCCAAAATCCACACCTAGGCACTTTGCAAAAAACAGGTCAGTTTTCTTTGGGAAAATGTGATGTGTCCATGTTGTGTTTGGGGGCATTTCCTAACCCGGGCACTGGGTCTACCCACACAAGTGAGGTGCCATTTTTATCAGGAGACCTGGGGGAACACTGGGTAGAAGGAAGTTTGTGGCTCCTCTCAGATTCCAGAACATTCCATCACCAAAATATAAGGTAAAAGTGTTTCTTTGGCCAAATTTTGAGGTTTGCAAAGTATTCTGGGTAACAGAACATAGAGAGAGCCCCACAAGTCACCCCATTCTGAATTCCCCTAGGTGCCTATTTTTCAAAAATGCACAGGTTTGGTAGATTTTCCTAGGTCCCAGCTGAACTAGAGGCCAAAATCTACAGCTAGGCACTTTGCAAAAAACACATCAGATTTCAATGTAAAAATGTCCAGCAGATGTAATGGTATATTGAAGAAAAAAGTTATAGATTAAAACGTGGAGAGAAATGACTGTTTTTTCACCTCAATTTGAATTGTTTTTGTATTTCAGCTGTTATTTTCTGTGGGAAAACCTAGGATATACACAAATGACCCCTTGCTGATTTCAGAATTTTGTCTACTTTTCAGAAATATTTAGCTGTCTGGGATCCAGCATTGGTTTCACACCCATTTCTGTCACTAACTGGAAGGAGGCTGAAAGCACAAAAAATAGTAAAAATGGGGTATGTCCCAGTAAAACGCCAAAATTGTGTTGAAAAATATGGTTTTCTCATTTAAGTTTGCCTGTTCCTGAAAGCTGAGAAGGTGGTGATTCTAGCACTGCAAACCCTCTGTTGTTGCCCTTTACAGGGTAAAAACCACAAGCTTTCTTCTGCAGCCCTTTTTTCCCATTTTGTTTTTTTAAAAACAATTGTTTTGCTGCACATTGGCTAATTTTGTGGTCTCCTCCAGGGGTACCCACAAACTCTGAGTACCCCTAGAATCCCTAGGATGTTGGAAAAAAGGACTAAATTTTGGCGTGGGTAGCTTAAGTGGACAAAAAGTTATGAGGGCCTAAGTGCAAACTGGCCCAAATAGCCAAAAAATGCCTGGCACCTGAGGGGGAAAAGGCCTGGCAGTGAAGGGGTTAAAGAATTAATTATATCTTATGTATAATATCTTGTGATGCCTCTGGCGGATTAGTATTCATCCTAGGGAATAGGGAAAATGTAATCATGGGGCTCAGTGTGAAACAAAAGAATTGCCCCTGGGGGGTAGGAGATAGAAATATTTTTGGTGTCCTACCTCATGCCCAGATGGTGCTAGACACTTTTAGTGTATTTGTCTATTTTCATTTAGATTGTATGATTTGTATTTTCCTGGAAGTAAAGTCATTTTCTTTCCTAGAGTCTTTTCTGCTCTAGCCTGTTCCTCAGGAGAGCCAAGATCTGAAAGTAAGTACCTGGTCATTCAGTGTGAGCGCAACACTATTCTGCCCTCAGAACACCAGAGGTAAATAGCAATAAGTGTCACACTTATTGTTTAGTAACCTCTCACTTCCCTGGAACCTCAAGTAAAAGCATTCCACTAAAAGATAATTAATTGTTATGGGTTGGCATCTTTTGTATTTTAGGATATGATGACTTTTCGATACATTGTTTATTTTTCATTTATTGCTACCCAGGTGCTAAGTGACACCCTCTCTGAAGCTTGCATCAGGATCACCAAAGAGGAAAGGTCACAGATGAAGGCATTGTTGGGTATGTCTTAACTTTACTTTGGTTTTCTCAACGTATGTTAGGAATCAATGAATCCCAACATGGGATCCAATGTAATTTGATGTGCATAGTAGTGCTCTATGTTCTGTACTCTATAAAATGAGGGAACCTTCCATCCCACAATTTATATTTGTTACTTAGAACAAAATACTTTCAGCTTAGGTTTTCAAATATGCATTAGTGGCTTTCTAAACAAATTAAATTTCATTCACTGCTCTGTAATTGGTGTACTCACTAACATTTGTGCCTGTGTTGAAGGGACATTATGGTACATAATGGATGTACAAACTGAACTAGTTACAAAAAGTACTGTTTCAGTCATCTCTGTGATTTTCACCTTCCCCAAGTGAAACTTTCAAACAACCTGTGTCATAGATGCAGAAGTATTTATTGATTCTAAAAGTTGATGGATCTATGATCCAAGAACAAGCCAACCATAAAATGTTACCAGTAAAACTTTGAGTGGTGTGGTGTTTTTTTTAGAACCCGTTAAATGCTGATCACATTTGAGTGAGTCGAGCTTTCTCTCAGTGGAGCCCTCATGAATGAAGATCAATGCATTAAAATCAATTTAACCCTTTGTAAAAGCGGCAATGCAGCCCAATCACCTAGGCTATATGTTCCTTGCATAGAACAAAAGCAGCTCCAGATGCGTCTGTTTTGCTTTGTGCTTCACCAGTGAGACAGTGTGTTAAGTTCTATAAGCAGCATGAGGATCAGTCCACTTCTAGATATCACTTAGATTAGTATCACATTAAGATGGGACGTGATTAACTATTAACTGAACATTGTGAGCTTCTGGTTAAATATCCTCTGAGCTACATTCCATATTATTTTCTGTTCCAACGTGTCTTTAGGAATGATGACTAATTGTATGCAAAACAATAAATGTTAGCTGCAAGTGGAGAAGTGCAGCTTGGAGTGCAAGGCTGTGTGATTTTACAAAGCGGTTTAGAGGGAGATGTGTCAATTCCCAACCCCTGAAAAGAGTAAGCCCATTGCTATTCACAAACTGCACTTCAAAAGTTATTGCATCCATTAAAGGAACTGAAAATAGTAAACTACTCCATTCTCCAGTTTGCAGCTGGAGGCAGTCCAGCACCACTCATTGCCAACCACTGGTAGGGCAACAGCCTCCCACAGAAAATAATGGAGGTAGCGACTTAAAGTAAAACTCTATAAGCAAATATTGGTAAATTTAACTAAGCAATTTGATATAGTTAAAAACACAACATAAAGAAATATAATTTAGGGGGTCATTACGAGTGTGGCGGTCTGTAGACCACCGCACTCACAGTAGCATTCTGGACCGCCGCCAACGTGGCGGTCCGACTGCCACATTAAAACCCTGGCGGTCAGACAGGCAGGAAACTGCCAGCTCTGCCAGGATCTTGTATCCCAGCTGTCTGGTGGTGGCGGAGATCCTAATCTGCCAGGGCTGCGTTGCTGGATTACGACCTTGATCTCTGAAAGCCTTTTCATGGTGGTATACCGCTACGAAAAGGCTGGCCCCCTGCCCAGCACCCTCACAATGTTCACTGTCTGCTGTGTGGCGGCAACCTCCCCGTCGAAACTGTCCACCAAACTCATAATGACCCCCTTAATGTTAAAAATATCTATAAATAAAACATATTTAGTTATAAAATATCTTAGCAACTGTTTTTGAATTTATAAAATAATGTAACATTAATTTTTATTCAAAAATAATTAAATTACTTTTAATTACTTGTAGACATACTTTTTAATAATTATGAATGCATAATAAAAAAAAATATTTTATGTTAGGTGGGAATTTATTTTTTAATTAAACTTCTGAAAAATAATTTTTAATTTAATTTAATTTTTCATTAATTTAAGATTTAAATCACAATTAGGTTTAAAATAAATATATAAAAGTAATTTAGATTAATATTTAACACAGAAAATCTTTTACTATATTTTATTTATTTTAAATAAACTTATTTTCATATACTTTCCATATGAAGACTCCACAGTCATAATAAACATCTCCTCATTGTAAAGTGTAGGGACAATTTAGAAAGTTTAATTAACTTTATAATAAGTTAGTAAAAATATTTTGTTGCAGTGTTAGTGGTGGGCCATGTGTTGTGCTCGTCTTCCTTCTGTTTTTTTTTGCATATGACAATAGTAACTTACATTCATAAATTTGGCTCCACTTCCTTTGTGGGTGGAGACATGTTAAATCTACAGTTTTGAGTTACTGTGCAATCACATTTTGTAAATACCTAAAAGTAGTTCAGTTACTCAAAAGTGTAAGAGTAAAGTTACACATGTGTATTTTCCCTTTGAGAAGTAACCCACAACTCTTCAAACTCTTCAAAGGATCTGTAAGCCTTTTGAATTTATATCAGCCTTGTTTGGGGTTACTTTACAAATCAGTGGTTTATATCATTTTGTTATTTTGTTTCTTACATGGTGGTTATAAACTCTTTGTATTTTTATATCAAAATATACAAAACAATTTTTTATGATAAGTTCCTCTAGTCTAGAAGTGAAGTAAATCATTTTGTATAGAATTACCCACATCCTTTGCATTAGTTGAGACTGATAATTATTTTTTTATATTCCCCTAGTTTTCTATATTGTTGTTTCAACTTTATGATCTTTCATGCCTCTTGTATTTTGTATTCTTAGTTCTTAACAAGTTATGCATTCATTCCCTTATTGATTAGTTTGTTTCTGAATCAAACTAAGTTTTACATGGCCTTAACCTTTTTTGCTCTATCTTTGTAAGAATAGTATTTTTTCCTTAGAATATCACACAATTTTCGAACCAGGTGATATTTTGTGACTCACTAAATGTGTCCCAGACAGTTTCCTGATAGGTACAGCGGACAAATTCTCTAATACAGGTGTATAGGAAATTTTAAAATATGGCTTTGGGTTATACAATCTGGTGCACCAATGAAATTCGCTCAGTTACATAAACCTGCTGATCTAACTTTAGTACAGGTTATTGGTGGTCTTAAATTCAAGGAAACCAGACCTCTTTCTTTATGTTAAACCTAGGTATGAAATTGATTATCACAATTAAAAAATATCATGGGGCTATGTCTCCGAGTGTATCCAGTGGCAGACCAATTAACTTTGATTTATGTATTTCTTTTGCTGTATTTCTAAAATTAAAGAAGCTGTCCTAATGGAACAGAAACAAATCAATCAACACATTATTCCCAGCTATAGCATCAATTTCTCATGGAAGCACTTTAAGCAGCGGGTGGGGGAATCGCCTCAAAGATGTAGTTATGTTTTTGGGAGTCGATGTAAGCCATAGGATCTTAGGTTTAGGCTGATACTTCCTTTTTTCAAATTACTCTATTAGTAGTCATAGAATAAAGTTAACGGGCAAACTCCTTAGTCCCAGTATTTGTTTGAAATTTATTCATTTCAGTGAAATCACTTGGGATTATGTATTCAGTGCATATTAAGGTGGACATTTTAGAACTCAACGTGATGGGAAAGTGTCTGCTTTCTGTTGTACTATGCAGTTAAAGTATAACCACGTACTTATTACCAAATTATGGCTGATTCATTAAAAAATAAATCTATGTTTGCCCTGAGGTGCAACTGTGCCTTTTCCTCTAGTCCAAAAGTGTCATGTAGTTTTCCCATCTATCTTCCTTGTAGGTTTTTCACAGAGTTACTGTGCTTCCTAAAATGTTGCATCACTTTCTCAACGGTTTTACACATATAGCGTCCTTAAATGTCATAGAACTTTCTGCTCTTTTTACATTGGAAAGCATCTTGAATTGTCAATGTTCCTTTTTATATGTGTGTGTCTGATTAGAACTGATTGTTGCCCATTGTCTCCACCTTTTGATCAATAGTGCACGTATTATAGTGTCACATTCTTTCTTATTTTGTACTGCATTTCACTTATTTCTGCAATATGCATGTATAAGTGCACTCATAAACATGGGGCTGACTACCTCCCCGCTGGCCCCATGAAGAGTTTCCTGCTAGGTCAGCAGGCGGAAACCCGAGTTTCTGCCCTCTGGCCTAGTGGAAAATAGCCTACAGCATTGTCTCTGGCTCATAATTGAGCCTGTGGGAATGCTGTAGGGCGCAGGGTGCACCAGCACCCTTGCATTGTTCACTGTCTGACAGTGAACAGTGCGATGGTTCTGGCCAGGGGGCCCCTGCACTGTCCATGCCAAGTGCATGGGCAGTGCAGAGGCCCCCTGGGGCGCCCTGCACCCATTCTCTGCCAGCATTTTCATGGGGGTGGTACTGCCATTAAACCACTGGCGGAGAAGGGGGTCGTAATCCCCAGGGCAAGGCTGTTTGCAGCCCTGCCCTGGCGGATTAGGACCGCCGCCACCTCCAGACCACTGTGATCTCTAATCTTGGTGGAGCTGGTGGTTCCCTGGCGGCCCGATCGCCAGGGTTGTAATGTGGCAGTCGGACCATATTGAAGCCCTATATGTTAATGCATCCAGCAGCATCTACTAGACAGTTACAAATGGCACCAAAAGTATTCATCTTTGGCCAACACTAATGATGTGTCAATAATGTAGACTAAAAATATGGATTTTTGGCGTTAAAGCTTTCCTGAGTGGGCAGAATAATGTACAAGTATTCCCAAATTTTGCATAAGTACCATAATGTGTGGTGCTCTAAGGACGTCTATTCCTAGTTAACCATAATTAACTTTCTCAGTCAAGCCTTTTTTTGTTTATGTGTCTCTCCTTGAAGCCCAGAAGGTTCTTTTAGTTGTCCTTCGTTACTGTGGGGAAGAGGTAAAAGGAGCAAGATTATATCAAAATACAGTTTTTTGTAATGAATATCTAATAGACCCAGATCAGTGTATAACCTCTGATGTTCTTCACATGTTGCCATTTTATTGTTCCAGATGGATATTTTTTGCCATAATAAACAGTTTGTAAGAAACTGATACCCGAATTGCTACATGCTACATACTCATGTTGTACTGTAGTCCTGGTGGTGCTTGAAGTGTACCTTCTGCATTTATATTGTTTCCTAGCATTTGTTTCTGAAGGACAAAGCTCTAGCTGGCTATGTAAGTCTAATTACAAAAATGGCATTCAAGACACACTTTCACATTGCCTGTGCTTTTTTTCTCTATAGAGCAAAACAAGCTGTTCTCAACAAGCTCTCCTGCTGATGAGACCGTCAAGAAGAAGATTGTCAGTGCAGCCAGAGAGAAATGGGAAGTCTACTTTTCAAGGCTTTTCCCAGCTGCAGTAAGAACCACCTTTATCTCATGATTTACTTTCACAAGTCTACCAATACCATCCTTCTAGTTGGCTGGTTTAGCACAATGCACACCAAAGATTCACTAATGCTGTGACTTCCACCCTAAGATAAGGGATCTGTGCCTATAAGTCAAAGGGGATTTCTGTGTAAATCATTCCATTAGTGTTAGGACTAACATGCAGCCTCCCTTGTCATACTTACCCGACAAGATATGCCAATATATCTGACGTTTAGCACATTGCAGGCAATAAAATTAAAAAAATTTCCTTTCAAAACTTGACCCAATAGATTGAGTATGAATTATGGATGCTCTTCAGTGAAAGACAGTGCCCATGTGGACAGACTGAAATGCTGTATTTCACTTTGTGCGGGGCTTTGACATCAGGGTCACATGCATGTGCTTACATTATACTGGAAGAACTTTTGGCCTCTTTAGGTAGCGGTCGGACCTCTGCGCTCCAGTTGGTCTGTCGCATAGGTTCTCATTGTCCAAATGAGACTACTGGATTCAGGTGGCAGAATCACCTGTACTGCGGAGGACTGAGTCTGATCCCACACCATGTGACACCTGTCGGCCTAATCCGGTTTTGTTCCGGCTAACTAGCAATGCTTCATCTCCACCCATGAGCAGCGATGACTGGGTTAACTGGGTGCATGACTTGAATGACTCCTCAGGGGAATCGTGGTCGATCGGATCTCATCCGTTTCTCTCAGTTACATTAGTCTCACATAAGCAAGGACAATCAGAGGCAGAGTATAATTCAGTAACGTTTTTATTGAAGTAACTGCATCTTAGATAATAATGCATGTATTGCAATAACTAGGACAATGAAGCACAACAGATTTAAAATTGTGACAAGGGGAGTAAAACAGAAGAATAACGCTATCATGTTGTCACCACGGTTTTTAAGAATAGTTCCTACCTAGGCTATGTTAGAGCACAGCATGTTAAGCTCTAATTCTGCCCTTCGTGTTCCCCTGGGAAGACATCATCCTTCATACCTGAGCAAGAGTCCTGTAGTCTAAATAAGCAGTTGCAGCAAAGCAATCAGCATACAGTCGTGGTCATCTGGCTGGAATCTCCCTCTAACGTACATGGGTCTAAGTAGTGTTTTATAATAAAACAGCTGATGTTCCAGGAAAAGATCACCACGTAAGAGTGGGTATGTGTCTGTGAACACTGGAGACAAAGTGTACCACTTATGCCGGCAACCTATCTTACTGTAGCCTTGAGAAAAGCACAGAGTGAAAGAAATGTCTTGTTTAAGAACACAGTGCTGACCTAGGTGAAGAACGGCTAAATAGAGAAAATAAAACAAAACCACAAATGTGGCGACTGTTATAATATAACAAAGCTAAATAAAAATATCTAGGTTAAAGTGCACAGCAGCAAGCCTAGTATGCTAAAATAATGCATATAAAACTATAACTAAAATGGCTACACAGCAGGTCCAACCGCCACATTACAACCATTGCGGTCAAACCGCCAGGGGACCACCGTCTGCGCCAGAAACATGGTTCCTGACAAGCGGACGGTGGTCGGAGTCAAGCTCAGTCATGGCGGCGCTGAGTTCAGTGTCACCATGCTGATCATGAGTCCCCTCTCCGCCAGCCTTTTCATGGCAGTTTAACTGCATTGTAATATGATGTTCCTGCCGGTCAGCCCAGTGGTAACCTCGTAATAAGACTGGGGGTGTTGCCGCCGGGTTGATGGCGGTCTCATCCCTGCGAGTTTGGCGGCAGGCTCATGTGACTGCCATACACTTAATGAGGCCCTTTGTCTTGGGCGTCAGATAAATGTGCAATTGTTCTGTTGCCAAATTGGCCAATTACCTAGTTGGCTGTTTATGTCACATAGAAGTGTTTTTGTTAACACTGTAGACTATTAGGTCAATGAATGGTTTTAAGTTCTTCAGGCAATCTTGGCCCATTATATCACATAATGGTGAAGTATTTAATCCTGCGGCTGGATTAGATGATTGTCTCTAGTGGTACTGTCATGCATTAGCTCATGGGTTGCGTTGGCCATTGAACCAGTTGGAAAGATATGGAAACATAGATTTTTTTTTTACTCAGTAGGAAACATATCTTACTGCTTCAGTTTAGTAGCACAATTTTTATTTAGGTACCACAAACATGGTGTCATTAGTCAAAGAGGGCTCAGGTGCACCTATGAAAATACACTTTGAGGTATAATGAATGCAAGATAGGACAATAAAGGAGCGGAAAGCAAATTAAGTCATGTATCAAAAGACAAGAAAACCTGATTTACTGCACATTACTGGGGATATAAAAGTTCCTTGTGATACTCAAATAATGATACTGCTCCAAAGGCCAAGTTTAAGACCTTCAATCTAAACAATGAGTTTTTCTTAGAGGGCCAGATGGTTCCTCAGGATTCACTGTTCGATATGGCTACATTCAACTCAGGGGAAAGGGCTTTACTTTAAGTGCTATAAGAAAGGTTTGATAAATAGAGACAGTGAAAAACAATGTCAATTGTGATGTGTACATCATGGAAAAAAAACTAGGGACATAATGTATCCTAATGTGGTAAATATGGTGGTACTGCCTCATCTTGTCATGTCCTTCAAACAATTTGCTTCTTCAGACACAAAGTTTTATGCATTGTCACTTGTCTGTGTCCGTTGCAGTCTGAAGACACAAACCACATCAGACGCAGAGAAATGACACTGCACAGCGACTATGCCAGACCTCACAAGAGGATAAGTGGATACCAACACAAAGTTAATATTTAGCAACCATCCCTCTTTCAACTATGAACCCAGATTCCTTGAGATGACAAGTTGTGTATTGACCAGAAAACTTGGTCTTTGATATAAGCCTAGAAAAAATCCCATGTCTGGGGGCAACTGGCTTGAACTAAACCCATGTTGGCTGATAATTAGAATACATAAATGTATAAAGAATCTTAACTTAAGGGTCTGTAATGCTTTCTTGTTACATGATTCATAAAACAGGCCTCAAACTATTTCTTGATGTCAGTATTAAATACTGATGAATATTATTCATAAAATTAACAAATTGAACTCTATTGCTGCAATAGTCAGTAAAAAAACGTTTCTTTCGTTAAAGCATCCACCATCATATCAGATTTCTAAGCAACTAGCTTTAGGGTGTTTACCTGGATTGGATGCACACCCAAGTACTACCTGCACATAAAATTGTGTAATATCTGGGTGTGGCACTTACACCAAAATCTCTCTCACCGGTCTTAACATTGCCGCTATAAAGGAGGCTTTGGTTTTAACTATAGCATGTCCTAAGAGGACAAATAAGAGCTGCCACTACTAACAGTAAGAATTCAATATCCCCCTCCTTCTGGCACAGCAGGAAGGACCTCTCTTTTATAGACAATTGATGTCATCTTTCTTTGGAAATCCGGGCTCTATCAAGAGTTATTTGTTATGGGTAGTCAAATAGAATTCTTTTCTCCCCAGTCTCCATTTCCAAAACATGCCCATCTGTCTCAAACAGACTACAAATGGATCACTGGCACAATATAGAACACAACAATATCCAGATACAGAAACATTGTGTCAGAAATATCAATTACAAAAATATTGTTTCCCAATAGTTATAATGGTAAGTGCAAAAATATTGGAAAATATCTTTTCACGCCAATATCATAAAAGAAAATATATATAATTTTTTAATATATGTATAGTTTACTCTCAGGTCCAACATATTTATGTTATCCTGCTATTTTCAAGTCGACCACTCTCCTGAACTGTCATTGGCATTAGGAGTGTGCCACAATCCTTCTCTGAGGATTCTTTTAAAAATCTTTGGAGGAGAATGCACTTTTATACATTTTTCTTCTCTATCACTACACAATTTATCACTGAAGAGCTGGGTGGGATAGAATCAGTCTGTCCTCTTAATCACATATTCTCAGGCGCTATGGTGGTCATTACAACTCTGGCGGTCGGTGTTAAAGCGGCGGTAAGACCGCCAACAGGCCGGCGGTAAAAAAAATGGAATTACGACCGTGGCGGAAACCACCAACATAGGCAGCCACTTTAACACTCCGACCCCCATGGCGGTACAAACAAACAGCTTGGCGGTCACTGCCAACAGACAGGCGGAGGACAATGTACCGCCCACAGTATCACAACCTACCAATCCGCCACCTTTTCCGGGGCGGATTCACCGCAGACAAAAACACGGCGGAAACAGGACTTCGAAGGGAAAACGCTCACCTCTACACACCTCACGAGGAATCCAGACGCCATGGAACCCAAACTCCACATCCTGCCAGCCCTTATCTTCTTGCTCCTCTACCAGACCACGGTGAGAACTGCACCTACGACACAGGGGAGGGGGGAGGGAAAAAAAAGTGACACACACATACAACATGCAAAACCCCCACCCTCACCCACGACAACACACACACTAATACAGCATGATACATTACAGTTACACCCCCTAACCACCCTGGAAGAATGCAAAGACAAAAGGAAAGGAGTGAAACCATTGTAATATATTAAACTCCAGTATGCAAAAATCTATATATACACTATAAGCAAAATATGCACCAAGATTAGTAGTCCGGGTAGTGCTCCATTAAAGTCTGTGGAACACTGGGCCCACACGGTATGGGCGAGGCCCACACTCAATCCCCGAAATGACGGAGAGAACACTGCAGGGACATCAGATAGCAATAAAACAGGCACCTCAGGGGGAAGGGAAAGGGGGGGGGCACCTCAGCCGGTTGAGTGCACAACGCCAAATCCACGAGGGGGCCAAATGCTCACTGTTCCATCCTGGGGAGTGCAAAGCCACAGTCTCTCAAGTCTCTACAGTGGGTGGTTTGCCCACTGTCTCTACAGTGGGTGGGTTGCCCACTGTTCCATCCTGGGGAGTGCAAAGCCACAGTCTCTCAAGTCTCTACAGTGGGTGGTTTGCCCACTGTCTCTACAGTGGGTGGGTTGCCCACTGTTCCATCCTGGGGAGTGCAAAGCCACAGTCTCTCAAGTCTCTACAGTGGGTGGGTTGCCCACTGTTCCATCCTGGGGAGTGCAAAGCCACAGTCTCTCAAGTGGATAACAGTCTCCAATGGTTCTGGAGGGGGCTTTATCCTGCCAAGGACAGAGGTAGTGGATGTGATACTCCACTGGTTCTGGAGGGGGCTTTGTGCGCAGAGTGCTTCATCCTGCCAAGTACAGAGGTAGTGGATGTGATACTCCACTGGTTCTGGAGGGGGCTTTGTGCCCAGAGTGCTTCATCCTGCCACGGACAGAGGTAGTGGATGTTTGTCTCCACTGGTTCTGGAGGGGGCTTTGTGCCCAGAGTGCTTCATCCTGCTCGTGACGGACTCAGTGGCGTCAGTGCCCTTGACGCTCATGGGCCAGCGGTGCTTGTTGCAGCGGTGTCATTGGCAGCGGTGCTTGTTGCGGCGGTGCCCTGTTCAGCGGTGCTTGTGGCGGCGGTGCCCTGTTCAGAGGTGCTTGTGGCAGAGGGGTCCTTTGCAGTGACTCAGCTGCTGGCGGTCCTGTCTGGCCCAGCGGGGCTGGTGCTGGTGGTCCTTGATGGCCCAGCGGGGCTGGTGCTGGCGGTCCTGTCTGGCCCAGCGGGCTGGTGCTGCCGGTCCTGTCTGGCCCATCAGGGCTGGTGCTGGTGGTCCTGTCTGGCCCAGCGGGGCTGGTGCTGGCGGTCGTTCATGGCCCAGCGGGGTTGGTGCTGGTGGTCCTTCATGGCCCAGCGGGCCTGGTGCTGGCGGTCCTGTCTGGCACAGCGGGGCTGGTGCTGGCGGTCCTGTCTGGCCCAGCGGGGCTGGTGCTGCCGGTCCTGTCCTGGGTGGCAGGGCTGGTGCTGGCGGTGGTCTCCTGGGCCTCAGGGATGATGGCAGTGGCCTCCTGGGCAGCTGGGATGATGGCGGTCTTCTCTGCCGTGCTGCTCTTCCCAGCCTTGCTGACTTTCTTGTGGCCCTTCCCCACCTTGGAAGGTGCAACTGACTCCACACTCCCACCTGTACCCGTGGGAGCGGCTTTGGTTGCTGGAGTCTTCCCCCTCTCCCACTGGGCACTGGCCAACTTTTGATGCTTGACAGGTGGGGGACTGTCCGTGCTGTGGCTCTGTGCCACACTGGCTGCCCTGGTGGCCGGTGCACTCCAGGTTCCGGTGACTACAGGCACCACTGGTCCCGGAGATGTTGTGGCTGAGGTGCTAGGTTGGGACCTGGAGAGTCTGGCCCAAGGAGACGGACAGGGTGGGGAAGGTGAGGGAAAGAGGTCAAGGTTGGCCAGGAAAAGTTTCTTGGGAACACTGGGACGGGTAGCTGGAGGGGGTTTGGGAGTGGAGGAAGAGGTTGTGGTTGTTCGTTTGGTGACTTTGGGTGAAGGTGCATGCGCTGGAGGCTGTCGTGAGGTGGATGGCTGAGGGGCTGCTGGGAGGGCGGTGCTGGTGGGGGGGTGGCGGCTGTACCTGTAGATGCGGGGGGCACAGATGTTGCCGCCACCATAAGTGAGCTCCCATCAGAGGACGAGTCCGTGCCACTGGTGTCAGCTCCTGTCCCCGCCGTGGAGCTCCCCTCGCCCTCCGTCCCAGTGGTGAACACCGAGTCCGTTGTCTCGCCCTCCAGGGCCATGTGGGATGCAGCTCCCTCCTGCTCCGGTGCCACTGCTCCTCCGCCTGATGATGCTAATGCACACAAGAACAGGGAAACCACAAAAAGGGGGGGGGGCAGAAGAAAGACATGTTGAGTGCATGCATTACCTCTACCATTGGCGGACACGACAGACACAGAATCCCCCTGCACTACGCCACGCACTTGGGCTCCACTGTTCAATCCCTGGGACATGGCCTACAAGGCTATGGCCGACATCTGCTCACATGGATGACACAGGAGCCTGACTAGGTGTACTTGGCACTGTACACAGGTTGGGTGGGGTGCCACAGGGTCTGTCAGAACAAGGGGACCTAACTAGCACACTCGCCCTGGCCTAGGGAAACCCACAGCCCACCTCCCCCACCCAGACACTCCACTGCGTGCAAAATCAGCAGAATGAGAGTGTACTCACCCCCTTGTGGCTGCTGTGATGCCCTCAAGTGCCCATCCAACTCCGGGTACGCCACCGCCAGGATCCTGAACATCAGGGGGGTCATGGTGCGACGGGCACCCCTCCCACGTTGGGAGGCCATCCCCAGCTGGACCTCTGCCGTCTTCTTGCTCCAGCGGCGAATGTCCTCCCATCTCTTACGGCAGTGGGTGCTCCTTCTGTGGTAGACCCCCACTGTCCGGACGTCCTTGGCGATGGCACGCCAAATATCCTTTTTCTGGTGGGCGCTGACATACAGGAATTGTACAGGGGAAAAGAAAAGTTATTACCAACTGCACCGTCACAGTCATTGCCCCCATCCCTACCCTTGCCATGTGGCACATGCACTCAGAGTCGTTTCATGCACGCCTCAATCTCCCCCCCCCCCATCTTTCATCCACCCCACTCCACACAGGCATAGCCCATACAGCATGCTCCCAGTGTACTTACCTGTTTGTCTGGAGGACCGTAGAGTAGCGTGTACTGGGGGAGGACCCCATCTACGAGTTTCACCAACTCCTCCGATGTGAAGGCAGGGGCCCTTTCCCCAGACGCATGAGCCATTGTCTCTTCCAGACCGAGGTTACAGCAGCACTTGCAGTGTAGGTCCTCTCCTGTTGAAGATCAGGTATCGAGTGATTGAACAGATAGAAAATGGCGGTCATGTCCGCGGAGGTGCGTACCGTCATCGCCGGCGTACATCGTCATTGGCTCTTGCGACCCATAGGGTCCAATGTTAACCAATGTAGAATTGCGCAGTTACCTCATATCCCATTGTCCCACTTTACAGGTCAGGCGGCCGCCATTTCAGAAGCCCACATGGCTTAATTTTGAACTGCGTCACACATACCTCGGCCTTGCCTCAACACTCATACAGGGCTAATTTCGGATTAGGATTCGTGTTCTGTGTAAGCTGTGGGTACGTACCTCGGAGTTGGTTGACTCTGTGCTCGCTGTTGTCCTTCATAGGCACCGTCCGCTGGGACATGTGAGGAGATGGCGGCATCCTCCGGTGTACAGACCGCTGGTGGACCTGTTGACAATGGAGGAAAGACATGTGATCATCACCTACAGGCTTGATCATGCCACAATCCTGGAACTGTGTGCCCAGTTGGAGCCAGACCTGATGTCAGCTATCCACCATCCCACAGGAATACCACCTCAAGTGCAGGTGCTGTCAGTACTCCATTTCCTTGCAAGTGGGTCATTTCAAACAACAGTGGCCATAGCATCAGGGATGTACCAGCCTACGTTTTCCAACGTGTTGTCCATTGTGTTGTCTGCCCTGCTGAGACACATACGGAGCTACATCGTGTTCCCTCAGGTGGAGGATTTGCCTACAGTGAAAGGTGATTTCTATGCCCTGGGACATATCCCCAACATCATAGGCACCATTGATGGGACACATGTGGCTTTGGTACTCCCCCTCGCGGGAGTGAACAGGTGTACAAAAACCGGAAGAGTTATCATTCCATGAATGTGCAGATGGTGTGTTTGGCAGACCAGTAATTCTCCCATGTGAATGCCAAAATCCCTGGCTCAGTGCATGACACTTACATCCTGCGGAATAGCAACATCCCTTATGTAATGGGTCAACTTCAGAGGCACCGTGTGTGGCTATTAGGTGAGCACCTGGAAGCAAGTCAGTGGGAATGGTTTACTGGGTCTGGGGACATCCCTACAGGTTAGTGTGTGTCTAACAGTCGTCCCTCGCCATTTGCAGGTGACTCTGGTTACCCCAACCTGTCATGGCTACTGATCCCAGTGAGGACTCCCAGGACAAGGGCAGAGGAACGCTACAATGAGGCCCATGGGCGAACTCGGCGGATAATAGAGCGGACCTTCGGCCTCCTGAAGGCCAGGTTCAGGTGCCTACATATGACAGGTGGATCCCTATTCTACTCACCAAAGAAGGTGTGCCAGATCATCGTGGCCTGCTGAATGCTTCACAACTTAGCTTTGCGACGACAGGTGCCTTTTCTGCAGGAGATGGTCCCGATGGCGGTGTTGTTACAGCTGTGGAGCCTGTGGACAGTGAAGATGAGGAAGCAGAAGAAGAGGACATCGACAACAGGAACTCGGTGATCCTGCAATATTTCCAGTGAGACACAGGTAAGAATACAAACCTGTCTACTACATGTACTTTAACACTACTACCTCTCTACTGTCTGTCATTTTCACCCAGTGTATGGTCACTGAGTTGTCACTTTGCCTTTCGATTTCACAGATGTGGGTCCCACTGTGTGACATCTGCTGTGTTTCCTCATGGACTAGAGCTGTGTGACATAGGTATGTTGACATTACATTTGAAAGAACATTTTGACACTGTAATTGCTAATACACTATTTCGACATCACAGACCGACTTCAGATTGTTTTGTGCTTCAAGGGTGTTTATTTAAGTGCTCAATATTGGAGGGAGTTGTAAAATGGTGAGGGGTGATGGTGGAGGAATGTCCATGGTAGAGTCCAGTCTATTAGTCTCACAGGTGCATTGCCCAAATGGGCATAGAAAGTGGAGCTGGGTAGTTTGAGGATGGACAGGGTGACAAAGTGGGACAGAAGGATGACATTCAGGGTGGTCTCATTTCTTGGTGGGGTCTTGGCATTGTTCTCTGTCTTTGTCCTGGATCTCAGGGACCGTTTGCGGGGTGGTTCTCCCTCTGCAGGGGGTGGGATGCTGGTGTGGTGGTCCTGTGGCGGGGCGTCATGTCCACTAGCGCCAGCGGAGGTGGTTGGCAGTTCATCGTCCAGGATAATGTCAGGGGCCCCTTGTTGTGCCACAGTGTCCCTCCTGGTGTTGAGTACTTCCTTCAGCACCCCTACGATGGTGCCCAGGGTGGAATTGATGGATCTGAGTTCCTCCCTTAAGCCCAAATACTGTTCCGCCCGCAGGCGATAGGTCTCCTGAAACTTGGCCAGTACTGTTGCCATCGTCTCCTGGGAGTGGTGGTAGGCTCCCATGATGTTGGAGAGGGCCTCTTGGAGAGTGTGTTCCCTTGACCTGTCCTCCCCCTGTCGCACAACAGCCCTCCCAGTTCCCCTGTTTCCCTGGGCCTCTGTCCCCTGAACCGTGTGCCCACTACCACTGCCCCCAGGTCCCTGTTGTTGTTGGGGTGGTGGGTTAGCCTGGGTTCCCTGTAGTAGTGGACACACTGCTGATTGACGTGTCCTGGGGATAGAGGTATGGGCCCACTGGGTGGGTGCTGTGCTGGTGTTTCCAGAGGGGGGAATTTCTGTGATGGCCTGTGACTGTGTGAGGGGAACCGACTGCCCCGAGGTCCCCGATGGGCCAGGCTGGTCATCTAGATCCAGTTGGACAGAGCTGCTGTCATCACTGTGGGCCTCTTCTGTTGGTGTTGTGGACATGTGTGGACCCTCCTGTCCGGTGACATTGGGTAGGGGTCCTACAGGGGTATAAAAAGAAGTTTATTACATATGTGTGCGCTATGGTGTGCAATAGGTGGGTGACCGTGTACCCCAGTGCTTGCATTCCTGTGTGGGACCTTGTGTGATGGAGGTTTGTATGGGTATGTGCAGTGGCCATGCTTTGGTGATGGGTGTCCATGCTTTGTTGTTGCATGCAGGGCTTGGTGTTTGGATGTGTGGTTTGTGATGTTGGGACATTTGTGAGGAGTTGGAGTGATGGGGGTGAGGGTATGTGATAGCATGCAAGTAGGGTGGGGGATGTAATAGTTAAGATTTGACTTACCAGAGTCCATTCCTCCATCTACTCCTGCGAGGCCCTCAGGATGCAGTATAGCCAAGACCTGCTCCTCCCATGTTGTTAGTTGTCGGGGAGGAGGTGGAAGTCCACCGACAGTCCGCTGAACCGCAAGGTGGTGTCTTGAGACCACGGAACGCACTTTCCCCTGCAGGTCGTTCCACCTCTTCCTGATGTCATCCCTATTTCTTGGGTGCTGTCCCACTGTGTTGACCCTGTCCACTATTCTGCGCCATAGCTCCATCTTCCTTGCTATGGAGGTGTGCTGCACCTGTGATCCGAATAGCTGTGGCTCTAACCGGACGATTTCCTCCACCATGACCCTGATCTCCTCCTCAGAGAACCTGGGGTGCCTTTGCCGTGCCATGGGATGGTGTGGGTGATGTGTGGGGTGGTGTGTGTAGTGATAAGTGTGGTGATATTTAGTGGTGTGTTGTGTGAGGTGCGTGGAAGTTCTTTGGGTGAAGGTATTGTGTGCCTATGGATGCCTGGTAGTTGTTTGTGGTGTCTCTCTCTGGCCTTCTCTCTGTAATTCTGGTCGTAGGGTTTTGTGGGTGATGTGGGTGTGTGTTTTATATTGTAATGGGTGTGTGGGAGTGGTGTGCGTATGTGTATCAGGTGTGTGTATTTCGATTTGTCCAATGTGGCTGTGTTTTGTAAGAGTGTGTGTATTTTGAGCACGGCGGTGTCTACCGCCAATGGAATACCGGAGTTGAAAGACCGCAGCATGGATTCGTGGGTCATGATAGTGTGGGCGTATTTCTGTTGGCGTGATGGTGGAGGATTTGTTTTCGCCAGTTTATCACTGACTTTTGGTGTGGTGCACTTGTGTGGGTGTCTGAATTTTGGCGGATTCCGAGCTGCGGGTCATAATAGCTGTGGCGGATTTCCGTGGCCGCGGCGGTGTGTTGGCGGTCTTCTGCACGGCGGTAAGTGGCTTTTACTGCCAGTGTTGTAATGAGGGCCTATGTCTCTTAGGCTCTCTTGAAAAGATCTCATATGAAGCTTCAAATTCATGATGATAAGCATGTGTTTCATGGAGCCCTAAATCGAGCATATTTAGCTGGCTGTTTGTTGAGGACTTACCCAAAACTGAAGACATTTTAGCTGTGAAAAAATAGCTGGTTCGTCAAGGAATGTGCCCTAGTGAGCCTTGTGTTTGTGGCTGTACCTAAATCTTTGAACAGTGGTGCTTAACCTGTGATCTGAGGACCTCTGGGGGTGCGCGAGGCTGACCTATCGGGTTTGCAAATACTTTACAAAATTAAATAATATTAAAATTATAAAATCAAGAAAGTATATGCAAATGAAAAAGCAAAATTGAAAAGGTGATAACCTTTTCTAGAATTGATTGTGAATTAAACTAAATATTTCAATATTTGAGCATTTGTTTGAAATATATATGTTTTTCTATTTTTGTGTACTATTTTGAGGTGCAAATCATAGAAACTGCTTAGTCTGGGGTTCCCCAGGTTCTATTAATTACTTAGTGGGAATCCTTGGATTCCAGTAATGAGTCAGTGGGGGCTCCACCCATTTTCTCTACTGTCCTGTGTGCTTTTGTGGACACAATTTTGTGAATCAAGCTCATTGGTTTTCCTCCTTGTTTAAGAGGATGAGTTTTAGATTTTTTAGATCGGGGTTGACGTTGGACTAGGATAGAAGAAAGAGGTGCAGTTAAAAATTATTTTCCCAATGTTAGAAAATGTTCACAATGTATATTTGAATGGGCCCGTGCCACAGTGGGACCAATTTATGCAATGGAATTTGCTTTCTTTTGATGAAAAGGGACTATAAATGATACCTGATTGTACTGTTGTGGCCATGCTCGATTCACAAAGCTGAGGTACAATGTTGAACATTTACTCTTATTGATAACACCTGCACTTGGAGAAAACTTGTGATTTTCAAACAACCCTAGTAGTACTCACAAAATTCACACCAGTCATAAATTTCCTGGAGCACTCGTTTATGTGTGTGGTATTTTCACATGGTGAAATCTTTGCATCTATAAATGTGATATATTTTACCCTGAAGAAACCTTTTTCCTCACCAACCCTCCCCCTCAAATATAAATTTAGAAGCTTACAGGGATTCACCTTTTATAAAGTTAAACCCAAAAAGAAATACTACTAAAGGCCTGATTACAAGTTTGGCAGTCTCAAGACTGCCAGACTCGTGATGGCGGTCAGACCACCGTGGCTGTGGCGGTCTGGCTGCCACATTACGACCCTGGTGGTCAGACTACCTGGGGAGCGCCATCTGCGACAGGATCTCTGATCCCGATGAGCTGACAGTGGTTTTGGTTGTGATCAGCCAAGTCAGCGCCGCCTTGGTGATTACAACCATGTTCTCCGCTAGAAAAGGTTGTCAGAGAACGAGTGCTGAGGGTCGAGGGGAGCCCCAGCTTTGCCCACTACATTTTTGTGGAAAGTGCAGGGGCCACCTCCCCTTCACTGATCGAATGCGCACTGTCTGCTCAGCAGGCAGCTCGCATTAGAGGGTGCTAGTCAGCTCCCCCTGTGCGATGACATTGGACTCGGCTACATGTGAAGCCAAGTACAATGTGCTACACGGGTTCCACTGATCAGCGGAGCTGAGACCAATACCTTTGCGCTTTTCACGCCAGTCTAACTGGTGGGAATGTCATAATACAATGTTCCCGCTGGTCAGCCCGGTGGGACCATCGTAATACAACTGGGGGTGAGGCCACCAGGTTGATAGTGGTCTCATTCTCGCAAGTTTGACCAAACTTGTAGTCCAGCCCTAGGTTGTTTTTTTTAAATTCCATTGTATATAAGGGTTTAATGTGTTCTATTACTCTAATAAAAAACTTATTTGATAAATTAATTAAAATCCCTAACATTTCATCTAAAATATAAATATGGTTACCCAAGATGGACAGCACCACCAGGCTGTTAAGATGTTATATTAATAATGTATCCACAAATGAACTGTTTGGGGTCCATGAAACTATGTCACACTTTTTCATCTACTATGATGGTGAATACCATAATAAAAGGTTTACATATCTGTCTTACTGTATCTCCTTGCAGGGCAGTGTTGGCACTGGGGTGCAGATTCTTGGTGTATCTCATGCTGGCATTAAGCTTCTGAAGCTGATAAAAAGCAATAGCTCGTCCCCTGAGCAGCTGAGGGTGCTCCGAAGCTACAGGTATGTATGAATAGGTTTACTTTACTCAGCTTCACTTGGTGATAACTGGAATCTAACCGAGCCTTAGAGAGAAGGATGGAGTAGCATGTTGACAACCACATACAGTTAGACTCATGGTCTCCAAGCACATCATTCATATTGACCATAAGAATACAGCCTCATTTAGAGTATGCTTTTTCAGCCTAAAAGTAGTGAACAGGCTATTTCTGTACCTACAATTTCCTCTCATTTGGAAAGGATGGGCTATCTGCTGTCATGCAATGCCGTAGAAAGGTGCAGAGCAAGAGGCAAATGTTTGGGGCTGATATGATGTTTGGGTAGAGTCCATATTTTCCACTCTGTTCTTACTTCCATCCCGGTTTAGGAAAGAACCCTGCAGGTTCGCCTTCATTTTCTGCCACAGTGCTTCTTTTAAAATCTACACCCAAAATATTGACTTTCCACCTTTAGAATAAAAAGGCATTGGGAAAGCCAATTGGTCTTAACATTCTGTAGCTGATGTTCTGCAGAATCAACCAAAATGAAAAAGGAGCAATGAGAGTGTCATTTAGTATGCATACATGTGACATATGAGCTGGCATACATCATTGGGCATGTCCACACCTACAAAATAACACAGGCGTCATTTATTTACTGATCCATGATGGCAAATGGCACTTGGTAAATAAATAAGAAAAGTAATTTAACTTGCAGGAAAGCGCTTTTATAAGGTGCCACCACCCAGCAGCAAAAGGCAACTTCAAGACCTTCCAAAACAAAATTAAAATAGAAAAATAATTAAAGGACCACAGAGTTTGGGGAGGAGCAAACAAGGATAAGTGGGAGAGAGGGAGGACGCATCTGGGAGTGGGCAGGGTGCAAGTGTGCAATGGCGGTGCTTGTGGCTGGACACAGGGGAGGAACAAAATATTAAAACAGAAAACTTTAACATAAATATCTACCCTAAAACAGTCTTGAAAATATACTAAACATATTTTGTAAAACATTCAATTTTATACTAAAGAAATTAAATTAAAGTGTATTATATAATGTTAACGAAATGTATAAAAGATAAAAAAATAGCTATTTTGGACTGCTTTTATTGGTAATAGATATTATCTAGATGGCAAGATTTATTTTATCTTATTATTCTGTTAAATGGAATAAGGATACAATGGAATACAATACAAAGCTAGGGATAGAGCGCGCAGCTGCCACCTATTACGCATCCCGGTAATCTGAAAAAGTGTGGACGTGAGGATATTAAATAAGAAATATTTTTATTTATATAAAAATAAATATTGAAATGTGTCATATTGGAAAAACATAAATGTAGCAAACCGCATTCAACAATGGAGTGAGTTTTACTAGTCTAACTCCAGTAACACAAACGCAGTGAATGGTGCATATATTATGAGTGAGAGGAGGGTAGATTGACTAAACCAACTCAAGTGCCATAATTACTGGAGAAAGTGCATATATTTGGGTGGTGGGATTCACAACTCTAACTCCAGTCCCATATGCATTGGAGATGGTACATATATTTGGGGAAAGGGGTGGCAGATTGTCCATTCTAATTCCAGTTGCTCAGACACTGAGGAAATTGCAATTATTTCGCGAGGAGGGTTTACTGTTTGAATTCCAGTACCAAAAACATTGTGGAAACAAAACATTTTGGTGAAAGCAGGGTAAATAGCCTGCAGCTGCAGAGCGGCAGCCAAGCCACAGCAAACAGCCATGTCCCTGGGGTGGGTACCCCAGTACATAGCAGGAGCCGGCCCTGGGGGTGGCGGACCCCAGAGTCATCTTTGGCTCCAAGAGGGGGGGCGCGCGGCCCCCCTCCAACAAGGACATAGCTCCGGGGGGAGGGAGGCCCCGGAGTTAGGGGGTCTGGAACGAACCCCCTTTACAGTATTGATTATGTGCCCCGTGGGGTGGTGGTCCCTGCCCCTCAAAATGCAGCCTAGCCCCAGGGTGGTGGTCCGTGTGGCAGCGGTAGGGGGCGGGGCATCCCCGCATATACAAGTCATAGCCCTGGGGAGGTGGTGGTCCCCAGGGCAGCAGGGAGGCACAAGGCCTCCCGTATATGAATCATTCGCCCCAGGGAGGTGGTGATCCCGGGGGAAGCAGGAGGGGGCTGGGTGGCCCCACACATATTAAATCACAGCACTGGGGAGGTGGCGGTCCCCAAGGGAGCGGGAGGCGTCTAGAAGCCCCCCGCTTCTTTACACATTAGCCTCCGGGTCTTGGCCCATCCGGGGGCATGATAGCAAGGAAGCGCCAGAGACTGTGGTTCAGGTTTTTTTTTATTTATTTTACGGCAGATCAGGGGATCCACTAGGACTCTGCTCATAAAATAAAAACAAATGCTTTTTATCCCTGGGGTGTCACTTTGGGACCCCACCACCAGAGCCAAGGGGTCAGGGTGTTCGTAGCCTGGCCTCTTTTCTTTTTATGTTTTTACCTTTTTTGTGGCTTAGCTTCAGCCGAGTCCCAAGATGGCTGACAACACTTCAACGACTTCTGTTGCTGAAGTGTTATCAGCCAATCAGATCTCTGCACAAGATCAGGAGGGGTCGCGAACCCTTTGTGTCCCTAGATATATAAATTTGTTTTCTCCTTCATTTCTGACAAGGTCGCTTTCTGGATCAGGACCTACCATTTTGCCAAATTTGGTGTAATTCCGTCCAGTAGTTTTTGTGCTATTGCTGTTCAAACTCCCTATGGAAAAATGAATTGGGAAAATGTGTTTTGGGACTCCCCCTTTTTTTTCGGCCCCCCTGGAAGGATCACCCTGAAACTTTCACGGCAGCAGCTGACAGGACCGGCAAATATTTTGGGAAAGTTTTGTGAAGATTCGCCAGCCGGCGCCAAAGATATAGGCAAGTAAAATAACGCTTTTTGTATAGAAAGTAGATCCTAACTATAACTACCTAGTGGTGACCGTCACCAGGTAGTATATATATAAATAAATATGTGCGTGTTTGTGTGTGTTAACTTTAATAGTGATTTCTCATTTAAAAACACAATACTGCCCAGTATTTGTTTCAGTTAACTTCACTGATAATAATGAAATACCCAAAAAGTCCACCCACATAATACATAACCCTTTTTTGTAAAACACATGAATTAATGAAGTTATTCTGATTTATTAAATAAAAAAAATCTTTGCAAGAATAATGTGATGTAATAATGTAAAATTATTCATTTGCTATTGATAAATATTTTAAATAGAATGCTACCCATACAATCCCCAGTATATCACAGCAATCTGATACAAAATATAAACATAAAATAATTTATAACATAACAATGGTTAAATATATAGGGAAAACCATAGTAATTAAAATATTATCCTACTTAGCCTAATAATAATTTATGATGAATTAACATAGTTTTATAATACAACCCATACCACCCAATTTCACAAATAAATGAAACAACATAAAAAATGTAAAAACATTATATCATAAAACAATCATTAAACATATATTTGTATATCAAATCAAGGAATAAAAATCTAAAAAAATATATTAAAATTATTTTATACACCATGATTTTATAGTAAACAGTATTTTATACATCAGTGTTACTGTTATTGTCAAGACGATGCAAGCATCTTATGACTCCCTTATTGTCTGCACAATTCAAGCTAGTGGAAATCTCTGTCTTACATGGAAGAGCATTTGGGCCTCATCACTTGAATACTTGCCTTTCAGGTACATTGGCTTGTAGTCAGGAGCGGCCCGTCCTTTGGGGCGGAGGAGCCACTCCCCCCCAACTTTTGCCCCTCATGAAGAGTGCTGGTCAGGCTAAACAAGGGTCAGCCTGACAGACACTCTTCATGTTCAGGTTAGGCAACCAGGAGCAAGATATGTGCGATTTGCGCAGACTCCTGGCTGCCTGAGTTGAACTTTGCTGGGCTGAAGCGGTTACAGCTCCTGTGGGCGTGACCTCCTCGACTCAGCAAATGTGCCTTGAGGCCCTCCCCCAGGTGACTAGGGAAGCGTCACCCATTGATTTCGACCTGGGAGCTTCAGGTTTAAGCCCTTAAGCACCCAGGGCGAGTGTCAATCAGTGACACCTCGTCACAGAGTGGAGTGGGATCAGCAGTCTCACTGACCCCATCCCACTCTGTGACGAAGTTGGGACTGCTGCCTTCCCTCATTGGCTGACCTAAGATCTGCCTGCGAGGAAAGGCAGCAGTCCCAACCCTCCTAGGACCTCTGAGGCTGAAGGTAAGTGTGTGTGTCTTTGTGATCTTTTTAAATGAATGTTTGGTGTGTGCATATATGTTTGAATGTTGATGAGTGTTGTTAATGGATGTGCGCGCGTGCCTGTGTGTGTGAAAGAATAAGTGAGTGTGCTTCCCACTCGCCTCCCTCCATCCTAAAACTGCTGGCCGCCACTGCTAGCAGTGTTTGCTGTGATTTCTCTTCAAAACATTCTTCTGTGCCATCAAACATCTAGGCTTGTGTTCTGTACAGAGCAAGTTGTGTGCCACCGCCAGTGCTTAATTTGTAAATAAAAACGTGCTGGTGCTAAAGCCCTCCTCTTAAACATGTGGCTGCTGCAATTAAATGTGCAAACATGGAATACTGAGGCAGCGTGATCCTGAAGCCATTTAGGGCCTCTTCAATCCATTTAACGCCACTCCCTACCTCTGCAGCTCACTCTTGCAGCTTTCTGCTTTCTCCAATTGTGACACTTTTTGTTTTCCTATACCTCTATCTTCCCCATATGTGTCTTTTGCTGCCAGGAAAAGCTTGAGGCAGAAAAATAAGTGCCAGCCTTCAAAAATAAGTGCTGATGTTCCGCACCGAAAACAACAAGCACAAATGAAGTACTTGCCACCACCCTGTCTTAAAACCAGGGCCAGCTACTCTTCATCATACTGTCTCATTGTGACTTTGGCCCTCTGATGAACGTTGGCTCATTCATTCAAACCTTCCTTCAATCTCCTTCGACTTTTGTTTTCCCGGAGTTGAACGTGTAGACAATACCCAAACTAAAATGTCAACATGTTCCAAATTGGTAAGCTCCCTGAATTTTCTGAAGCTCAAAATGTAGTTGTGCTGCCGGATACAAAATACTGGTTTGTCCATACAGCCACCCTTGTGGAAAGTACAAATTACTTTTTACCAGTAGTTTGATTTAGACCCAGTTGCCAAGATGAGGGTTCTGAACATCTAAGGGACCACTTTGAAAAGAATTGCAAAGCTGGTTACAGTTGAATATTGGATTTTATATAGGTGTGTCATGGTGTCTGTTATTTGTATTTGCTATTTTCAATTACCAAGAAGAATGACCTTTGCCCACTGTATGTGTACGTATGTGTATGTGTGTGTGTGTGTGTATATACAAATATATATATATGTGTACATATATATCTATCTATATATATGTACATATATATATATATATATATATATATATATATATATATATATATATATACACACATATATATCTATCTATATCTTTATATATATATATATATATATATATATATATATATATATATATATATATATATATATATATATATATATATATATGGTTAAGTTGCCATTGTTTTATTGGCTTATATAGCTCACTGTGCAGCAAATATCATCAACAAAAAAGATGTTCCACGGTCCAGATATGGCGTTTGTGCATTGGAAAGCTGTTTTGAAGTCTAAACATAGACATAAATTGAGAGAAGTTGGCTGTTAGGACTGTGGCTAGCATCTGTCTCACCTGGTGCCTTCAATACAGAGAGAAAAAAGAAGGGAAGAGAGCGTTACAGGGCCTACATGCAAAAACATTTTGCATTATATAAAGTAATGCTCTTTTACTTCCATGCCTTAATTGATCCTAAAGCAAACTAACACAAATGATGGACGAAATACGGAACCAATCAAATATTCCCCCCCAGTCATAGATCTGGGTTTAATCCATCAATTCTTTTGCTTATCATGTTTGGACCCAGTCATATGCAAATCAGTCTTGACCCTGTTGTCCATAGGAACAACCCAGCCAAAACTGCCAAGCAAGGTCCTCCCTGGACAGGAAACAAGCATCCTGGGACTGGTTTCAGGCTATCACCCTGTATCAGCCAGGGTAGCTTGAATCCAGTTACATAGCAAGCATGGGGCCCACATCTGGGCATACCCAGCGCACTTAGGGCCACAAAAGTAAATAAACGCACATGATGGATGGAATGCAGAACCAATAAAACATTCACCCCAGTCACAGGACTGGGCTTAATCTATCAATTGTTTTGCCCACCACACTCAATCAATCAATCAATCAATATATTTATAAAGTGCTCTACTTACCCGTGAGGGTTTCAAGGCGCTGGGGGGGGGGGTGCTGGTACTGCTCGAAGAGCCAGGTCTTGAGGTGTCTTCTGAAGGTGAGCAGGTCCTGGATCTGTCTTAGGTCTGACGGGAGGGTGTTCCAGGTCTTGGCGGCGAGGTAAGAAAAAGATCTGCCGCCGGAGGATCTGCGCTAGATGCGGGGGTGGAGGCGAGTGTGAGGTTGGCGTAGAGGAGTTGTCGGGTGGGGGTGTAGAAGCTGAGTTTGCTGTTCAGGTAGGATGGTCCAGTGTTGTGAAGTGCTTTGTGTGCGTGGGTGAGGAGCTTCAAGGTGATCCTCTTGTCGACAGGGAGCCAGTGTAGGTCTCTTAGGTAGGGAGTGATGTGGCTGTGGCGAGGGATGTTGAAGATGAGTCGGGCGGAGGCGTTTTGGATGCTTTGAAGGCGTTGCAGGTGTATGGACTGGATGCCTGCGTAGAGTGCATTGCCATAGTCGAGCCTGCTGCTGACGAGGGCCTGAGTTACTGTTTTCCTTGTTTCGGTTAGGATCCATTTGTAGATTCTGCAGAGCATGCGGAGAGTGTTGTAACAGGAAGAGGAGATGGCGTTGACTTGTTTTGACATGCAGAGGGATGAGTCGAGGATGAAACCGAGGTTTCGTGTGTGGTCGGTTGGCATCGGTGGTGTGCCCAGCGAGGCTGGCCACCACGAGTCATCCCAATCGGAGGGGGTGGGCCCAAGGATGAGCACCTCTGTTTTGTCCGAGTTCATTTTCAGTCGGCTGCTTCTCATCCAGTCGGCGACGGCCTTCAAGCCCTCGTGGAGGTTGGTTTTGGCGGTGTGTGGGTCCTTGGTGAGGGAGAGGATGAGTTGGGTGTCATCGGCGTAGGAGATGATGTTGAGGTTGTGTTGATGGGCCACTTGTGCGAGGGGGACCATGTAGATGTTGAACAGCGTCGGGCTGAGGGATGAGCCCTGGGGTACGCCGCAGATGATGTTGGTGGCTTTGGATTGGAACGGGGGGAGGCGTACTCTCTGGGTTCTTCCGGAGAGGAAGGATGTGGTCCAATTGAGGGCCTGGTCTTGGATCCCTGCTTCATGGAGTCGGATTTTCAGAGTGTGGTGGCAGACAGTGTCGAAAGCTGCCGACAGGTCTAGGAGGATGAGGGCTGATGTTTCTCCATTGTCGAGATGGCTTCTGATGTCGTCTGTGGCGGTGAGGAGGGCAGTCTCGGTGCTGTGGTTTCATCTGAAGCCGGACTGGGAGGGGTCGAGGATGTTGTTGTCTTAGAGGTACCGGGTGAGTTGTGTGTTGACGATTTTCTCAATGACCTTCGCCGGGAATGGGAGCAGGGAGATGGGCAGGAAGTTCTTCAGGTCTTTGGGGTCTGCCTTTGGTTTTTTGAGCAGAGCGTTGATTTCGGCGTGTTTCCAGCTTTCCAGGAATCTCGCTGTTTCGAAGGAGATGTTGATGACCTTCCGTAGGTGCAGTGCGATGGCTGCGTCTGCTTTGTTGAAAATGTGGTGTGGGCAGGGGTCTGATGGTGATCCGGAGTGGATGGAATTCATGGTCCTGCCAGTTTTGGCGTCGTTGATGCTGGTCCAGGAGGTCAGGCGGTTGGAGCGGGTGGAGTTCGTGGAGGGCGGGGTAGGTGTGTCCGCAGTGTGAGGAGTGTTGAAGCTGTCATGGATGTCTGCAATCTTTTGGTGGAAGGTGGTGGCTAGGGCGTCGCATAGTTCTTGGGAGGGGGTGATGTCGTTGACGGTGGCGCTGGGGGTGGAGAGCTCCTTTACGAAGTTGAAGAGTTCTTTGCAGTTGTGAGCATTGTTTTCTAGGCGTGTTTTGAAGGAGGATCTTTTTGCTAGTCTGATGAATTGGTGATGGCTGCGTGTGGCGTCCTTGAGGGCTGTGTGGTTGTTGGGTGTGCGTTCGAGGAGCCATTTTTGCTTGAGTTTACCGCAGTTGCGTTTGGAGGCTTGGGGGTCGTTGGTGAACCAGGTGGCTTTTTTGTTGATTTGGTTGTTGGAGGGTATCTTGAGTGGTGCGAGGCGGTTGGCGCAGTTCCAAAGCTTGAGGTTGTGGGCAGCGATGTCAGGGTCGGTGGGGTTGGTGGGTGGTTTCTGGGCTAGGGCGTTGGTTAGTTGGTCTTCTGTGACTTTGCCCCAGCGTCTGCGGGGTGTTTGCTCGGCAGGGTGGTGTTGAGTTTGTTTCTTGAAGGTGAAATAGATGCAGTGGTGGTCGGTCCAGTAGAGTTTGGTGGTGTGGTTGAAGGTGACGTGGTCGCTTGCGGAGAAGATGGGGTCTAGGGTGTGACCGGCTGTGTGGGTGGGTGCGTTGACGAGCTGTCTGAAGCCGAGGTTGCCGAGGTTGTCGATCAGGGTGGTGGAGTTGATGTCGTTATTGTTTTCAAGGTGATAGTTCAGGTCCCCGAGGAGGATGTAGTCCGTGGAGGCGAGTGCGTGCGTGCTGGCAAGATCGGCGATGGCGCTGCTGAACGGTGTCCTTGGTCCAGGAGGTCTATGGATGAGCGTTCCTCTGAGGGTGGTGTTGGGGTCGGTGTGGATTTGAAAGTGCAGGAGTTCGGCGGAGCTGAGGGAGTCGTCCAGGTGGGTTTTGACTTTGAGGGTGGCCTTGTGGATGATGGCTATGCCTCCTCCGGTTCTGTTGGTGCGGTCTCTGCGGGAGATCTCGTACCCATCTGGAATGGCTAAGGCGATGTCAGGTGCTGAGGAGTCGTTCCCCCAGGTTTCGGTTAGGAAGGCTACGTCCGGGGAGGTGGAGTTGAGCAGGTCCCACAGCTCGATGGCGTGCTTGCGTGCGGAGCAGGTGTTGAGGAGTATGCAGCGGAGGTAGTTGGTCTTAGTCCTGGGAGGTATGTGGGCTCTAACGCAGGTGAAGCTGCAGTTGTGGCAGGTGAAAGGCCTGTGGGTGCTCTTCAGAGTGGCCAAGAAGCAGGTGGTGTCTCGCCCGGTGTTGAGTGCGCGGAGGGTGTCGGCGTCTTATCGGAGGCTGGAGATGTGGCTGTTGTGGGGTCCAGGGGTTCTGGCGCTGGGCGCGGTCCAGGCACGGACAGGCGCAGACGGGCTGGCCTCTGGCGCGCCTCCAGCGCACCAGCGGCGCCCCGCTGCGCGTGACCGTCATTAAGAAGGGAGGGGAGAGGGAGGAGCAGCTGGGAGGCGGGAGGTGCGGGCGAATTGGGGCGCGGGGGCAGGGGGAGTGGGAAAAAGAAGCGGGAACGGCACAAAAGGAAAAAAGTGAAAGAGGGCAAAAAAGGCCCAAAAGTGCGAGAAAGTTAGAAAAAGTATGAAAGTGGCAAAGAGCAGAAAGGCAGAAAAAGGCAAAAAAGTGGCAAAGAGTAGAAAGCCGAGAAAGGTAATAAAAAGCAGAGAAGAGACTGTCAGAGCAAGAGGAGACAGACCAGAAGAAACACTCTAGCGGATCGGGGTCAGGAGGGCCTCGATCCCTAGAAGCAGCGAGGGTGGGGAGGGGGAGACACGGGCACAGCTTGGTGGTGCTGTGCGCGCGGGGAGTGTTTTACCTGGCCAAAACAAGTCAGGAGACACTCACCTTAGTGCGCAGTGACCGCCATTAAGAAGGAGGGGAGGGAGGAGCAGCTGGGAGGAGGGAGGTGCGGGCGAATGGGGGCACAGGAATGGCGCAAAAGGGAAAAAAGTGAAAGAGGGAAAAACAGGTCCAAAAGTGTGAGAAAGTTAGAAAAAGTATGAAAGTGGCAAAGAGTAGAAAGGCAGAAAAAGGCAGAAAAAGGCAAAATAAAAGTGTCAGAGAGTAGAAAGCCGAGAAAGGCAGAAAAAAGCAGAGAAGAGACTGTCAGAGCAAGAGGAGACAGACCAGAAGAAACACTGTAGCGGATCGGGGTCAGGAGGGCGTCGATCCCTAGAAGCAGCGAGGGTGGGGAGGGGGAGACACGGGCACGACTTGGTGGTGCTGTGCGCGCAGGGAGTGTTTTACCTGGCCAAAACAGGTCAGGAGACACTGCCAAGGTTGGACCCAGCCATATGCAAATCAGTCTTGACCCTGTTCCCCATGAGAACAGTCCAGCCCAAACTGCCAGACCAGGTCCTCCCTGGACTGGAAACAAGTATCCTGGGACCGGTTTCAGGGTATCACCCTTCATCCTGCAGGCTAGTTTGAGCCCAGTGGCATAGCAAGCCCAGGACCCACGTCTGGGCATACCCGGCGCATTTAGGGCAACAAAAGCAAACAAACACAAATGATGGGTGGAATCCAGAACCAATCAAACATTCACCCCCAGTAACACATCTGGGTTTAATCCATCAATTATTTTGCTCACCATGCCATCCCAGTTTGGACACAGCCATTTGCAAATCAGTCTTGACCCTCCTCCCCATGAATACAGTCCAGCCCGAATGGCCAGGCCAGGTCTTCCCTTGACTGGAAATAAACACCCTGGAACCGGTTTCAGGGTATCACCCTTCATCAGGCAGGCTAGCTTGAATCCAATGACATAGGAAGCCCAGGACCCACATCTGGGAATACCCGGCACATTTAGGGCAACAAAAGCAAACACAAATAATAGACAGAATACAGAACCAATCAAACATTCACCCCCAGTCATAGTTCTGGGTTTAATCCATCAGTTCTTCAGCTCACCATGCCACCCAAGGTTGGACCCAGCCATATGCAAATCCGTCTTGACCCTGTTCCCCATGAGAACAGTCCAGCCCAAACTGCCAGACCAGGTCCTCCCTGGACTGGAAACAAGTATCCTGGGACCGGTTTCGGGTTATCACCCTTCATCAGCAAGGCTGACTTGAATCCAGTGGCATAGTAAGCCCAGGACTCTCTCTCTTATGCATTGGCAATTGGAGTGTAGGTTATGGTCTATCTGTACCAATTAATATAATACTACACAATCATAAAATTCCATCACTTAATAACTAGGATTGTGATTACTAAAAACATTAAAATAAAAATATAGTTTTCCTTAGTTAAAAGAATTGGAAAACCAGTGACTTTCTAGGTAGTTGCTTGAGTTGAGTAAAAATTTGTCACTAATCTTGCTCAACATTTCACTTAGTAAGTACTTATAAGAAGTAGTAAAAAGAATGTAAAGCCACTGTTCTACATTTTTACCCCGGAACAAAATGTCTTGTAAAATAGTGCTCATTTGATTTAGACACAGGCAGTCAAGATTGTGCTAAAAGGGCTCTCTCTACTTACCATTGGCACCACATGATGTACTATGACCTGCATATAGCAATCTGTGATGATCCACTTTTGTGGCAAAAGCGGCAACAGGTGTTGGCAGGAGAAGATCCAGTACTTCTCCAATCAAAAATGACTTTTTGAACAAGTCAAACTAGTGTTTTATGAAACACCTACACCTGTTTTTTTCAGTGTTGTTTTGTCTCCATATTTTCTGTTTCTGTCTCACTCACATATTGTTCAATCTTTCCATCCAGCTACACAGATATCATGTTTGTGACCATCCTATCCCAGAATATGCTAGAGTTCAACCTCACCAATGAGAAGCTGATCCTCTTCTCCTCCAGGGCACCGCAGGTGAAAACCATGATTGACCTCTTCATCACAGAGCTCAAGAAGGTAGGATATGCCTTGTCAAAACATAAGATAGTGAGATGTAACACTGTCATTTAGTCTCAGCAGAGCTCCTTCTCCTTTATTCAAGACTTCAATTCACTATTTGGGTGAATAGGAAAACAATGGTGGGACGGCGGGGGTCTGCAAGCTTCTGTCATTGCGTATGGGCAGAGAGTGTCTTAGTTCATCCACTACCAGAGGCGGACATGATTGAGTGAAACACAATGTTCTCATAGGCAAAAACATCATTTATTGCTTCAGTAAAATAGGACTCCACAGTACCTGACCAGATCCCGAAGTATTTGAATACTTCATGAGTTTCTCTTCAGAACATCCTAAAACCTATGAATCTTTATCTATTATATAGTAAAATGGTGCTTGTAAATGAAACCTTTCACACTAATTTTTTTAACTCTTTGTAGGAAAACTCCCCTATTTCACCCCTGGAGGGGGATGGTTTTTCCCTCTACTCACTTGGTGCAGTATGGGTCTGGTTAAGCCAGGTTGCTTTTTATTCACACTCAAGCTCACATCTGAAAATGAAGTAATTGGTTTGACACCAAGGAGCTGCCCAGTAGACCACAGAGAAAATCTATCATTTGTAATCTCTTGTATTAAGGAAAAGTTTTGTATACTCAACCCTTTACTTTCAGCACTCAGGCATGGAGGTTACGTGATAAACAGATCAATGACATGTATGGACTATGTACATCACTTTCAAGCAAAACCACTCCATCATTAATTATCATGAGACAATCCTTTAGGCTTTTTAGTACTGCTCTCTGTCTGGTGTAATGATCAATGATCTTGCCTCAAATATTGATGTCCTCTGTCTCCATTAAGTTGCAAAACACCATTCTCCGTTTGCTATTGATGTCACATAAGCATTTTTAGGATTGGCTTAGTGAACCGAGTCTGTGAAATGCCCAATAAGCGTTGTAAAAATGTAGGCCCTCATGCCAAGGACTGTGGAAATCCTGGTTTAGGCGTGAAGTGGAGTTTGTACCCAGATCTGGATTACTACTAGTGCACAAAGTTCACACTTCCCCCACACTGATTTTGTAGGGTAATATCTACCTGTGCTGAGACACAGATCAAATTTCTAAGTTTCACAGTTGAGAACAGTCAAAACTGGCAGTATTACTGTTCCATCCACCTTTCAGAGGTGTAGAATTTCACATAGGGAAGAAATACCACAGTATAAAAATGTAAACGTTCTGCATTGCCACACCAAATAACAGGATATTGGTCTTGAGAATAAGGACAATGGACCTTAGGCCTCTGTTTTTGAGCATTAGAGTTATACAAGTTTCATGCAACTACTTGAGCATTAGAGGTATACAAGTTTCATGCTTCAGGAATAAAGTTTATCTCCTTTACCATGCTAATATTGCAGCGCTGAAATCCAATTCCTGAGTACAGCAACCTGATCACCGAGGGAATGGCCAAAAGGTAAAAAGTGTCCCCAAAATGGTTGTCTTTAATGTGGCGCCAGCAAGACCAGATTGTGTGGACATTCTAAGACCCACAAATAGTGTAGAGGCCTGGATGCACCAATCCCCTAATAACATGTGGCATCAATGATAACAGCTCATTGGCAAATGCTTTAAAAACAAACATCAGATATGTGGGTCAGGAAACTGGTCAAAATAACAAAGGGCGCCAAAAACTAAATATGCAGAACCCACCTAACTAGCAGAACAATCTAAGTGGAGCACTATAGAAAGAAAAGATCATATAAAATAAATAATAATTGTGCTGTGAATTAGAAGAAGCGTTATGGGGCAGCAGCAAAAACTTGAAATCCGTGTTTAACCACCATTTGCAGTGAATCATTTTTAAATCACTGAATGGATAAGATTACAATAAGTTAATGAACAGAAAGTCAAAACTGAACATGATACAAATGAACAGCATCAACTATTGTATTGTTCATATGGGTGGTTTGTAGTAATAACTTACAAGTGTAGATCAAGGTAATGCAGTACAAAAAAGATATAGTAAGTGGCAAAGTATCACATAGTCATCCAACAATGAGCTATAAATAAGGCAAATGCAGTGATTGTAATTTTAAATGGTCAAAGTGGCTAGTGTGGAACATTGAAAGTTATCATAAAGACAGCTGAACACAGTGCCCAATGTGTATATCTAATGATGTTTGTTTAATAACTGAGGGTCTCATTACGACATTGGCGGTCTGAGGACCGCTAATGCTGCCGTGGCCGTCGGACCACCGCACTCCAGGTGGTCTGACCGCCACATTTTGACCCTGTAATAATGGGACTGGGGGTTGGGGGGAGGCTGCCAAATGTGCGGCGGTCTCCTCTCCACTGGGCTGGCGGGTCGAGGGTCAGCCTGCCAACCTCGTAATGAGGCCCTGAATGTTCCAGTTGGCACAGCCTTTGAGTGGTGGTAGCACTTATTTTACTGTCCATTTAAACTGTAGTGCTGAGTGGCTCTTTTCTATAACATTTTGAGCAAACAATGTTTTTCTGAAAAGCACATCTGATGTGACATCCTGGGACTGGTTGGAAAATTGTTCATACATGTAGATTGTGGCTGTATGAGAATGGTATTTGTTAAGGATTCATCTTCTTTTTGACTGACCCATTCCTCAGTAAGTTCTCTTGCTGTGTTGGTAGCTATTTTGGTGTTCTGTATCAAAGAGTGTAACCTTTGTCACTTTCTTAATGTTCAGAGCTGTTAAGCTAGGCAGCGATTTTTGCTTCATATCTATTTTATTTTGTATGACAAAAGCACCACCTTTGTTGACAGGTTTTATGACTTTTTCCCCATTATGATTGAATGCGTTCAGGTCGTACTTTTCAGTCTTTGAAAGATTGAAATGAACATAGAAAGAAGTAGAGAAAAAGATATAATTCCGATTTGTGAAAATGTATGACATAATATTTTGTCAATGCTGTAGTCTTACCATATGGATATCGAAGATTTATCTAGAAGTCTTCTCTTCCTCTAATTATCTTTTAATAGAGGAACAGGGCTGCTTATAATAAACACCTGTAGGAATTCCATGCCATTGGCCTGGATAATCTCTTCAGTGCTTCCCTACATATACATCATAGATGGTAGGCATCAAAATTTCCCAAGGCCTTCCCAGACATATTGGGGTCTGTAGTAATAAAAGAGGTTTAGAAAGAGGTTTAGAAAGATTCTTACTTGGGAATAAGGCACAAGAGGAGATACAATATCTGACCTGGGAAAAAAATATGCTATGAGCCATTTTGCCTTCTTGTTTGAAGAATTTCACCAGAATATTAACACAGCATCTACTAGCCAATGCAAAGTGTTTGCCCTTATTGCATTTTTCCCATGGTACAAGCAGACTTACGTGAGCAGAGGTCACATTCAATTCCAACTAGGTATTTGGATTTATTTTTTTCTGTTCTGGTGGTCATTGGTAGTTGACAATGTAATGGGTCTAGAAATACCATAAACACCCTCTGCAGGTTCTACCTTAAGTGTGAGGTAATGTGAATAGTGGAGGTAAAAAGGACATACATAGCTAAGTTGATCTTTGTATTTTGGTATGGCACATCAATATGTTTCCTATAACTAAGACGAATTTGTATTCTGTTGAAGCTACAGTTTTCCAGCAATTATTATGATTGAGGGATTCATTTCCATTTGAGGAATGCTCCCTGCAGCTTGATAATAATTCTGTCTACTGGATTGCCTGACAGTTGCACCAAACTTTCATAATGAGCTGAAAGGGGCCTAGTTTCATTCTCTCAGGTACTGAGGAAGGGTACTCTTTTTGGTGATCAGGACTTGCCCAGGGCACGAGGGATAAAGGCAGAATAGGGACATAGGAGAAAGATTTCAAAAGGGAAATAGTGACAAAAGGAGACAGCATTGCGAAACATAATCTGCAAGAATGGATAACTAGGCAGTAATATTAGAGTAGTCATGGAAAACACATGAGGTTCAATTGAGACTAGACTGCCTTGTTATTCAACAGCACCAGAAGC
Source organism: Pleurodeles waltl (assembly GCF_031143425.1). Taxonomy (NCBI): domain Eukaryota; kingdom Metazoa; phylum Chordata; class Amphibia; order Caudata; family Salamandridae; genus Pleurodeles; species Pleurodeles waltl. The sequence continues at coordinate 158,670,392 of NC_090449.1, forward strand.
AGCTCCTAAAAAAGTTATGGGACCCTGCACTTTTTAAAAATTAAGCACTACTTAGTAAGGCCAAATTAGCTGAGACACTTTGAGGTTACAGTGTCAGTATGACAAATAGAAGTATTGTATTCACTTTGTCTAACTACAGAGAGACTCAGTATGTCTTTTATATTAAAATTATCTCTGGGGTTTCTTTTTAGGAGGTAATTGAATATTTGCCTTTTGGAAGTACTCCCATGCAGTGTTCCTACCAGAGGTAGCAATACAATGTTCTTGCTGCTTTTTGTAAGGTATCTGAGACAGGGAGGACTTTTCACTATGTGCAAGGACCATGGGGGACAGAGCCTGAGGAGAGAAGAAAACACTTGTTGTTTTGTATAGGGATTCTCTCTTTTCTAAGCTTGTGTGGTAGAGCATGGTTAGGAATGGAACAGTATGAACAGAAGTGCAGGTTATGTGAAATTGTATTTGAAAATAGTCTGCACTTTGCCATACAATGCCTGTGCCTAAGGTATGTTCTTTGAAGATGCATTTTAATTTGAATAACATGTAGGAAGGAATTCAGAAAGTATTTTACATATAATTTATTAGTTAGAGAATGTATACATATATTATATCAGAAAAGCATTGGATTTGTTCTTGCATATTATCAGATATCTGTCTTTACTACATACTTATTTTTTATCTTACCCTTAACCATTATTTAATACGACCGGATTAGGCACACTGATTTAAGTATTCTTTATTTGGCAGGATCCCTTATAAAGCACAGTGATTCTTGGAGATGTCAACATTTTTGAGTAATATTCATTTCATTGAGTGTTTTGGATAGAATAGCAATTGCACTAACGTTTTACTCTTAAGTGTCCTATGTATGTCTATTCATTTGTTCTGACATCTTGCTGTACATGTTGATCAGGAAGGCCTGTCATTTTGTAAGAACAGTAACTTCTTTGGAGATGCGTTTGATGGTTCAATAAACTCCTGTACTTTGTTGTCCCTTCGTACCTGTTTCAATCTCTCTTCCTCCACTGTTAATTACCCATTAAACAATTTTAACCATTCTGACAGCTAGGGGGCTTATGCTCCTTCCCATTGAATAGAATTCTCCTTCGTGCCAGTGCTACAGCTAAATGTGCTGCCTTTTTCATTTTTTTAACCTATACCCAAAGACACACTCTGCTGTCTCTGATTACATTCTTCTTTTCATTATAGAGTCATATGTGTGCACTCCCCTAATAAGGCCCTCATTTGGGGTTCCTCATTAGCTCCAGGGGGAGATATCAGGATTAATTATTCTGGCCACTATCTCCCCAAGAGTTAACAGGGATTACCAGTTGTTTCCCCTGGAATGGGTAATAACAAGCAGCACCCAGTAATACCAGATCTTTTTCCGCATGTTTTCTACCTTCCCAAGGAAACAACCAGCCCAAATCTGCTTGGTTTTAGTCTTGGAGTTGTTTCTAGGATTGGCATTTGGGCATATAGGAGTGGATATGAATAAATGATTATCTGTTGGTGATCTTGTCTTTATACCTTCAGGCAAGAATGTATTTCAACAATAATAAGGGCCTCATTATGACACTGGCGGTCCTCGGGCTGCCATTGCCATAGTGGCTGTTGGTCCTCCGCACTCCAGGCAGACTGACTCCCACATTACGACCCTGGCGGTTGGACTGGCAGGTGACTGCGTCCCTGCCAGGAACATGGTTCCTGACGAGCTTCCGGCAGTTGGACTCGTGATCAGCCACGGCGGCACTGAGTTCAGCCCTGCCGTACTGATCACAAGTCCAGTTTCTGCCAGCTTTTTCATGGTGGGACCCCGCCATGAAAAGGCTGGCGGAAACACAATGGGGGGGCCCTTGCCCAGCACCATCGGAATGCCCATTGTGGGCTTTGCAGACAGAGCCCATTCCCGAGGGTGCTATTGAGACCAATACCATAGCACTGTAATATGTTCCTGCTGGTCAGCCCAGTTGAAAGATTGTGACATGACAGGGGGAGGCAGCCGGATTGACTGCTGCCTCATCTCTGCGAGTTTGGTGGTTGGGTCTTCTGACCACCAAACTCGTAATGAGCCCCTAAGTGTATAAATCATAGACCTCAAGATAAAACTTGATTATTCTAAGTTGTTTTTATACAGAGCTCCATACTACAGTTTTACAGTTTCTAGGTAGTGTAAACAACATGCACTACTATAACACAATTTAATAGTGCTCAGTTTATCAACCTTGAAAGATGGAAGGCTGAATGGCTTTTCCAGGAGTCAAACTCTTGACCTGCAAATCAGGGCAGATGTCAGCAACAAAAGCTTATGTCACAGAACAGTCTTAGGAGCTTGATGGCAACCTGGCTAGAAGATCTGCCTTCATTTTGTTCACATTTCTGTATAGATGTGTCCAGTGCCATGCTGTAGAAAGTCATGCATTTCTGTCAAGTGTAAAAGCTGATAAAGGTAATTAGCTCAAGTTGACACACATCAGATGTTCATCCAGTCTTTGTATTATACTATTTCTAGTTTAACTCATACATACAAGATTGCATGTACCAGACTTGGAAGGGACAGTGACTAGTCACTTTGAAATGTTCTCCTTAAATCTTTCAGGATTCCAACTACATGGTTGCTGTGAGAAACTATATCACCGATGACAGGAGCTTGCTGAGTTTTCATAAGGGAGATATCATCCGGTTGCTGCCAATGGAAGGGCTAGATCGAGGTCAGTGCACTCTGTCACTAACAGCAGCCATTGGGCAGAGGGACTCATGTTAGCAAAGTGGCATGGTTTGTATATGCATATCCAGTGGTGTCTGTCCCCTCTCTGAACATTTTCACTGCTGGGGAGAAATCCCAACACTTGTCTTGAATTTGGCACTGCTGTTGGCCCAACATGTGTTTTGGCTGCCAACTCCTTGAGATCCCCTCCTTCATAAAGATAATTAGTATTTCTCGAAGTAGATTGTTAGGTTTTTCCACTTTTCCTACCCACATTTCATCCTTAGCTTAATGTCAGGTAATGGTAATTGAAGAAATATTGCTAATTTTCTCACAGAATCTCCATTCTAATGACAGCTGGCATTACACTGTGAATTCCATATATCTGAATTTATTAAACCTTTTAGTTCCCCCTGTTGACTGCAATAAATGTCTGGGTCTCTGGATCATTTCAATCAATTTTAGACTTGAATATCAGCAACAAAAATATTGACTAACCAAAGTATTAAGATCAAAATATGGAATACCAAATATCATAAAGCCTAAGCTTATAATTAAACTAACATAAATATTAATTCCAATATATTGTAATTCAAAAAAGTTGATAAAATTATATTACAAAATGATAGACTATAGTTATATTTAGTTTTATCATTAGAGTGGCAAAAACAGAAATAGTGTAAAAATATGCATAATATAATTTAAAAATATTTCATGTATAGAAATCAAATCAATTTTAAATTTAAAAAGTCAATAGTTTCTGCAAAAACTATATATTTAAAATTAGTTTATATTGTAATTCTTATTTAAAAATATATATTTTAAATTACAATAATCCAAATAATATAACTTTTATCAATTCAATTTTTTTCATTTACATACATAACTATATAAAAATAGGTTTTGCAAACAAGTAAAAATGAAACTAAATATCTCCACAAATAAATGTATTTTTCAAATTAAAAAATATGAAGTAATTTCTTCTAAATCTATCAACTTGTAAAACATGTTTTCAATTTTAATTATTTATAAACATTATTGGCATAAAAACACCTAACGGATGAGCCGACTGCCAAACTTGCGGGGATGAGGCGGCCGTCAACCCGGCTGCCTCACCCCCTGTCATATTACGATGGTCCCGCGGGTCTGACCGGCGAGAACATTGTATTAGGAAATTCCCGCCAGTCAGCCCGTGCTATTGTGTTAGTCTCGGCTCCCTTAAGAGGGATGTGACTAATACCGTAGCACATTGGCACCCTCGAAATGTGCACTGTCTGCAGAGCAGACAGTGTGCATTCCAAGGGTGCAGGCAGGGGGGTCCCTGCACTGTCCATCACGTGGGCATGTGCAGTGCAGGGACCCCCTGTTGCCCCCCTGCACAGCCTTTTTACCATCCTTTCCATAGCGGGGACACTGCCATGGACAGGCTGGCAGAAGGGGGATTCGTGCTCAGCACGGCGGTGCTGAACTCAGTGCCGCCGTTACTGAGTACGAGTCAGACTGCCGTCAGCCTATCGTGAACCATGCTCCTGGCAGGAACGTCAATCCCCTGGATGTGGCGGTTGATACCTCCTGGAGTGCAGCACTCCGACCGCCACCTGGCGGTCTCAAGACCGCCAGCCACGTAATGAGACCCATAGTTTAGAAAGACATGTTTGCATTCAGAAACTTGCCATAAAATAGTGCTCCAGTGCACAAACTGGATGGGACTAAATATTTTTTATAACTAAATGTAAAATACACTGGTATTTCCTTGTTTTGTACTAAGTGTGTCCCAGTAAATGTTTCAGCTGAATGTTATTCAAACTGAAAGCTCAAACTTAAATTACTCCCACACCTCATTCATGCACCAACCTTTGCCATATGGGTAGATACCATGACAGTACTGAGAATACAGCATAGTGATGTTAACTGATCCAGTAGATGTGAGATGAGAAATATAAAAATTAGTTTAGTTCTTTAAATGATTATAGGTAAGATTCTTTCCCATGAAACTGTGTTATATATGCCATCATGTACAAGCATGGAATGGGGATGTATGCATTATGTTGTTTCTATTTCGCTTACACATGCCTCTTCCTCCTTCCCCTGGATGTTACTGCACCAGGCCACAATTATGGCTGCGTTGTCAGGAAGAAAGTGATTTATCTGGAGGAGCTGAAGCGTGGCACTCAGGATTTTGGTGGGTTTTCTGGAGTGGTGTGCCAGTTTGCTGTGCTTTTCTGTCCCTCCTTGAACTTTTGGTTGATCTCCACTTTAACTTTCACTGCTAGTTAAGATGTAATGTTTACCACTGGCAACCATTTTGTCCCCATTTGTTTCCCTCATAATCAGCTACATCAACTATGAGATATGAATAATGAGAAGTTTCTCTTCTCACTTAAAGGAATAGTACCATTGGATCTTTGTAGTGATTTCTGCCTACAATAAACCCATGCTGAAGGATTAGAAACTCATTTAATCCCAGCTGGCTATAAGGATGACTTCCAAACTGTGCCTAACGGTAAATCTGAGCTGAGTTTATCCCAGATGAGACTCTCAATAAATCACAGCTGTGCCTGAGGGAAAGTCCCATTTGGGCCAGAGAGTGAGTTTTAGTTGGGCCTCAGAATGTCTCTTGGATTGGTATGATAGTGAATCTCAGATGAGTCTAAAGGTGAATCCCAAGATGTTCCTTATGTAAATCACAGACTGTACTGAGAGTGAACCCCTCATGTGCGAAAGAGTGAACTGTAGCTTGGCCTGACAGAGATTACCCAATTTTGCCTTGCTAGCTAGGTCTGAGAGTGCACAGTAAATGAGTGTATCCCAGATGGGTATGTACCATCAAGCATTGAAAGTGAATCCCAACGGGGGTGAGGGTGATTCCCAGCTGGACCAGAGAATGCACTTTAGTCAGTTCGTAGAGTGCATCCCAAATAAGCCTGAGAGTGCATCCCTGAAGATCTGAGAGCGATTTTCAGAAGGGACTTAAAATGCATCCAAGATAGGCCTAAGAGTGCACCTCAGATGACACTAAAAATAACTCCCAGAAGGGTGTGAAAGAGCATCATAGATGGGTGAGTTTAAGTTGAGAGTAAGTTCCATTTTTGCATGGGATGGAGTGCTTGATTTGCCTCAGAGTGAGTACCAGCTGGGCATCAGAGTGCCACCTAGATTCTTCTCCAAAAGATTCCTAGATGGCCCTAAAGGTCCCCCCATATGAACCTCACAGTGCAGCCCAGATGGAACTGAGAATAAGCCTGAATGGGTCTGAGAAGAATTCCAGATGTGCCTGAAACCCATCTGTGTCTACACATGAATCCCACCTCTGCTGAGCTTTACAATAGAGAATAGAGAAAAGCATATCTTATAGGGAATGAAAGGAAACCAAGAGGAGAATGAAAAAGAATTAGGATCCAGATCTACTAAGCAGTTTAATGGCTGCAAACGCTCTGATTTACTGTCGATGTTACAATGCTTTTTCATATCTACGGATCCCATCTTAGGAGTCTGAAAAGTTTTTACAACTCTTAAAATGCGATTCAGATTGAATACCAATTTGATATGTTTTGTTGTAGGCACCTCTTCCAAATGCCAAATCAGTATCTAATGTGTCAATGTTTTGCAACCGAAATCCAGTCGCAAAACATTGATAATTACTAAACCTAAAAGTAAGTGGTAACTCCTTTGCAAAAGGGAAGCGGTCCCTTTTGTACCCCTCCTCCTTTGTGAATGTAAAAAAAAGTTTTTTTAGAGGTGGTAGCGATCCATGGGGCCACTGCCTCCTCTTAAACAAAATAAATAAACTTCTCATTTTAAACGCTGTCCTGCTTTCTTCAAGGAAAATGGGCTGCGTTAAAAAAAGTTTGCTTTATTAAAAACAACCACAGACATGGTGGTCTGCTGACCCCAGCAAGCCACCATACATGTGATGGCTTCCAATTGTAGTGAGTTGGAGTTTCTAATCTACCTCATTATTATGCACAAGCTAGGTCAGATTCCTAACGACAAAGATTCAGAATTGTTACTTTATAGATCAGTGCTTTAAATACTTTACTGGTCGCAAAATACTGATCACAGATTGCAACTAGCATTTTGCGACCAGTAAATACTACATATGGCCCAAAATATATTAGATGGGAATGAGAGGGAATAGCAGAAGTAATAGTCATTCTTAATGAGAATAACGTGTTTCAGGAAGCAATGGAAATTAAATTCTGGGGGACAATGAGAGGAAATTATGATAGATGTTGAGATGGATCCCATTGAGGAGAGGACTGATAAGTCCCAGATCTGACAAATAGAAACTCTGTACATGACTGAGACTGAGAAATTAGAGAGATTTTCAGAGGTAATCCATTGTAGAATTGGAATACCAAAGGGGTTGGGGATTTCGAATACATTTTACCATTTCCTGTGGGCTTAAGGGATTTAAATGACTTTCCAGAATGCATCAAATTGAATCAAAGAGATACCCGACAATAAACAATTTAGGTACTAAGAAATGTTCTAGGTAGAAGAGCACTTAACCTGCAGCCATGTGACTTCTATGTGGCACTAGTGGTAGTGTCTTATGAGTAGAAATGAAATATTCAACTTGATTAGTCACGCCCGATCCTTGTATCTTTATCAATGGTTTCTAACTCATACGTAATGATTGTGCATTTGTTCTATTAACATGTACTAAGTGGAGTCACATGTTGCTTAAAAAGCTATTTTCAAATTCAGACACATTTTGTACATCCAATGCATTACAATTTTATCCATCAATAAATAAGGGTCCGTCTGGTTTGGGTGGCATAACATAGCAAATTCAAGAAAATCCTCATGTGTAACTGTAAACCATACAAACTTAATAAGTAGTCATGAATCAATCAATCTTTTATGATGTGTACAAGAAAAAGAACCATTGCAGTGTAGCAACAGAAGGTGCTCATGTTAGATGTTTAGGTGTCCCCACTTGAGGTGAAGTATCGCTTCTGGGAACTGATGCTAAGACTTATTGATGTCTTTCTGTCACAGAATTCAACGTCCTCAGAAATCATTTTGCACTGTAAGAAATTCCACCAAGAGGACGGTAAAAGAGCAAAAATGTGGTGCTAGTCTAGTAAGGATATGATCTTTCTAACATCTTCACTTGGTTTGCCTTACTTAGAGCCTTTGCAGTTTCAGACTCCTTTCAGTCAGAGCTTTTGCTCAGTGTGTTTGTATGTGGCCTCCTGGAACCCACTTGATACTTTCTAACTTAGGCTTGTGGTCACCCAGGTCCCTTTGCCACACCACCATTCTTCTGACCAGAAAGTTTGAGCAAGGGAATTTTGAAATATGTCTCAACATTTTACTCCCCCTATGTTTCAATTACTTATTTTTACTTTAGTTCACAGCTGTGGTTCCCACTGATTTTCATACAGCTATTGCTCCCCTTTGTTTTCTATTTTTAGCATCTTGAGTGATTACTAATGCCTCTTTCTTTCTGTGTTTTTCTATGATTTATTTACCATTGATTTCAGCGTCTTTAGCACCACTAGTAGAGTTAGAGGTTTTGCATTCCTCCAGTGGTACATCTTTGATGGGCAATGGGGCTCATCAATAAGGTCCTTTGGCTTGCCTTCCTCTATATGCTACTGAAAGTGGGCACTGTGGAAGTTCAGCTAGTGTGTGTCAAACCACTAGTCACTCCCTTACCAGTGTCTTCTACTACAGACAGGGGAACCTTTTTTTGATCATTTTTAGACAGCCATTAGACATGTTTGTCTCATTAAATATTTATGTCAATTATTTATCTTTTTAACCTTTCTCAAAAATCATTGTATTACTTCATGAGCCAAAGAATGTCTTCGTACCCTTCCATACTGTGAAGATAAAAAATTTTCTAAGTACAGTCATTTATTCAAACCTCTTAATGAATGTATTAAATGTGATTTTTATACATTGTTTTTCATATGCCTAACACAGGGTGGAAGTTTGGAGCAATTCACGGAAGATCTGGACTCTTCCCTTCAGATTACGTGCAGCCAGTGGCAGCACCAGATTTTGTCCACCTTCCTGTGGACAAGAAAGATGAGCCAAAAAACAAGCAGGGCAAGGTGGCAGCCTCATCTGCTCTGGCGGTGGCAGTCGCTTCCACAGCTGTTGCTCATGAATTTGATAGAAAGATGGATGTAAGTACAGGATGGTCATCTTCTCCTTTGAATGAGTTTTTATTTCTAAGCTCTCTTCAAAGTGCTTTCATCCTATAATATGCAGATCTTCTGACTGACTTTGGTTCGATCACTTTGTTTCTTTATATATATATCTCTCTCTCTCTATATATATATATATATATATACATATATATATATATATACATGTGTACATATCTATATCTAGATATCTAGCTATATATATAGCCAGATGGTAGGTATAGTTTTTTGACTTGCCTATATTTTTGGCGCTGCCTAACGAATCTTCACAAAATTTTCCACAGAAAAGTGCCTTTTAGAATCTTGTTATGCATGGAAAGTTTTGGGGTGATCCGTCAAGTGGGGGCCGAGAAAAATGAGGTAAAAAAATGTGTTTATCCCGTAGACTCATTAGACATGCCTTCACCCCTTGAACTGCTGGATGAAATTACACCCAATTTGGTAGAAAGGTAGTTTTGGTCCACAGATTATGCTTTTTATTATTTGGTGTAAATCTGTTCAGTTGTTTTCAGAACCAAATTTGTATATCTAGAGGCGCGAACACTTTGTGAATCCTCCCGATCTCGTGCAGAAATCTGATTGGCTTCAGCCAAGTCTTAAAAACAAAGTAAAAAAGAAAAGGGGGCAGGGTACGTTTACCCCTAGCCCCCTAGCCTTGGGCATTTTTTTTTTTAAATCACGGCAAAATGTGTGAATTTTGCTGTGAATAAAAAAAAAGTGCAGTGTCCCACAATTTGTATTTATATTGCACCCAAGTGGGCCAGGTCCCGGGGGCATCCCTTTAATAATTAATAAGGAAGGTTTGCTCAGGGCCTTCCTCCCAGGGCCTTCAAAAGAAAAATGAAATGTTTAGGCTGGGCTCTGGGGTCCATAGAGTGAGATCGGCCTGGGAAGGGGGGCTGCACGGCCCCCACCCCCAAAAAATATTAAATGGTTAGGCCAGGCTCCATGGATTGGATCCTTGGGTTGAGATCGCTCAGATGGGGCACCCCGTCATGCGCCCCCGCCATGCACAGTTTTTTGTAAAAAATGTGAGCCTAACTATAACTTCCTTGTAACCTTTGTTTTTTTAAGTGAATTTCTATGTGTTTTTTTAGCATATAGTAATTTTAATTACTATACGTTAATCCAACCACTGCCACGCACGGCCTTCGTGGAGGTTGCCTGCAGGCAGACCCTGTGGCCATCACCCTTAACAACCCAAAACCATGCTGTGCACAGCCCTTTGGCCGTGCTCGGCGGGAGTTGGCTGCAGCTTCTCTATTTGTGAGAATAGATGTGAAAGGGTATATCTGGAGTGATAGTGGCTGTCAGATTGTCTGGGTGTGAGAGTGCGTACATTGGTGTTTCAGTGGGTACGTCAGTGTGTGCACGGGTCTGTGAGTGGGTGCATGAGTGTGTCAGTGGATCTGTGAGTGGGTCCGTGAGCATCTGAGTTGGTCTGTGAGTGGGAGCGTGAGTGTCTGAGTGGGTCTGTGAGTGGGTGTGTAAGTGTCTGAGTGGGTGTGTTAGTTGGAGAAATTGATTGAAAGAGACAGAAAGAGAGAAAGAAAGTGAGAGGGAAATAGAGTTTTTTTTAGTCTTTAATATCTCATATACTTAAAATGAGATATTTGTGTTCAAATTAAAATAAAACATGTATTTGTTATTTTTTCTTAAAACTATAATTAATTTTTTATTTAAAAAGAAAAGAAAAAAAAAGAGAAATTAGTGCAGTTGGACTCGAGCCCCCAAAGCTCTGCGACTTTCACACTGAGCTATGTGTTTTTATTTTTTATTTTTTAGCCCTTTATGGGCTGTCTGGGACCGGGAGGGAGCCCTCAAGGGGACAGAGATGAAAGCTTCAGATTTTGACAGCAGGACCTGTTTTACAGGCCCCGTTGTCAAAACCCGAAGAGGTTACTGTGGCTTGGCTGCAGCTGCAGAGCTGCAGCCCAGCCAATCCACAGAAAACAGCTCTTTCCCGAGAGTGGGCTCCCCGAGACATAGCAGGAGCGTCCCTGTGCAGCCCCCCTTCAACTGAGCACACAGCCCCGGGGAGGGGATGATCCCCAGGCTTGAGGGTCCCAAAGGGATCCCCTTCCTTTTTTAAAATATTTGCCCCGGTGAATGGTGGTCCCTGGGGCGCGTGGGGCCACGCGACCCCCAGCTCAAAATTCAGTGTAGTTCTGGGGATGGTGGCCTTGGCAGCGAGGCGGGAGGCCCGCGGCCCCGCATATTTAAGATTTGCCCTGGGGAGGTGGTGGTTCTCATGGCAGTGGGGGGAGCATGCAGCTCCCGCATATAACTCATAAGCCCGGGGAGGTGTAGGTCCCCAAGACAGCAGGAGGGGACCAGGGGCCCCCACTTTTTTTACACAAAAGCCCCAGGGTTTAGACCCACAAGGGGGCATTATAGTAAAGAAGCGCGGGAGCCTGCATGTTGTTTCTTTTTTAAAATGTTACTGTGGATCCACCGCAACTCTGTCTGTAAAATTAAGAAAAAATGCTTTTTAGCCGTGGGGGGTCCCTTTGGGACCCCACCACCACAGCTAAGGGGTCAGGGTGTTCTTACTATGGCCCCTTTTCTTTACATTTTACTTTTTGGGGGGACTCAGCATCAGCTGAGTCCCAAGATGGCTGATAACTCTTCAACGATTTCTGTTGTTGAAGTGTTATCAGCCAATCAGATCCCTCCACGAGATCAGGAGGGGTCGCAAATCCTTTGCATCCTTAGATATACACATTTGGATTGTCTTTAATTTCTCTAAAACTACGAACGGAATTCCACCAAAACAAAAAAGCACTCTTTCTGGACCAGGACCTTCATGCCAAATTTGGTATAATTCCGTCCAGTAGTTTTTGCTCTATCACTGTTCAAAATCCCTATGGAAAAATGAATGGGGAAAACGTGTTTTAGGACCCCCCTTTTTCTCGGCTCTCCCCAGACAGATCACCCTGAAACATTCCAGTCAGCGGCTGACCGGACCATCAAATGTTTTTGGAAAGTTTTGTGAAAATTCTTCAAGCAGTGGCAAAAATATAGTAAAAAATGCTTTTTATATAGAAACTAGGTCCCAACCATAGCTACATAGGATATATATATATATATATATATATATATATACATATATATATATATATATATATATATATATATATATATATATATATATATATATATATATATTCACCAAAAAAAGAGTAAAGTTTACAGGGACATTATAGTTAGGATCAGAATTCACACTCACAAAACCATAGAAAGTCTGCTGTTATAGAGTTATTTCATTTCAAGTAACTTGAACTTGTGCCCCAAGATAACTATAACTCGCGCACCCCCCATGCACAGTTTTCAGATCAGTAATTTTACTGCTAATGTTGCAATTATATTATCAATAATGTCATAGAAGATGCAATTACAGATGTAATATGTGAGGTAGTTAGCAGTGCATGCAAGGGCTCCCTTTTAGCCATTTATAGAGACCATCCTCAGGACTTGGTGAAGGTTTGACAGTAATAAGGTACTACAACTAAATGCAATTTCACTAATTAAACAGCAGTCTGCAAAAACTCCTCTCCTAGAGGTAGTGAATCGTAGATACTAAAAAAACATTCTGTCTTTTCTTGTTTTGATTACATACATTACAACCCACTAATTATCCACAAAATGTCAACATAAAGTCCATGTGTGTTTAAGAGGGCTTCCATCACCTACTACGAATTATTTATTTTTAAACCTATCTCACGTGTTACATTCAGGACACAATGGCCCTCATTACGACCCCGGCGGTGAGTGATAAAGTGGCGGTAAGACTGCCAACAATTATGACCATGGCAGTGATAATTCCAATAGGCAGCCAATGTACCATACCAACCCCTACAATGGAAACAAGAGTGACCACGTGGTAGTCAACAACAGCCAGGCGGGAGACAAAGTACCGCCCACCATATCATGACACTGCAAACTGCCACCTTTTCCGGGGCGGTACCAACGCCAACAAAAGCCTGGCGGAAACAGAGCTTAGAATTGAAAGGATTCACCATTGGAGACACATGGAAGAACCACGCCACCATGGAACCGGAACTGCAAGTTTTCCCGATTGTTCATTACTAACAGCGATGATCTTCTACGTCATGCTCCACCTGGAACACCAACGCCGACGAAGATGACGACGGTGAGTACAGCCGCCGAGCACACCAGGGAGGGTGGGAGGAAAAAGAGAATGACACACAGACGCGCACGACACACACTCGACACACACACACCATACACACAACCAGCTGCACGCGTAAACCAATCGCACAAGACACACCGCATAATAAAATACGGACCATAATTTAGCATAGCAAAATCCCCACACAAACCAAATATATACAAATGTCCATCAAGGGCCAATTCCCAATCCAAAGTCATGAGGGCACACAAGGCCACAGGGCACAGTCCAAGGCCCAACATGTTTCCTGACACAGCCGTAGAGAACACTGCAGAGGCATCATTTTGTAAGTGGAAAGGCACCTCAGGGGGATAGGGGGGGAGCTTAGCCAAATACGGGAACGTCCCCACTGGTTCTGGATGGGGCAACATGCCCATTGCTTTTTCCTGGGGAGTGCAAGGCCACAGTCTCTGGAGTGGGTGACTTGCCCACTGGTTCTGGAGGGGGCTCCATGTCCATTGCTTTGTCCTGGGGAGTGCAAGGCCACAGTCTCTTAAGTGGGTGACTTGCCCACTGGTTCTGGAGGGGGCAATATGCCCATTGCTTTGTCCTGGGGAGTGCAAGGCCACAGTCTCTGATGTGGGTGACTTGCCCACTGGTTCTGGAGGGCGCAACATGCCCATGGCTTTGTACTGGGGAGTGCAAGGCCACAGTCTCTTAAGTGGGTGACTTGCCCACTGGTTCTGGAGGGGGGAACATGCCCATTGCTTTGTCCTGGGGACTGCAAGGCCACAGTCTCTCAAGTGGGTGACTTGTCCACTGGTTCTGAAGGGGGAAGCCCGCACAGCAGCCCCTGGAGGGTGGCCTACATGGCGTCCACCGGCGGTGACGTCTGCACTGTGGTGGTGGTTGGAGGAGCCTCCTGGGCAGCCCCTGCACTGTCCGATATCTGCACTGTGGTGGTGGTTGGATGAGCCTCCTGGGCAGCCCCTGCACTCAATGATGGCTGGATTGTGGTGGTGTCTGGAGGAGCCTCCTGGGCAGCCCCTGCACTCACTGATGGCTGCATTGTAGTGGTGGTTGGTGGAGCCTCCAGGGCAGCCCCTGCACTCGCTGATGGCTGCCTTGTGGTGGTGGTTGGAGGAGCCTCCTGGCCAGCCCCTGCACTCCCTGATGGCTGCACTTCCACAGCTGGCGGTGGGGGCCCTGTGATAGCTGGTGGTGGTGTTAGCCGGACAGCTTCTGCTGGCTTAGAGTGCCTCGTCTCCTCCTGTCCATGGGTCGTGGATCCCTTACCCTTCCTGGCAGGGGGGATGGGCTCTTACCCTCTCTGCCTAGTGGTGCAGTCTCCTTCCCCTTCTTCACAGCTGGTGCATGCTCCTTCCCCTTCTTCACAGCTGGTGCAGGCTCCTTCCCCTTATTCACAGCTGGTGCAGGCTCCTTCCCCTTATTCACAGCTGGTGCAGGCCCCTTCCCCTTCTTCACAGCTGGTGCAGGACTCTTCCCTTTCTTCCCTGGTGGTGGTGGCTCCTTCCCCTTCTGTGTTGTAGGTCTGGTATCCTTACCACCACGAGTAGGTGGTGCTACCACTGTCCCCGTGGACTGTTTATCTGAGGTGTTGGGCTGTGTCCTTGGTACCCTGCCCATACGTGCAGGATGGGGGGAGGGGTAGGGAAGAGGTCAATTTGGGAAAGGAAAAGGTTTTTAGGGACGGTAGGGCGGGAGGAGGGAGGAGTAATGGGAGTGGAGGATGAGGGAGTGGTTGTTGGAGGTGCATGCCTGCTGGATTTGGGTGCAGGTGCAGGGGCTGTATGCTGATGTGAGGTGGATGGCTGTTGGGTGTCTGAGTGCTTGCGTTTGTGTCCTTTAGGAGGGGGGGACAGGCCAGGTAGGAGAGGACAGAGGCAACGAGTGCATGGTTGTTGTGGAGGTGTCTGCCAGTGAGGTGTGTGTTCTGCTTGGTGTGGTGATGCTGATAGTGGATGCAAATGTAGTGCATGCAGGTGTGAGTGTGGACATGACTGGGAGGGAGGTGGGGGAGGAAGAAGGGGGACAGTGGAGACAGTGAATGTTGTTGTGTCTGCAACTGTGTGGTGTTTGTGTGAGTGCCTGTGAGATTAAGTGTGGTGCTTGTGTTTGCCTGTGCCACTCTTGCATGTTGCCTAGTGTGCATGCTCGCCTGTATGTGTGCCTGGGATGGGTGGGGGTTGAGGAGAATGGGACTGTGAAGTGGTAGCTGGAGTGGGGACGGTAGAAACAGGGACAATGGCTGCCATCAGAGAGGAGGCCAGAGCCTGAATCGATCTCTTTTGGGCCGCCAATCCACTGTGAATGCCCTCCAGGAATGCATTGCATTGCTGCATCTGGGATGCCAGCCCCTGGATGGCATTCACAATGGTTGACTGCCCTACAGAGATGGATCTCAGGAGGTCAATAGCCTCCTCACTCAGGGCAGCAGAGCTCACTGGGGCAGGGCCTGAGGTGCTGGGGCGAAGGAGATGCCCATCCTCCTGGGTGAGCGAGCACAGGCAACTCGCTGAGGGGATACTAGGAGGGCAGTGCTGGTACAGGGGTGGCAGCTGTACCTGCAGCTGGGGTGGTCACAGAGGTGTCCGCCACCACCAGGGAGCTCCCTTCGGCGGAGGTATCAGAGTCTGTGTTGTCCCCTCCAGTATCCACCGTGGTGCTTCCCTCGCCCTTCGTCCCTTTGGTTCCCTCGGCGTCGGTGAACTCTTCCTCGAGGGTCATGTGGGATGCAGCTCCCTCTGTCGCAGGTGCCCCTGCTCCTCCGCCAGATGATGCTAATGCACACAAGGACAGGATGACAAAACAAGAAAGGGGGAGAGAGACAAAGGATACACTGGGTCAATGACTGCACCAATACCACCGTTGGCATACAGAGCACCCTCGCACACTGGGAACAGGCCTACGCAATATGCGTTGCACTACCAGAGATATGGCTAGTCACCAAGGCATGATGAGGAGCACCCACCGCCAACTGAGGCACACCTGGGACCCACGCAGCCCTGCCTAGAAGTGACTACTAACAAGATAGGTTACCTGTATTTGCCATGCAACCATTACCCTTCAAAGGACCCATGCTGCAATGTCTAGCCTGGCCTTAGGGGCACCCACTAACACACAACCACCACCCGGATACCACCACACCAGCCAAATTGTGTAATGATACCCACTGTACTCACCCCCTTGTGGCTGCTATGATTCCCTCAAGCACCTATCCAGCTCAGGGTAGGCCACCGCCAGTATGTGGGCCATCAGGGGCATCAGGGTCCGATGGGCACCCCTTCCTCGTTGGGAGGCCAGCCACAGCTGGACCTCCGCGGTCTTCCATGCCCAGCGTCTCAGGTCCTCCCACCGTTTCTGACAGTGAGTGCTCTGCCTGCCATAGACCCCCAGGGTCTGCACCTCCTTGACGATGGCACGTCCTATTCCCTTCTTTTGATGGACGCTGACCTGCAGAAGCAATAAAGACAGGAAAACACCATTAAACTAACAGTCCAGGCTGTCACACACATGGCCCACCATACCTGTTTCCATCACCATTGGCACACACATTGCCCATCGCATGACATGTACACCACCAACAGATAATCCCCTCTTATACAATGCCTTCACACACATCCTCATGAATTCATACCACATACATCGTGCCCACAGTGTACTCACCTGTTGGTCTGGAGGCCCATACAACAGTCCGTACTGGGGTAGGACCCCACCCACCAGTTGCTCCAACTCCTCCGAAGTGAATGCTGTGGCCCTTTCCCCGGTCACACGGGCCATGGTAGGTTCCAAACATAGGTCGCAGCAGCACATGCAGTGTAGGTCTTCTCCTGTGGAAGGTCAGGAAACAAGTGAGAAATGATTTAGAAAATGGCGGTCACGTCCGCGGCGGTGTACACCATCACCGCCAGCGTACATCCCCATTGGCCACTGTACTCCATAGGGCCCAATATTGACCAATGAGGAATTGCACAGCGGTTCACGACCGCCTACTGCCACAACGCCCAACGTCGGCGGAATTACCTCACTTCCACCTGTCCTTCCACACAGGACAGGCAGTCGCCATTTCAAGGGGGGGGTGAACAGGCTTATCAACAATTGCTGTGTCACAGGATAAATAGGTACATACTTTGAAAATTACACTGTCCCAATACATAATTGCACGATGTGGACTCCTGTTATGGTATAGTGACAGCCTACTCACTCTTGTGTCCCTTAGATACCTACTGCTGCAGATGAAATAGGAGATGGAGACATACCCCCGTGTACAGACCCCTGGGGGACTTAGCTACACTGAAGGACAAGCACATTATACTCACCTTTAGACTGGACAGGGCCACAATCACAGAGCTGTGTGCCCAGTTGGAGCATGACCTGATCTCAGCTATCCGTCATCCCCTGGGACCCCCCCTCTTGTGCAGGTTCTATTAGTGCTCCATATCCTGGCAACAGGTTCTTTCCAAGTAACAGTGGGCTTGGCAGCAGGAATGTCACAGCCAATGTTCTCAATTGTGCTGGCAAGAGTGTTGTCTGCCCTGGTAAAACACGTGCAGCTACATTGCTTTCCCCCAGGTGGAAGATTTGGCCACAGTGAAGGCTGGATTCTATTCAAATGGTACATAACCCCAATATTATTGGTGTGATTGACAGAACACATATTGCGTTTGTACCCCCCGGCAGAATGAACAGGTGTTCAGGAATCATGAGAGTTTCCACTCCATGAATGTGCAGGTGGTGTGCCTGGCGGACCAGTACATCTCCCATGTCAATGCTAAATATCCTGTGTCGGTGCATGATGCCTTTGTCCTGAGAAATAGCAGCATCCCAAATGTGATGGCCCAACTACAGAGGCACAGGGTGTGGCTTATAGGTTAGCCTTGGTCCCCACCAAGTATATGTTAGTGTATGCCTCTGCTGTTAACCTAATAGGATAGTGTGTGGCTAAATGTTGTCCCTCAATACTTTCAGGTGACTCTGGCTACCCAAACCTATTGTTCCTGCTGACCCCTGTGAGGAATGCCAGGACAAGGGCTCGAGAACGTTATAATGAGGCACATGGGTGAACCAGAAGGATCATTGAGAGGACCTTCGGGCTCGTTTAGGCCAGGTTCAGGTGCCTCCATCTGACAGGTGGATCCCTGTGCTACTCACCCGAGAAGGTCTGCAGATAGTAGTGGCATGCTGCATGTTGCACTCAGACGCCATGTACCTTTTCTGCAGGAGGAGGAGACTGGAGATGCTCCTATGGCAGCAGTGGACCCTGAGGACAGTGAGGATGAGGAGGCAGAGGATAAGGATGTGGACAACAGAGCATCAGTGATCTGTCAGTACTTCCAATGACACACAGGTGAGAAAGTACAACTTCACATTTCTATGACTATTGTATTCTGTGTGGCAGTGGCTTGCTGGCATTACCCACTTGTTACCTCTACTTACTGTCACCTATGGATTATCATTTTACAGATGTTGGTGATATGACAACAATGTCCTAATGTGGTCACTACAGCCAGCAACAGGTCATTCTTTTGTTATGCTCTCACTATGTACAGTTCATTTGAAATGGATGTAGCTGTTTCAATCAATACAAATTTGCAATACATGAAATAGTAGAAGTCAAGTTTTTTCCAAGGGTGTTTATTGTAGTGCCTACAAATACAGTGGAAAGTGCAATGTAATATGGTGATGATGGGGGAAAATCCAGGGTATTGTTCCAGTCTGTTTGTAGCACAGGTTCAGTGTCCAATGGGCCATAGGAAGGGGAGCAATGGCAGTTCAAGGTGGACAAGGTGACTGAGTGGGGCACAAAGGGGACAATCAGGAGAATCTAATTTCCTGGCTGTGGTCTTGGCAAGTGTCTCTGGCTTCTGTCTGGTTCGCAGGGAACATTTGTGGGGTGGTTCACCTTCTGCAGGTGGAGGGATGCTGGTGGCCTGTGGGTCGTGTGGTGGGGCCTCCTGGCCACTAACGGCAGCAGAAGTGGAGAGCTGTTCAGTTGACTGGCTAGTGGTAGGGGCCCGCTGGTGTGCTGTTGCCTCCCTCATGATGATGACCATGTCTGCCAGCACCGCTGCTATGGAGATCAGGGTGTTGTTAATGGCCTGCAAGTTCTCCCTGATCCCCTGATACTGTCCTTTCTGCAGCTGCCTGTTCTCCTGCACTTTGTCTAAGATCTG
This sequence comes from Pleurodeles waltl, assembly GCF_031143425.1. Lineage (NCBI taxonomy): Eukaryota > Metazoa > Chordata > Amphibia > Caudata > Salamandridae > Pleurodeles > Pleurodeles waltl. The sequence continues at coordinate 158,689,586 of NC_090449.1, forward strand.
GCCCATCGTATCCTGGGAATGTTGGTAGGCTCCCAGGACTTCAGAGAGTGCCTCCTGGAGAGTCGGTTCCCTGCTCCTGTCCCCCCCGGCACACAGCAGTCCTTACAGTTTCCCTGTAGGCCTGTGCCCCTGTCCCCTAAACGGTGTGCCCACTGCCACTGATCCCAGGTCCCTGATTATCTGGGTATGAGGTGTGGACTGTGGTCCCTGTATAGATGGGCACACTGCTAATTGACATGTCCTGGGGACAGAGGTTTGGGTACACTGGGGGGGGGGGGTGCTGTGGTGTTGGTTCCTGATGGGGGAGGCTCTGTAGTGGTCTGTGAGTGGGCTCGGGCGACCGGTTGGCCAGTGATCCCTGAAGGGCCAGGTAGGTCCTCCAGATCCAGAAGTCCAGAGTTACTGTCATCACTGAGGGCCTCTTCTGTTGGGGGACTAGATAGTGGTGACACCTCCTCTCCACTGACATTGGCTGGGGTACCTGTGGGAATGTAAATGATGTATTATGCTTCAAGTGTATGACATTTGTACTTCCCTAGCTTCCCCTCTATGATTGGTGTTGCCCTGCCAGCTTTTGCTTGTGTATGGTGATGTATTGTGGTTATGTTAGTTTCCCTATGCTGTGCATGCTTTAGTGATGGGTGTCCATGCAGGGCTGGGAGGGGTGTCCATGCATTGGTATGACATGCAGGGCTTGGCATTGGGCTTTGGCTTAGTGAGATGTGTAGGTGCAGTGTGTGGGATGGAGTGGAGTAAGGGTGTGGGTGTGAGATGGCATGCAGGTATTGGGGGGGGTGATAGGTAGTAAATATTGACTTACCAGTGTCCAGTCCTCCGGCAACTCCAGCGAGTCCCTCAGAATGCAGTATTGCCAGTACCTGCTCCTCCCATGCTGTGAGCTGTTGGGGAGGAGGTGGGGGTCCACCGCCAGTCCTCTGTATGGCGAGCTGGTGCCTTGCTGCAATGGACCTTCCCCCATAGGTCGTTCCACCTCTTCCTGATGTCGTCCCCTGTTCTTGGGTGCTGTCCAATGGCATTTACCCTGTCCACGATTCTCCACCATAGGTCCATCTTCCTTGCTATTGATATCTGCTGTACCTGTGCTCCAAAGAGCTGTGGCTCTACCTTGACAATTTCCTCCACCATGACCCTTAACTCCTCCTCAGTGAAACGGGTGTGCCTTTGTGGTGCCATAGGTGTTGTGTGATGTGTGTTGGTGAGGGTGTGTTGGGTAGTGTGGTGGGGTGTGTAATGTGGAGTGCGTGAGGGGTGTATGGGTGTAAATGGTGTGTGTGTCTAGTTGTCTCTGTGCTCTTCTTCTCAGTTTCCTGGTGGCAGTTGTTGTTCGTAAGGGGTTGTGGGTAATGTGGGTTTGTGTTTTATAGTGGTGTGGGTGTGGCGTGTGCATGGGTGTCAGGTGTGTGTTTTTGGTATTAACCAATGTAGTGTTGTTTTGTATGTGGGTGTCCATTCTGAGCGCGGCGATGTTTACTGCCAAGGGTTTACCGCCGTTGAATGTCCACCATGGTGATTTGTGGGTTATAATGTGATGGGCGTTGTTTAGTTGGTGTAACGGTATGGGTTTTGGGACCGCCACTTTATCACTGACGTTTGGTCTGGCAGATTTGTGTATGTGGCTGTATTCTGTCAGATTGGTGTGTGTGTGTATCATAATATGGTGAACAGATATCCGCCACTGCGGTGGTATGTTGGCGGTCGTCAGCATGGCGGTAAGCGGGATTTACCACCAGTGTCATAATGAGGGCCAATATCTCCTTCACCAATATTGTGATTCTAAACATAATAAATAGTTTAGCTGTCAAGAACCTCATTGAGGCTTGCAAGAACAGTTTTGCAAGAACACTTCATAGTGTACACAAACATGAAATAACAAATAATACTGCATAATAATACCGGTCTTCCATACCTATAATTGTGCATATTTATATGTAATTCATCTTGATCAAAACACTAAAACAATCTCCCCACACCCTGAAGCACTAGGCAAGAAATTTCTCATACATATTTGTACATATTCAAAAGTAATTGCATCATTGAATTATAATATCAGATAGTTGGCAAACAGCAATGAAAACCTAATTCTAATCGATTCTCACATTTAAAGAAAATTGAAAATAAGACGAAAAACAAGAGGAGATAAAAACCAGACTTCCCATATAACCAGGGAGGCACGGACTCAGGATAATTATTTGCCTTATCACCTCTGAGCTTATTCCATCTTTAGAATATGTGCTCCGAAGAAAGTCAAAACCTTTGACTACAAATCATTGCTGAGATAAATTAAATGTGCTGCCTAAGAAAAAGGAAGGAAGAAGCAACACATGAAATCATTTACATTAGCATAAGCCCAGATGTGACACATTTTAGTCAAAATTTAAAAGAAGCTTAAAACTAGAGGGAAATAGAAACAGTCCATGTCTGGCATTCCCTACTGTCATTCTTCTTAAAATAAAAGTGAAAAAGTAAAAAACACAAATATCAAAACAAATGGGCAGGTCATTACGAACCTGATGGTCTTAAGACCACCAGGGTTGCGGTGGCGGTTGGACTGCCGCCAATGTGGTTGTCTGACTGCTGCCAATGTGACGGTCCGACTGCCACATTACAACTGCCGCGGACCGCAGGATTGGCGGTCCCCAGACTGCCAAACTCATAATAGGGCCATAAGTTTCTATATACCTCAGTGTCCTAGAGCACCCTACAAACCGAGAATATCTGACGTGGGTGCAACAATGACCGCTTCTCACGCTTTTATTGACTGGTGTAAACACTGAGCTTTCTGTCTGCAAAATGTAGTGCAAAAGTAGTCAGTTTTCTTTTTTCACTAAGGCCCCCTAGATTACTACGTACATTAAACCACTGGTGTTCAGCGGAGGTGAACCCGTTTGCTTCCCTGACATAATTCATGCTTATTGAAAGAGGGCCAAAGTGTCACAACCATTTATTTGGGGTCCAATACTGTAGCTGCCATATTTGAAGGTTTGGTTTGACACGTAAATCAATGGACAATTTTGTAAACCTTTTTCAGAGAGATGATTTTACGCAGATAGGTGATTTCGGTTGTACAACAGGGATCTGATTTTTTTTTTTAACAAGCTACAAGATCACTTCTGAAAATATGTGAACACTGTATACATGTCATATAGGTTACTGTTTCTTAAGGCGTCATTCCCATCATATCGGCTTATTCACTGGACAAACACTGTTAAATGCAGGATAGACAGGCACGGTCCAATATAGTGGGTACTTCCTGTATCCAACCCACCGAGCCTCTGTCAAGCTCCGTGCACACGCCATGCGTTTTGAATAGCAGGTCATATTTAAGTTTATGCGAGAGCATGTGTAAAGTGCTCCAAATAAAAGCTGCAAAAAGAACAAGTGATGGACGGAATGCTGAACAATGTCAAAACATACTCCCTCAGTACAGCAATCTGGACCTAAATCCATCGTTTTTTTTGCTACATATGCCATTCCAGTTTGGACCCAGCTGTATGCAAATCAGTCGTGACCCTGCTTCCCGTGGGAACAACCCAGCCTGAAATGCCAGACCAGGTCTTCTCTGAACAGGAAACAAGCATCCTGGTACCAGTTTTGGGGTATCACCCCATATCAGCCAGGCTAGTTTGACTCCAGTTGCATGGGGAGCACAGGTCTCACGTCTGGGCATACCCGTCCCTCTTAGGCCAACAAATGCCAAAAAGACCAAGTGATGGACGTAAAGCTGAACAATGTCAAAATTCACCCCCAGTATAGAGGTCTGGGCCTAAATCCTTCGTTTTTTTGCTACCCATGCCATTCCAGTTTGGACCCAGCTGTATGCAAATCAGTCTTGATCCTGCTCCCCATGGGAACAATCCAGCCTGAAATGCCAGACCAGGTCTTCCCTGGACAGGAAACAAGCATCCTGGGACCAATTTCGGGGTATCACCCCTCATCAGCCAGACTAGCTTGACTCCAATTGCATAGGGAGCACGGGACCCACGTCTGGGCATTCTGTCCATCCTCTGTTCTTTTTGCCTTTGTCACCCTAAGTGGGAGTATGCCCAGACGTGGGTCCCATGCTCACTGTGCCACTGGATTCAAGCTAACCTGACAGATGAGGGGTGATACCCCGAAACCAGTCCAGGGAGGACCCTGTCTGGCAGTTCAGGCTGGTCTTTTTCCCATGGAGAGCCATTGTTAAATCTGTTCTTTAGAACTTTTCTATTACCAAGAGGTCTATGACTGTATTCAGATTAGTGTGAACCTCCTCCCACTTTCCCACAGAATAGTCTGTGGCTTTGATGGTTAGAGGCATACTTGCCATGGACCTGAATGTCTCACACTTGAAAAGTGGGATGTATGACTGAGCACTGTAGCTTATTTGTAGTTTTGGTTTCCCTGGAGATGAAGACAATATAATGTAATGGGGGAAATGGGTGATCACTGGGAACTCGTTGTCAGTGGGATATGACTCCTAATTCTGAAACTATAAATTGGTCACTCATTTACTTTGCCTGGAATTGCTTGTATTAAACGTTTTCCCGGAATAGTTTTAGCTACTGGTCCATCTCTCCCAGTGACACCACGAAATCAGGACTCCAGCAAAATTACCGTCTTTATTCCCAAAGTGCTGTACGGTATCAAAAAAAGACCAGAGGAGCTTGCGTGAAACATCTTTGAATGTGGCCCAGTATTTCTAATTTTCCTTATTCCTGTGGATCATCCATGGGCCTGCTATCCTTAGCAATTTAGAAATAAATGGTTTATTAAGCAAATTATGCTTATGATGGATGAAAAAAGAGTGTCAATCTGATGATTCCTTTGAGTTCCACTGTATTAGTCTATATTTCTGTGTAACCCCATTACATTTATATAAGCATTCTGACTGTTCGATAGAAAATAACGTCAAGACAATAAAGGCACAGTTTTCCCTAAATAGCAACCTTAAGTGATGTTCTGTTGAGCATGAGACCATTTCTCCTTCTCCCACTTCACACTTACTTATTCTCTCCAGGTGTCCCCAGCACCAAGTGAATATGCAGAAAGCTTAGATGAGTTCATGGATGGAGTTATAGATGAGACCATCCTGCAGGACAGTCGATACACCATGCTGGAGTTTGCTAAGAAATATTTCCGGGATGTACAGAGGAAGACAACGTAAGTTGCAATAATAAAGTACTGCTCATTAGAATCCAATGATGTGTACTACGTCATAGACTATGTGACCAAATGTTCAATGTTCTGATGGCAGTCCTTGAAAGTTGTAGTACCATCCCACCTGTGCTGCCATTTCAGGCCTCTGCTGTAAGGATTGGTATTAAAGACAGAAAGATTAGCAACGTCTCACTTTAAAGGAGACCTCTGAAAAAAAACATGTTTTATTGAAAATAGGTAATAGTCTGTATATTCTGTACAAACATGTTCCCACTATGTTTCAAGCAACAATCATCAGAAAGGTCCAGCAGCCTTGGATTTAATTCTTATCCAGTGATCAGCACTATGTTTAATTGTTCATCCTCTCTCTTATAGGGACTCTTTCAGGCAGAAATCCAGAAGGGGAGGAGAACCAAAGGACCCAGCCGAGATGCTGAAATTCACAAAGGTAACAAGGCTTCATGGGCAGCGTGTGTCACCTTCACACTTTGCATCTCACCAACTCTGGATGGTCCAGTGGCATAACAAAGGCCCCAGCAGCCCTGTTGTGCGGGAGGGGGCGAGAGCCAGGGAGCTCCCTAAGCACATTACCCTGGCCTGAAAGCTCTTGAGTGAGTCCAGAGAGGGGGGCCTCCATGTACTTTGCAGGGGAGCCCCCCTCGGGTTTTGTTACGCCACTTGGATGTACCGGAGCTTGCTGATCCCACACATCATTCATAACAAGAATGGCATGTGCTATGAGAGTCCCACCTTCAAATTCGACCCTATCAGCCCATGTTTAGCTCATTTAGATGTGGTCCAATGTAAATATTTGTGGCATACAAAGAGACCACCACATAAGTAGCCCTTTAAAGCCCCTAGTGTCACTTAGATCTTTCCTTGGAGACAAGTGCAGACCATATAGACAATGTACAAATGCCCATCCCAAAGCTATCTTTGGGAAAACAATTTCCTAGGCAAGAGTTCAATTTAAGAAAATGGGCATCTCTTCCAAAGTCATATAAAGGGTTGGTTATAGGCTATATATATTTTGTGGAGCTCTCCACCTTTATACTTGCCTTGTTGGTAAGTACATATTTGATTGGTACTTAATAGTTCCATAGCCAAGAGCTGAGATACAGAGGTGCCCCTTGACAAAAGTATAGCTCTTAAAGTTAGACAAAATGACATAGGCATTTTTAAAAGAGCTTACATCTAGCCAGTTATGTTGTGGTCTGTACAATGACATTTACTGTTATGCTGTAAAGCCTACTAGATAATCTTGATGGCCAACATTCCATCTCTTTCTCCAACCAGCTCTCCACCCCTTGACCATCCTTCATTTTCACCACGTGCCATATGAAAGTTGTATGCCCCCGGACATTCTGATGGATACTTCTAACTACACATTCCTCACCTCTTGAATGCCTCTAGGTGTCAGACTGGATCTGGAAACTTGGCAATAACTCTCCTGCGACATGGGGTGGAGCCACAGTTCCACTTTGCCTCTGGAAATCACCCAGACATTACATCACAGAGCTATGTAAGGCATCCACCAGACACACTGACATCAGTTCCCCTTTCCTGCAATGCCAGGAAAGTTTTCCAAAAATAGTTTTTCAGTGTTGAATAAGAAGAAATATATCCACCAAAGTTGTCACAATTTAAGAGATGCCACTCTTGTGGCAAGCAGATGTCACTCTCAGACCTCATGATGTCCTCTTGTCATACCTGGGTCCCTATTATAACTCCAGTACATGCAAAAAAGAGTGGATGCATGCACACCAGGGCCACCAAGGAGCAAGGGGATAAACGTTTCATGGCACCTGTCTGCAACAGGTCCTGTTCCGACTCGTCTTAAAAGTAATCATTTTGCAGAGGTAAAGAGAAAGGTTTTTCAAGAAGTGCCAAAAAAGGGTCTGGGAAAACTCAACCCATTTCTAGGGGTTAGTCTCATAGTTAGTGGCTTTGTTCCCCAACTTTGGCCTCAAATTCAGAGCCAGACATTGTGGATGTAGCAGCACTGGATTCAGTGCCGACTCAGGATGTAGTGCCTTCTGATCCATCTTTGGCCTTTCCAGCCCCTGGCACTGACCCTGCTCAGATCGCAGTGTAAATCCAGACAATGCTGGCCTGCTCTTGAAGGAACTGCACACCTGCTCATTCTGGTTGCTCCAACTCCAGCACCAGTCAACTCAGTGATATTCCCCATGACGCCATTCCTGCGCTGGCCAATTCAATCCCCGTTGGCAGTGTCTTCGGAAACTTTGCACTCTCGAGTGAATGCCGTCTTGATCAGGTCCACGTGCAGGGTCAGTATTTGTTGGAGGAGGTTCCCTACAGTTCTTTGCCTTGAGGCAAGTATTTTGACGTGCTCAGGGAGCTCTTTCATTTGGATTCGACCCCATTCAGATGCCGGCCATTGTCTATCATGACTTCAATTATAATAGCGAGGCAGGCCATCTGCTTCCCAGCACTAGCGTTGATGCTGGCAATTATTTGAGTCTACAGAATGCAATTGGTCTGTCCACCTATTCAGAGATGGACCCAAAGTGTTTTTTGGGGTCCCCCACTGAGGGAGCTGCTCCATTCACTGTGGTCCTGTGCAAAGCTGTGAAGGTCATTGAGCTTCCACTACCTGCAGGAAAAAAAATGGCCAACTTGCTCACAGGGTTTTTACATACTGCATCTTTGGTGGTGAAACCTTTTCACCCGTTAATTGAGGCATTGATGGACTCTATCCTAAAGGCATGGGACATGTCAGCTTTTACCCCAACAACCGCCAGGTCACCTTATGGCATCGCCTGGCACTGTTGGGTCCCTGGCAGCGCAAGGGACCCAATGTTTGTGCTGGGTCATGACTGAGAGAGTCATGTGGTTCAGATGTCCTCTTTCTCAAACCAATGCCCTGTTTCCATACTCGCTTTTCCTCTTAGCAAGGAATGGAAGAAAACTAAGGCCATTGGGAAGAAGGTCTTGTCTTCATGGAGCCTTGCTCTTTGCCTCACAATTGTGACTTGCCTCCCAGTATGCTACTCCGATGCCGTATGGAAAATGGTACAGTTAGTCATATCAAATCTTTCCAAAAATCTTTGTGACTATTACCAAGGTTGTGCGAGATAGGCAGCATGCACCAAAACAAATCCTATGTCCTGGATTGAGTGATGGTATCCAGAGCTCCTCCATTTCCATCCCTTGCCACACTTGGTTGTGCTCCTTCCACATTCACGGGTGATGTCCAAACTAATGTTAAGGACTTGCTGTTCAATTGTGTTCATCTTTTTGGGACAAAGCAGGCTCAGTCCTGGAACAATTCAAGCAGGGACTGGCCACAGATCGATCCATGGGACTGGCTTTACATATGTACTAGTTCCACCAGTAGTACTGCAAATTCAGGAACTATCCCCATGGTGTGCCCCTTCTTTTTGTTTTATTTTATTTATGTGGAAAGCTGCCAAAATCTCCCCTTTTGTACGCCTAACCTCCATTCACCTCTTCTCTCTCCTAAACCCCAAAATTACCCTTAACTCCCTTTACCTCACCAACCTCTAAAATTACCCTTACCTCACTTTACCTCTACTTACTGTTAAATCCCAAAAATACGCTCACCTCCCTTCACCTCTACCCATCCCTGAAACCAAAAAATTGCCCCACCTCCCTGTATACACTTACCCAGCCTTAACCCCTAGAATCACCCTTACCTCCCTTACCAAACTCTAAACCCTAAAATCATCCTTACTTCTTTTTACCTGTAGCCACCCATAAAACCTAAAATTACCCGTGTCTCCCTTTACCTCTTTCACCCCCTAAAAAGACCCTTACCTCGCTTACTTTACCTGCACATTTATCCTCTTTTCTTCTACAAATAACATAAAAAATCATGTCATTTAAAAAAAATATACTTACCTGAGTGGTAAAGTACTTGCTGGTAAAGGTACATATACCTATATGGTACTTACCTATGTGGTAAAGACTTGTGTTGTAAAGGCATATGTGTTAAAGGATCTGTGGTAAAGGCTGTATCCCCTTCACCAACTTTCTTTAGTCTACCTTAAAGTCACCCATGCAGCCTGTGCGGGAAAGGGTGTCCTACTCCCTGGCACTGCTGGTAGTCCATTACTTTGGACCGCTGGGATCTGCTGATTGTCAGGCAAAGCTATGCCCTTCCGTCCAGGCCTTGCTTTCCCCCATATCCCCTCCGCCTCCATTTTGCAACAGAAGGCCTGGTCTCTTCTTAGCAAAGGGAACGTGAAGTTGTGTCCGATGACAGAGATCGAGCAGAAATGCTATTTTTATTATTTTCTTGTTCCGTTCAAAGATGGGGGCTCCAACTTATTCTGTACCTTTGCGTATTCAGTGGAAGCTTTCTCAAGATGCTACCTCTGGTGCTTGACTTCATAGCTTTGGGGCATGAAGTTTAGATGGTTTCTTTCGATTTTCAGGATGCATACTTACACATACTGATCATGTGGTCGTAGCTGAGTTACCTTAACTTTGTGGTATGTTCCACCCACTATCAATCTGAAGTCCTATCATTTGGTTTAAGATTTAAACCCCAAGTGTTCCCAAAGGCCATGTCAGTGGTTGCAGCATATTCTCACAGTTCATGCACCTTGGTATTCAAGAACCTAGATGACTGGTTGCTAAAGGCGGGATAGCCACAATTAGTGTTGGATGAATGGCAGACCGCAATCTCCCTGCTCCTGGAGATCAGAAGCCCTAAGGTCTCCCTCGAAATTGAAGTCTCATTTAATCCCCCTTGAGCTTTGTGTGATCCACCAGGCCCTCAAATTTGTCCTGCCCTTCATCTGTAGTCAGCCAATTTAGGTCCTAACAAACTGATGCCCTTTCCTTTATCTCATGGCCTTTCCTTGGCCTGCCTGGGGTGCCTCAGCTCCTGTCTCCTGTGTCTGGAGTCTCTGAGACTGTGGTCTTGATTTCAGACCCAGAGTGTTTGGCTGATTAAGAATCATCTGGCTCACTCCCTGAACATGTGGACTGACAATCTCAGTCAAGGCCATCTTGCCAATCATGCGTGGCTCTTCCCCTGCTGGTGGTCCATTCCATCTTCACCCTATAGGGCACTCCTATGACACTTCTGCCATTCACAAGAACAAGCAGGCACTGCCCCCAAGTCTGTGCCGTACATTTTACCCTGCAAGGAGCCTTAGGTGATGCATTATGTTTCTGATGGGACTTCCATCTCCACTACTTTGTTACCCCCATCCATCTGAATCATGCACAATTAATGGCACTAGATTGGCCTCAAAGGGATGGTCATTGGATCTGCTGCACCTGTGCCCCTTGCTTCTGTTCCGGGTGGACCAGCTCTCACATTGGGAGGGAAAGGTTCTGCATCCCAACCTCCAGAGCTTACCCCTTCATGCCTCGAAATTGAGCAGGGAAATCTGAGCTCATTTTATTTGTCTGCAGAGCAAGTGGACATCATCTTGTCAGCTAAGGATTCTATCACATCAGTTTATTCTGGTAGCTTGTTCATTTCTTATTGAGCCAAGGAAGAAGTTGACTGCCCACCCACCCCCAAACTCCATGACGCATATTTGTCTAAAACCCTTTCCTTCACCTGGCAGAGTTCTGCTCTGGGTTCTATTGCTATTTGTCTTCCTTTTGACCTTTTGTTTGGTTGCTAGACCAGCCGACCTTGTTGATGTTTTCCATAATTATGCATTTTCTGGTGAGGTTGACCTATTTGATTCCCACCTTTCCCTTTGTTATGCCTCAGTGCTAACTAAACTTGGTTTCACATTTTGGATGGTTTCACCATTTGAGCCATAGTTGCTTTGTGACTACTTAGGTTAAAGATTGTGTTCTTCATCACCATTACTTCCGTTTGGTGTGTGAGCAAACTGCAGGCTTTTCTGTTCATCCTCCTTTTACCACCTTTCTTTTTACTGACACACTTGTTCTAAGACCAATACTTCTTTCTTGCTGAAGGTTGTGACCCCGTTTCAAGTGGATGCATCACTCTACCAACATCCAGCCTTTCTCCTCATCCTACCAAAGAGGAGGAGAGATTTCACAACCTGGATCCCCACACCTACTACCCTCCCATTGACAGTGGTCACAGCGCAGCAAAAGGTTTCAAACAACATAGAGTAAAGTTGCATGGCAATGGGTCTTTACAAGGAATGGTTCCTTACCAGAAATCTTCAGCAATTTTCCCAATCACCAAAAACTACGCAATCCCATGACCCAGTGTTACGGTAACCGTCTTCAGATCACCATGAACAGCTGAACTATTCAATGTGACTTCCTTCCACCTCTGTGCGTATCTTCAGACTCACCTTCCCAATTAATACCCAGCTACTCTGTAAGCAAACTATAGCTGGGTCTAGCTACCACCTCGATCGGTGTTGACAAATAACTACAATCACATACACTTTAAAAATAATCGTTGGCTAATAATGGGGCCCTCATTTGGAGTTCTGCATCGAAACTGTGTACCGAAAATACTCTAACATTATTCAAATTTGCGCTGGGTATCAGGTGATTTTTTCAATCCAATGTACACTTTGGGGCAACATTGGAGAATAATGCAGGTAATCTGTATTGACACCACTTTTGCACATATTATTTCTACATTTTATTCTTTGTGCATCGCGTTTACAACCAGATACTTTACCACCCGCTGAAATCTGGTTATAAATGTGATTGCAAAACCTGCGCTGAGAGCTATTTACACTCACCTCATAGTCGACTTTAGTGCCATAGTGCAAATACTGCTTGCACCCATTTTGGAAATGCCACCACCGACTATGTGTTCCAGTTGGAGTGCTTCTGGCCATGACCATGAGATGCTACTCTGCAAGACTACATTTCTTAAACGTTTTCTCACAATCTCACTCAGACAACACGCAAATGACTGGATGGATTTGCTCTTTGCCAAAGGGAAGAATTCCATCACTCCTAGGGAAGTTAACCAGCGTCTCAAATGGGCTGACCCATTTCCGCAAGCTGTATGCTGTAGTGGGCAAAACAAAACTGTTAATGCCACAATAACAGACAAACTGATGAAGAGGGCTGGCTGAAAGCCCTTGTATGTATATTACATGTATACTTTTAGAAAAAATTAAACGGTCTTGTACTCATAAACAGAAAAAAAACAACATTCAAACTCTTCTTAGTTCCCAGTGAATGCTCATCTGGTAGTGCTAGAATTCACACCTTTCACAGTAATATGGGTCTAGTAGCCAATGTATCCTGAAGTAGCAAGAAATGCAAAGGTTTGTGGGAGCATAAAAATGTCCCATTTGCTGGGCTGGCAAGAATTCTTGGAGCATCCCTACTGCTTATTCTCTTTTGAGTCTAGCTTTGTGACAACTCGGGTCATGAGGCACGGTCCCCTTGTTTTGAAAAACCCTAGAGCGCTTGGAACTGTCTCGTTGCCTGCCAGCAGTGTTGACAGCATGTACCCTTTTAACCAAAGCCCACAATCTTCTTTGTTTTTAGAATTTTGAGAAAGATACAGCCAGATTCATAAAATGGAGAAGGTTCAATTTTCTTTACCAAAAATGCAGACGTATACTAATGACCAGATTAAGAGTTTGAACTCTGTCACAAACGTGACTTACCACTCTTTCCACCAAACCCTCAGTCCATCTGCTCAATTCTGAGTTTGGCTGGCTGTCTGTTTGTGTACCCCTGTTGGCTCCGCCATTGGAAATCTCACTCCGATGCCCTAAGAGAGTATGAGCCTAGGGCTTGCCCCACACACCCAGGCAATAACTCCCTGACTGTAGGTCCTAATTTATTTGTTTTTGCAAAATTAAGTTCCACTGGGACTTTGTTTATGAAGCACAAAAAGTTTGGTGGTAAACCGTCAAAACTGACGGTCTTCCACCACACTTTGTGTACCATCAGAAGAACCTTCCTCTGAAGACACAGTGATCACTGCTGGGCTGGCGTTAATCTATAAAGCTGGCAGGTGGCAGTAAGACAGTATGTCCTGATTTTGAGTTTGGTGGACAGAATATGTACCATTGCCATGGCAGAGCACGTATCTTCCACCATGGCAAGAGTATTCTGTCTGGCAAATTTCGAGATGCCTGCTGGCCTAGTGGACATCGCTTGCATTTTCAAGAACTGCTGTCACAGTGATTCCTATAAATAAATGCACTGAAATTCTGAGAGATGGCTTCGTCAATGCAGGATTTTTGTGACTGAAAATTTAAAAAACACAATGACCTCTCCTTGCCATGTTCACCCACTCTAAATTAGGGGAAGTTGGCACTTGGCTAACCCTCTGCCAGCTCTTACTCCATCAGGATGATGTCAGAGGTGTATGTAGGCGGCAGAGAGGGAGTAGTTTCAGCCAACTACATACTGAAGTTTCCCCAAACTCGAAGTAGCAGGCAGAACTTTGCTTTGGCGGCAAGGGTATTTCATCACCTTTACAATGAAGTACCTTCTGTGGCAAAGTCTAAGGGCCTGATTTAGAGATTGGCAGAGGGGGTTACTCTGTCACAAACGTGGCAGAGATCCCGTCTTATGACCCCATTAGTTCCTATGGAGATCCTAATATGGCAGACAGGATATGCGTCACGTTTGTGACGAAATAACCCATCCACCAAACTCTAAATAAGGCTCTAAAACAGGCTCTCTGGGCCTGATTTAGAATTTAGAGGAGGCAGTTACGTGACTGATATCCCATCCACCGTATTAGGATCTCATAATAGCCTATGTAGACCTTAAAACGGCGGGCAGGATATCCGTCACATTTGTGACTGAGTAACCCCCGCCACCAAACTCTAAATCAGGCCCAATGTCAGTGAGCCAGACGTAATCTCCTCCGCCACCCTGACTAACCAGCTATGTCCTGTCAACTCTAAATTTAATAAAAGCTTTGTATTCAGCAATGTCATTGCTTATACAAGTCCACCATCTATTGACCATTCTTTGAATTGCATAGTTTGTTTTCTTAAGTGATTCATCGTTCCTTGTTTTGTTTTTTATTTTATATTTTTTTCTATAGCATCAACAGGTCTCCAACGGTACTATGATAGTATATATGATAATGATAGTAACTTTCATAGATCAGCAATACATTTGTACCAGGCTAAATTTTCTTCTTGTATAAAGTGGGAATAACTCTGTAGTTTTAGCCCGGGCATGGGTCAGCCCACTCGGCGAGACCATGTAGGTGTTTGTTGGGACCCCCCTTGTATAGCCCGAGTGGCCACGTCCCCCAGTGTCGTAGTGGAATTGATATATATTGGGACCAAAGGTGGGAAAGGGGATTGTAGAAGAAAGTGTGAGAGCAATAAAGGTAATCTGTATACCGCAACTCGAGTCCGAGTCATTGCTAGCGGCTCGGGACGTTACAAACTCTGTCAGTTTTGTTTCTTCAAAGAATCTGAGTGTTGTTCTGCAATGTCAGTAGAAGAATAGATCATTCAGTTCTCTTCTGAAGGCTTCATGAGAGGGGTTTGTGCTGATAGCCGGAGGGATGGAGAGGAGTATTTCAGCTTTTTTTTTAAGACTTCATATGAGGGGTTTGCTCTGATAGCACAGTGAATGGAGAAAAGTCTTTCTGCTCTCGTTTGAATGAACCAGAGAAGATGTCATAATGAAAGGTCTCTTTGGAACGACATATTTTCGAGCTGTTCTTTGAAGAATTCGTATGAAGCCATTGTTTGACTCGCCGGCTAGGTGGAGTTACATACCCTGGACTCACTTGTTTTATCTTCTAAGTGCAGGCTACATATTCAAGGAGGGGGGCTTCTGAACTCCACAACTGTCAATGTACACTCAGGACTATCAATTGATGGGCTAGATAATTCAGAGATCCAGACTTCATATCACCATACTGGGCAAACTTAAATGCATATTCCTCTTAGTTTCAGCCAGGTACCCGAATGCCTACATTATGGGTATTTTGGTTTCTGTCTTGAGCGTTCCTAATCAATTTTCCGCTTTTTCTTCAGTCTCCAATACAGGAATCACTCATTGAATTCAGTGACAACACCATGAACAAGATTGCAGCAGACATGTTCCAAGGTATGTTTTCTACCCCCGCTACTCATGATGTGATACCAGGGGTTGGGAATGCAGGGGAAACTGTCTGCTAGTTAAACTGACGCTGTTCTGCAGTGTTTATGGGGTTACATTGCCTTGCCCACTTTCCTTGACCAACAAATTATACAGACCTGGGAAAAACATAATATACAATGTATGTAGCACTGGATCACCTGGAGTGAAAAGCCTGTTTGAGGAAAAAGGAGACAACCACGGTCCAAGTAGCATGAAAACACTCGGAGAAAATCCTCAGTTAAATAATATTTCCAATACCCAAGTAGCCAGCAATCAATGATGTGCGTGAGATGGGCAGGAGTTTTACACATCCCGAATCACGATGGGTACAGAGCAAGAAATCACTCTTTGTAAATGAGATTTGAGAACTATTAAAAGAATCACTGGAGAAAACATGCACGATTGCTCAAAAGTAAATAGAATCCAAGAACCACGGATATGGGCTCTCGTATCAATGAATAGACAGAGGAACATCTTTGACACATCTAGCACAGAGGTTTCTAATTTCTTGCCGGTTTCCTTATACCAGCCTGGATCAAACACTAGAAGTAGCCTGTAATAAGTTATTCTGTGTGTGTCGTGAAATCAGAAGAATACATTATCTGCTCATTTATCAAATATATTACTTTGGGCATAGCACCATGGGTGTCAGGTCTCCAGATGGTAGACAGCATCAGCATCAGGCACAATCCAGCATACTCTGCTGGAAAGCACTGCACACTTCAACTGGCACAGTGTGTGTGTGTGTGTGTGTGTGTGTATATATATATATATATATATATATATATATATATATATATATATATATATGTATATATATATATATATATATATATATATATATATATATATATATATGGGGTTCCACAGCTCTTTGACCCTGCACTAGGTCTCCCCTGGCCTCCTGGCCTCTTTTGTTGGTATCTTACTAGACCCCCAAAGGATGCAGTTTATGTCCCTACTGCCTCAAATAAAAAATCTGCAGTCAGGAATTCTTATAGAAAATGAGGGAACTCTAGCTCTTAAATGTAGCAGTGGAATTTCATTAGCATATTTGCCATTACAGAAGTGCCCAAATAGTCCCTTCTGTGATATCATTTTATGCTGGAGTGAAAACTGAGTGCAAAAGCAGGTTTGAGTGTGTATGTTTTCCCCTTGTACTTTAGAGAACATAAAAAGGCATGTTCAAAGCATCTCCATATTAACAAGGCAATTACCCCTAAACATATAACAAATTGGAGAACTCTTTTTTTGAGAATCCTTTCATTTGGCCTTTCTATGACAGTTCATAATCATTAGCCAGTATCTCTGTTGTTTTTGTTGAGTTCAGCAGTGAAGGGTAGACGATTGTATGTCCCCACATCATAGGTCAGCTAAGAGTTCAGTGACCTCTTAAAATATCTCAACCTTAAACCTTTTGTCATACATGGTTACAGACCTTTTTGGTGACAAGCAATGCCTCTATGAATTAAAACATAGAGAAAAACAGTTTCTTCTTAAAAGCTACTTCAGGCATAGCCTGCAATAAAAATATAAAATCGTAATTTCTTTGTAGTTATTCTTTATTGGGTCTTGCCACTAGATTAGCAGGGGACTCCAACCCCTGGCTTTGTGAACCTTAGATATTACGCTGGTTCCTAGGCACCACCATGATGGTATCCTAACTTGTGGTTAATGACTGCCTTCTAGTAAATCTTAAAGAAATCCTTTTGTCTCTGAATTCTGTAGAACATATTCAAGAATTCAGTTTTGCATGCATCAGTGTCAGTTTTTACAGGAAAGTTAAGCAGTAGGAAGAAGTGTTTTATAATTTTAAGAAATGTCCTGGAAAGATTCGATTTTATAGTAAGCAGTGCTTCTAATTAATTGTATCTTGTTGTATATTTAAGGGCACTGTATTTCCCAGATTACAAATATATTCACTTCAACACTCATTGTCTGCTTATAACATCATGAATACTTATTATATCATGAATATTTATTTCATCAGGCTTGTAATCCCCTCCTCACAATATGGCTGCTCTGAAAGAGGATGGATTTCCAAACGATACCTCTGAGTACACAGGTGTAAAATAATTTTAAATGGAGGGCATGTTATGGGGCATTGTGGGCTTATGGTTGTCATCATGTAGCAAGTGATAATGGCTCTTTCCATGGTCGACGCCCACAAAAAGAAACACGCATTGGAAAAGCCAATTGGCCTGGCCTTCCACATAGCTAAAGTACCTCAAGTATTTATTAGTTGTCCTTCTCGAGTAAAAAGCAACAGCTTAAATCTTTAACATAGCTTCAGACCTTCAAACCTTTACTAGAGAAGCCAGAAACAACTACTTATCACCTCTGTCCCAACGCTGCAATACCCCATATTGATAAAAAATTTCCCACTTGAGTCTGGCACAACTGCTCCAAGCATCCTTGAGTAGATATTGCTTCAACATAGACATGTACATATACACTTTTGCTACTCTAATGGCAATTGTAAATGTTTTCTATAGGACGCGTAATATAACGATGCTGGTATATACTAGTGAATCAATACTGCAACATTCAGTAACTGTTGTGATTACCATGAGTCACTTGTGAAGCAAACCTAGTATATACAGGTACCAGCAGTCACTTGTTAAGTCAAGTGCGTTCAACCATATTATTAGCAGACTGTTTTTTTGACCAGTAAAATGCCCACTACCTTATGCTATGGGCTGTGGTAGGAAGAAGCAAAATGTAAACCAATAGATAAAGATAGTTGGTGAAAAACCCTTTAATACATAAATAAATACACATATATATATATATATATAATAATATATATGTGGGTGTGTGTGTGTGTGTATATATGTCTATATACACACACCCATACATACAATTGTGAAAGAATTGAAATTTATTAATGAAACAGCAGTTCCCAACATTGTTACAAGAGGGTCCTCTCTAGTCAGAGGCAACTTCTTCAGATGATCTTTACCAAGCTGAGGGGTTGTGGCTTCAACATATAAATGTGCTTCTCCAGTGTTGGATCTTTCACAGATTCACGTACTTAAATCATTCCCTGTTGTCGAAGTTGGAGTCCCACTGTACCAATAAATAGCAGTATAGAATATCTACATAAAAATCAATGTTAAAGGACATTCATTTTTACAGCTTATTCATATCATTAGAAAAGAACCAAAGTCCAGCCAATCAGGTGACATCATCTTTTAGTACCTATTTTCTATTGCACATCTAACGAAGGGAGGCTCCCTGAGCTCTGCTCAGTTATCTTCTTACTAATATTGTAAAAATGATATATTTCTGATATTATGGCGGGCTGAACCACCATATAATGAACAAATGGCGGCCCTCCTCCACTGCCAGGCTGCCTCCGACAGGCAGCCTGACGGTGGAAGAAATCATTATCCGTGACAGCGCTGCCCTGTCGGATAATGATCCCTACTGCCGCCAGCCTTTCCCTGGCGGGTTCCCCCGCCAACGTAAGGCTGGCGGAAGAGGTGCTCTGGGGCCCCCCTGGGGGCCCCTGCACTGCCCATTCACTTGTCATGGGCAGTGCAGGGGCCCCTGTGCAGGGCCCCATCACGCAGGTCACTGCCCAGTTTACGGGTAGTGATCTGCGCGACGGGTGCAGCTGCACCCACCGCACCGCGGCAATGTCCCGGCCAAGCATTCTGCTGGGCCTGTGGGCAGAAACAATGTTTCCGCCCGATGGCTGGCCCAGCAAAATGTTCATAATGCGGCCGGCGGGATCCCAGAGGGGCTGGCGGTCAGTTGAATGACCGCCGGCCTGATCACGGAGGTGAACACCGCCGTGTTCATAATTAGGGCCTAGGTCTGAAACGTCTAAAAAAGGGCACTTTAGACCCTGTAATACTTGTGAGAGAAAAAGACTTCACTCACAGGACCCCCACCAAGACTGTAAGATCTGTCACACCTTCTCTACAAAAACCTTAAACAGACTGTGAGGGGAGGCTTCTCTGTGGCGTTAAAAATCTAAATCTAAAAAGTCTGTGAGTTGTGAAGAGGACAGTGACATTTTATTGACCTCTCATCAGAGGTCTTATAAGAGGGAAAGATCCGGTAAACAAAAGTCTTTGCAGGAATCCAGGAAGGTTTCCAAAAAGACTCACCAACGACCTCAACGGCGATCCCATCAACGATGGCCTTGTCCGCGAAAACTCTGCCACTGCTGAAAGCTATGAAGAACTCAGCGACAGCATCAACGACACCGTCGATGACGATAAAATATTTTTAAAACTCTCCTCCTTCCAGAGCGCACATGTCCCAGCAAGGGGTCTCCAATCCACCTTTTAGACTTGCACAAGTCATATGATGAGGGGCCATTTGGGGTAGCACACAGTCCTTTAGAGCTCAAGGTGAAGGGCCAAGAGCATGATGAGGAGGAAGAGCAGTATTATGCGGACTGCTACGGACCACCCAGGGTATTCTGACAGACCTAGACATCACAAAGAGCACTTTCAGCACTGTGACCAGTCTCCTTCCCAGAAAGATGTTATTCAAGTGCCTCTCTCTGTTGCAGGAGCTGCAAGGCATGTTGCAGGACTATTAAGGAAGGTTTCCAGAACCTGCTCAGCCATCTTCACCTGAGCAGTGTACTGCTCCACTTCCGCCTCCATCGCAAAGAACCACAGGGCCTGCTATGCCACCAAAAATGCCCAGGATTACCCACGAAATCCAGCACTGTGGACCCCCCAAGAAAGGATCCTTCTCCATGAGATGACAATCAGGAGGAAGGAGAGATTCCTGATGATCACTCACACCATGAATGGGACAACAACCTAATCCTTACGCCATCTCCACCAGCTCCCCAACCAGTGGATTCCCTTCCTGATGATAGGGGGATTCCATAACCCTATGGATAGGACTGCAAGGAGGTTCTAACTTCTGATGACCGCCAAACAGTCGGACTGTTTTTTTATGACTTCAAAGAACCATCAAGAATGCAGGTGCGTGCCATTTCCATAATGGACTACATCTGGGAAGAGAGCACAAAAATAATTCAGAATCTAGCCACTGTGGCAGCTGTCTTGACAAAAAATGACAAAAAGTACAAGGCTCCGGAGGATTTATGGGCCTATTTAGTGGGCTATCTAAAGGTAGATTCAGTTATCACACAGGCGGCTCAGCACCATTGGAAAAATCCTTCTACACCTGTCTCAGCCTTACTGGGTTGGGAGGGAAGACACCTAGATAACAAAGGTAAGAGATTTCCATCGATATCTGCCACCACAGTCTGTGCTACTAACGCCCTTGCCATATTGGCCCGATACAACCAGCTGATGTCGTCTGACATCGGGGCACTGATGGATCTGGTGCCTGAGGATGGACATTTCATCTACTGGATTCCAACAGCTAGCAGGAGTGGCAGTCTTGAGGCAACAAGGATTGTTAAATAAACCTTGCTCCCACCTGCGGTCCAATTGAAAATCCTTGAAGTGACTTTTGATGGAAACGTCCTTTTTGGCAAGCATGTTTATGAGGCATTGCAGACCATTAAGGCAGATATGGAAACAGCAAAGTCATTGGGGAAACTACAGTTCCGCAAGGTGCCCTTTCGAGGACCAACAACCACATGAGCAACAATACCAGCCTCAGTCTCAACAGAAGTCCTATCGTCCACCACCTGCCGCAGCCTACAACAAACAAAGACCTCGCCGAAAGCAGCCCTTTCAACGAAAAGTGGCAAGCAGGAAGCAGTAGCATTTCTCCAGTGTCGGCTACAACCAACCCCTCACCACCTGTGGCAGGAGATACTAAGAGACAAATGGGTATTAGACCTTGTCACCTCTGTTCATAGCCATGGGAATGGTGACCCTTTCTAGATCTCTGGAAGTTAAACATATTTCTACACAAGCTGTCCTTCCGTATTGTCACTCTTCCAGACATCCTGCGACTCCTAAACCATGGAGACTATATGACAACTCTGGATTTACAGGATGCCTACTCCCATATCCCCATACATCCCAAACATAAAAAAGCCTGATATTTACAGTAGCTGGCGCTCATTTCCAATTTAAGGTTCCCCCATTCAGCCTCAAATCAGCCCCCCACATTTTCACAAGATGCCTGGTTCCTGTGGGGGCTTCACTGAGAAACAACGGATATCAGGTATTCTCAGACCTAGAAGATTGACTGATTAAGGCATCAATGGCCAGTCAAGCATCAATAGCCAATACAGCTTTCCTAGCATTATTCAGCAAATTGGGACTCACTGTCAATCATCCCAAATCATCAACTTCTTCATCAATAACCATAGTGTTCCTGGGAGCAGCTTTGGATAATATCCAAAACAAAGCTTTTCTATCACAAGACAGCAGAGACTCCAGCATTTGGCCCTAGAACTGATAACACAAAAGTCTGTTTCAGTGCATCTATACAAGTCGCTTCTAGGGATGATGTCCTCATCTATAAATTTGATCCCTTTTGCCCGCCTAAAGATGAGACCTTTGCAAGAGGAACTAGACAAGCAGTGGATACAAACTGTCTTGTCATTCAACAACTAGATAAATATTACACTAAACATGATAGCATCTCTGAAGTGATGGTTGTGACCGGACCATCTTTCCAAAGGCCTTACATTCCTACCTTAGGTTCCTGATTATGTCATTAACATGGATGCTTCCCTGGAGGGCTGGGGCGGATATCTTCAAGACTTACCTATTCAAGGAAAGTGGTCTTGAATTCAGAGGGCCATGCACACCAGTCAGCTGAAGCTCAAAGCAATTTATCTCAGCCTTCAAGCTTTCTTATCAAGAATAACAGGAGCCTCTGTGTTGGTACACACAGACAATACCACTAGCATGCACTATGCCAGCAAGCATGGGGGCACCGGATCATTACCCCTTGCCAGGGAAGTGAAGGAAATCTGGATATGGACAATAGCGCAATGTACACCTCTTCAAGCAGAACAAGATCCCAGAGTAAGCAACATCTTGGCAGATACGCTAAGCAGGATGAAGAACACCTGCCATGAGTGTGAGCAGGGCCAATTCACACTCTGCAAGATCTTCTCTCTATGGGGCAAGCCAGCATTGCATCTCTTTCGAAAAGTGAGAACCACAAATGCCAGTTCTCTGCAAGTTGATATCCACATTCAGGGTAGTGGGGGAATGCCTTTTTCTTTCAGATGGCCCAGGATCTATGCATACGTTTTTCCACGGTACCTCTGATATCAAAAGTTCTCAGCAAGGTCAAAGTGGAAAGGTGTTGCATCATATTCATAACCCCTAGTTGGCCCAGGCAACATTGGTTCACAGAACTATTCCTTCCAATTGAAACCACCCACATTTGCCTGTGATTATCACAGATGCTCTTAAAAATGAACCTAGGCCAGGTCCTTCATCCAGACTTGACTTCTCTCCACGTATGCACATAGCTCCTGAATTCTGTGAATTCCAACATGTAAATATCTTACCGGAATGCAGGAAAATTTGCTCGAAGATTAGAGCGGGCGCTACAATAAAGACATATAGATTAAAATGGAAACATTTCTGCATTTGGTGCCCGGAATCAAATTTACATCCTCTTCATGCATCACCTGAGCAGATACTTCCATATCTCCTTTAATTGGATCAGTCAGGTTTGGTGCATGCCTCTATTAAAGTGCATCTCGCTGCTATATCAAGATACAGATACATGCGTTCAGCACACTCTCTCCCTTTGTGCTCTAACAGGATCAACAAACAATTTATAAAGGGATTGTTTAGAGTTTTACCTCCAGTGAGGGCTTCTCAACTGGACTGGCACCTGAACAAAGTCCTTTCTCAGCTCGTGAAAGCTCCTTTTGATCCCATACACAGAGCAGATCTCAAGTTCCTCACTTGGAAGATCGCACTACTCTTAGCTCTGACATCCATCAGAAGTGTAAGCGAGATACATGCTTTTACAATTCAAGAGCCTTTCTTGCGCTATACATATGATACTGTAATTCTCAGGACAAGTCCAAGGTTTATCCTCAAGGTGCCTTTGGATTTTTATCTCAATGAGCCTCTAATATTGAGAACTTTCTTCCAGAATCCAACATTGGCGACAGAGAGATATCTGCATATGCTAGATATCATACGATGCCCCAATTTACATCACACAAAATTCATTAGGAAAACAGATCAGCTGTTGATCTCATATGTACACATTCAGAAGGGTGCCCCAGTAACAAAATCAACCATTGCTCGATGGAATTAGACTGCAGTCCAGTTTTTTCCACTCAAAGGCTGATAAGCCTTTTTCTACTAGAGCCAAGATGCCCTCAACCAGAGCAGTGTCCACATCAGCTGCTTTGTTTGCAGAAGTGCCTTTAGTGAAAATATGTTGTGCTGCGACTTGGAAGAACTTTAATTTGTTAACACATCATTATTGTTTGCTATCGGCTCAGCGCAGTGATGCAGCCATTGGACAAGCATTGCTTCACCATATATGTCACTAAGGTGGGCCTCTGTTGATTTCATGTGTTTCATTCTGTATCTCTATGTATTTAAGTGTGTAGCAGGTTTATATTATTATTGTTGGGCGTGTCTGTATACATTATGTTGCCCTCAATCCTCAAATTGTGAACATGCTATAAACTGTTTATAAGTACAGTAAATGCTTACTATTCTGATTCAAGCATGTGAATCTACAAAAGATCCAATACTGGAGAAGAAAATGAGTTACCTGTAATGCAGTTCTCCAGTATCGGTATCTTTCATAGGTTCACATGCGGTCCACCCACCTCCCCATACAGGCTCTCCTTAGCTCTCATTGGTTTATAGCACACTTGTGCTGCAAAATCTGAGGAAATTGAGCCTGTCTGATGAGGGTTCTAAAGGGTGCTGCCGCCTGATTGGCTGTACTTGGGTCTTTTCTAATGGAGTGAATAAGCTGTTGAAGTGAATGTCCTTTAACATTGATTTCTATGTAGACATTCTATACTGATAATTAATGGTTCCGTGGGACTCCCACTTCAACGACTGGGAATGATCCAAGCATGTGAATTTAAGAAACATACCAATATTGGAGAACTGCAGTTATGGGTAAGTAACTCATTTTCACACACACTTTTGCTATTATTTACAATTTGTGCTTCTACAGGATAAATTAATTAGGCCTGGGCTGAGTTCACGGAGTTACACTATGTGGAGTTCCACAGAATTGAATAAAAACTCAGTGGAATTCCACTGAGGCAAATTTCCGTGAGCCACGGAGTCCTGAATGTGCCTGATCTCGGAAGCGCTAAGCAGGGTCAAGTCTGGTTAGCCAGGCCGACCCTGCTTAGCGCATCTGAGATCGGGTGCATTCAGGAGAGGGCCGTAGGCACTTAAAGCTGCAGTTTCAGGACACTTGTGCACCGGCATGTCCCGTGTGCACTGCACACGGGGCAAGCCGGTGCACAGGAGGTCGGACACAGCGACTTTCCTTCGCTGCCTATGGCCCAGGCCTGAATTCAGACAGTCTGCATGAGCTGTGTGGCCCATAACTCGGCTGCAGTGTTCATGCGGTGGGCTCCGCTCCACTGGTGGGGCTAGCAGAGGTTTGGGCCAAGAGGAGTGCGGAGTGCCAAAAACTCAGTTAGCTCCACCAGCAGAGAGGAGCTTGCCAGCCACCCCTAAATTTTATTTGCCAAATATGATTTGCAATAATCAAGCTAAATTACAGATTTCAATAAAAGTCTAGGTTTTTATTGAGGTAATAATGACACCGTTCTATATGTATCATCTAGTATTCACTAGTAAGTACAAATGCCTTAATGGGTAGTCATGGTTGAATTAATTTTTTTAATATATTTTTATTAATCTTGTATTCATTTTTGGGGAAAGCAGCAGGTCGGGAGCTTTCAAGTATGAAGTACTAGACCTAAGTGTTTTCAAAACTATTCTTAGGAAACTAGCTTTTGAGGAGCACTATGCAACACAAGAAAGTTGTTTGATGAAAGGTTTTTTTCATATATATGTAGATTAATAGATGGATAGATAGATAGATAGATAGATAGATAGATAGATAGATAGATAGATAGATAGATAGATAGATAGATAGATAGATAGATAGATTCACAAACCTGCAGTTCTTCAGGTCATAAAGGTCCTTCTCGTGTCTGATGCCAAAGAATGGAAATTCTTGGATGGGGTTCACGTTCCTCACTTGGTTACTAGAGGCCTCTTTCGAGTCACATGCCAAAGCATTGACATTAATTTGTGATGACACTGCTTTGGGTTGAGTCCTGGTTTAACCAAAAAGCCGCCATGGACTGCTTGCGGGCATGGGACTCCATAGGCCGATCTACTGCGGGAGACATCTGGACAGGCAAGTCTATGTGCTCTTTTCAACACCTTGTGGACATGTACACTATGCACAAGATGCAGTTCTATCACGTTTTAGAAGCTGCAGTATGCCCTCGAAGCCTCCCTCAACTACCTAGAACACCTTCCACAAAATCAACCCCCCCGGAGCCACACCTGCTGGAATGCCTTTTGCGTCTTACGCTCACTAATAGATAACATTCCTGACCCCATGACTACTTTGAGGGAGAGGCTGGAGGGGACATGGGCCCCATGAATGATGATGACTAGGTCCTAGGGGAAAATGGCCCCAAGGATGTTTGGCAATATTGATGAAACTCCACCTCATCCAGTTGAAAACCTACATCATGTGTACTACAGTCCCTTGCAGCTACACAGGATGTGAGGCATTCTATCACCATGCTGCTGGTGGAGCTGACACTCAGGGGCACCTTCTTCCATATGGTCTAGGAATGCCTGGTTATCCAAACACACTGGACAGAAATCTGTACTTCCTTCTCTCAGATCGTAGGCAGGACAGTCCCTCCTGACCTGAAGTTAGTTCTTTTGGGCCTGGTAGACATGTGGGGCTGGTGGGGGAGAAGGGGAGTCGTCACATCAGACAGCTGGTTGGACTGGACCTCATCATTGCAAAGAGGGATATTTCCCAACACTGGTGCTCTAGATTGGCCCCACCATTCCTTGAATGGGCGCGGGGAATGGACTCTGCTGGTGCAGCAGAAAAATGTGTTTACAAATCTGGGGGGTGCCGCAGAAGCACCATAAGGTATGGGGTAAGTTGTTGATATCAGAGTCTTTATCATCTGTGATTTAGCTCGTCCACAATATATTCATGTATCTCCTCCAGCTGGGTTCTGTAAGGTTTGGGTTTACTGCAGCACAGTTGTTTTTGTTGTTTTCCTTTTTATATGCAACATTAAAATCAACAAAAAGTGTTGTAAAGAAAGAATATTATTTGTGAAGCTGCAGTTTCACAAATTGATGCCAGAAGTGGAGATCTCGAAATTTGGTGGGCAGGTGTGCCCTCAGGGTGATAGAGTACTTTAATCCATCACTCTGACAGAGTAAATATCCGTCCACCAAAATCTAAATCAGGCCTATGGTCTTTAAGTAATGTGATGGCTTTCCCAGCAGGTAGGCCGGCTCCAAGTAGGAGTTCCCATACCATGAGCACAATACGTGTGAAATTCCGCAACTGGCTGTTATCAGAGTTCCTGGATGCACCACTCCAGGGGTAGATGAAAGTACCAGGATCTGCCCAGAAACTTATCTCCATCTAACAACTATTCCATAGGATATAATGGACTTGTAATACGGCTGGTGGTATATCCGTCACATTTGGGACGGATTAACATCTTCCTCCAAAGTTGTAATCAGGCCCTAAATCTGCTGACACATCCCATTACCCACCATCAAGCAAATGGCAGTGCACAGGGAGGAATAATCAGCAATCCCTGCTAAAAAAGATAACAGCAGAATTTCAAAATGCAGCCCTGTCTCCATCCCTTCACACTTCAGTGCTGAGGACTACACTCTCCAGAAAAATACAGAGGCAAAACGCTTTCACGGTCTAGACAGGCTATATCACAACCTTCATCTTGTGCCTTGACAAGCCAAGAGTAATCCAAAATGGAACCTACTAACTTCAGCTGTCACACGCTTGCAAATGAGTTGGAGTCCTTTTACCATTCACCATAAATACACATTCTTTTGACATTCACAGAGTTGTAAGCAGAGCCTGTGAACATGACATGCAGGCAGAACTTCACGTGTGTAGGCCTGTACGCATGACTCTCTCATGTAGGATCAGGTAAAAAGGCTGCCCAGTAATATGGATTCACAAGCGCTATGTTGCCACCACCGCTCACAGTACATGTCCCAATTAACACAGATGGTAGTCTTTTGTCCACTTTAGAGCACGTTTTGGAGAACCCTTTCTGACCTCAGAGCTAGGCTGTAGGTCATGCAGTGAAATTCATGCCTATGACTCAGCCCGCATGCATGAGTTTGTGTGTGATGGGGCCCAAAGATAAGTAAAATCCCAGTTTTGCATGGAGTTGGATTACTTAGGGCAAGGTGGCAAGGCATTTTAGCCTGAGGGGACATTCTCAGCCTAACACCAGAATCATGTAAGATACACAAGAAATGACCAGTTTCCAGAAATGGTACTCCTGCCTATTTGCCAATCATTAATTCAGTCTTGAGGACTTATATTATTTTTTCTGTTGTTACATTGCTCTCTTCGATGTGATGAGGAATGCAAATGATAGTTTCTCTGAGTAGTGTTGGTGGTTGTTTTTTAGTGTAGTTTTGCTGCTGGTACTGTTTAAGGTAGCTGCATAGAGGGAAGAGTAGCTTTTATGGGGTCCCAGGGTGTTCTTGTATCATGTAATTAATGACCCACCTGCCATTATTGCTGTGAATGGTTTAATTAGACTTGCACTGAAAATGTGGAAATCTCTCATTTTCAGCTATCATGAGGTTCATGGGGGATCAACCGCTGAAAGGTCAGACTGAGCTTGATGCTGTGTGCTTCATGTTGAAGGTAAGTAGTGAATTAAATGGATCAATTAAGCAAATCATGTATGTCTAAGGGTTGTATTTACAGCCCATTTTTACCTGCCTTATGGCTCAACAGCAGTGGAGCTGCTTTGATGTTTCACCAAGCAGAGGTGGCCAGCTAAAGGCATGGCGAGGTAAAACCAACTTCTTACCAGTTCAGAAATAAAGGGTAGTATTTTCTGCACACCAGATACACTACAGATTAAATATTTGCAAACATATTTAATACCCCGAAGGCACGTAACTGTTATTAGATAATCAGGTTATTAGTAAACTATTTACAAAGATGTTGGCTTGTCTGGAAGTGCTTGTTTATTTCCAGATGTACAAATTAGTCCATATAGTTTTCTGAATCGTGATTATTGTGGTAGAGGTAACATTTGTTTCACAGAAGAGTTGATAATATGAATTTATAAAATGTTCAGCCCATATATATGCAGAGCTCCTTCTAAATCACAGTGCACATTGGTCAGGTTTTCTACTCAATAACCTTCAAATGCAACAAACCATTCATTTAGTATTCTTCTACCAACCCAAGTTAACAATCTTTAAACAGCTGACACGTTTCATGGGTTAGCCCGCTTTTTCCAGGTTTCATGTTTATTTCACTGCAATTCACTTTCACTTTCATTGGCACCGTTTCTTAATTTTTGCATACAGTTAAAATCTGGAATAGTAGTATGTGGATGGATGCTGACTTGTTGTATTAGTGCTATAATATTTGCCAGAACCGTGTCAAAAACATAAGCCTTATTCTATTTGTAAAATGCTAATAGAACAAAAACGTTTAATTGTGTGTAACCATATCAAAATCGCACAAGACTTTTATTTGTGTCTAACTCTGACACTCTAAACATAGGTTTTTTCAACTTTTTAAAGTCTTTTTTAGTTATCTAAATTACTATTCTGCAATGTTTATTGCAACATGAGTATGTGCTGCATCTGCAGATGTATGTGACACTGTATAGATGAATAAACTTGATATCCAGCCTCATAACTCAATCTTGAGTTTATCTGGACCTACCTTTACTTAAAGTATCATGAAGTTTTCTTGAGGCAAGCAGCATTATGTAAGCCTTAATATCATCAATCCCACTTGTTATTACGAACAGTCGTTTGCTAATGGGTGATATGGCTGCAGTATTCAGTGTTTCTTTCTGTTGATGATACTGCCATTTCTCATCTAGGTGATGAACTACTTATTTTAACTTCAGATGGAACCCATGAATGTTAGGTATCTGAATGTGTACCTAATGGATTGTTGTATCTAGTGCTTTGGATAGATAGTAATGAAAGTGTTGAAAAAAAGTTTTGCGGTGCTCTTATTCAGCAATGTAAACATTTTCGGGAATTACCAAGGGTGTAAATTGGACCAAGGCCATGGCTGTTTTTAAATACAATTCCAGCATAACTGGTTCCTGGACATTCTTTGTTTATAGCAATTAGAAGCTTACTGCGCACCTGAAGACAAAATGACCTTTAGCAATGTACGTCAGCTCCTAGTTTGCAGCCAAGGTTGTTAATCCTGCCAATAGAGCGGCATCATTCTTATGCAGACAGCAATACAGGGTAAAATTTGGGGATTTAAAATGGGGCTACAGGTTTTGCCAGAGCTTGCCTTTTTCCTCTCATCGCCTAATACATATATGAAACCACCCATCAGCGTACCACACAGCACACTGGGCTATTCTTAAATTAATGCTATGCAAGCCGGTCTCTACACAAATCTTCCTGTAACTCTTCTGATCAGTACATTACTGTTCTTCAGCGTTGACATATCTTCAGTATTGATTGAGAAAGAGAAGACTTAATTAAAATGTGTCTGATTTTTAAAGCTACTTCTGCACTATTTCCCTACATTTAGTGTTGTGGTAGTGAATAGGGCATATGTACTATTTGTTATATTTAAGAATTTTTTTAAAATGTTTTTGCTGTCTTTTATTAAACATAGAGCAGTTTATACAAAGGAACCATAGTTGGCAGGCAGAGACTCTAAGTACAACCATGACATGCATCTCAGTGGACACCAGGTCACCACCCCTGAGGTGCATCTTGCATACATTTCATACTTTTGATTATGTGGGCAAAAAATCATCAATCACATGCACATCCCTTATTTACAGCTTATTATGCCCCCCTTTCCTGCCGTGGATTGCATTTAGTTGTATTGTCGATTCTCAGACCACAGAACTCCTTCCACCTCCTCAGATCTTCTCAAATGTATATAAGGCAGCCTCTGTCAAACTGTCTGGCATGTTGTTGATTAGGGTTTTATACATGGATGACACTGCCCTCTTTTCAACTCCCCCCAGCCAAATCCGTTTTTCTTGTGTGGTGTAGTTAGGGAACTCAGATCAAACAGCTTGCAGTGCATGTCTGAACTGCAGGTATTTATAAATGTATGTGAGTGATATCCCATACTCCTTCCTTTGATGCCCATAATATTTAGTATTGCCCTCCTCTACCCTGATCTTGGTGATTCCAATCACAATGCAAAACCCTGTAGCGTACTCACCTCTTTCAGCATGTTCCCTTATCTTAGTGGTGTTTCCGTTGTGACTTTGCTTTGCCATCCTGATAGAATGTCACATTGTCCCAGCCCATCAAGGCCATTTTTGTGAGGATTAGAAGTTTTGTTTTATCTTGTCCCCCTTAAATAGAGTGTGTTTGGTTTCATGCAGAACCTCTAATTTTACTGCAGCTTCTTTGTAAGGAGCACAAATCTATTCATTCACTGGTTGCATTTGGGATGCCCAATAGTAAGCTCTGAGTTGTGGAAGACTAAACCCACCACTCAATGTGATTCAGCATAGGGTTTTCAGGCCTATCCTCAGCATACTCTTCAAATGTTGAGAGTTTTGATGTTATGGTTCTGGTAAAGTTGACTAATACGAGACAATGTTGTCTGCGTACAGATTTTTATCTTTCGTGATACATCAGCTCCTGTGGCAAATTCTTCAATGTGATCACATGACTATCCCAAATTATGTCAGTACCTAAAAAGGACAAGGCCTGTGTATGGAATCAAATGCCCTTTTGGCACTGAATGCCTTTTCAGCATGAAATGACAGTTTGGCAAGGGGTTCCTATAGATACTTCATTTTATCCATCTAATTATACAGCCTATATGTAAGAAATGTAAGCTCTGCAGTGTGACCTTGAGTTCACTTTAGAGAGCAGGGTAGGCAGTAGGAATAGTTAGAATCTAACCAGATACTAAGATGGATCAGTGTCCCCTGTTGTTCTTCAGTAGTGTCCCCTCCTTGTAGAAAGTTTGCAATAAAGGCTAGTCTGAACAACTCAGATTTTAGGAGTTTCCTGAAACAGAGATGGTTTTGGGTTTATCCTCAAATTGGAGTTCAAATCATCCCCAAGTCTTGGTCCTTGTACTCCTATGGATCTTCAGCCAAAATCTAGTTTCAACACTAGTTATTGAAGTAGATTTGAAGATGCAGTTGAAATGGCATGTAACTCTGGATGGCATGTAGTGGAGTTCCAGTTTGAGGAGACAGCCTAGACCTGGCTTATAGGTGTTGTCACCTAATTCTTGATTCCACTGGGTGCCAGTGGAGTGGCTTCTAGGCATGTGTCAAATGTTCTGGTTTCCAGAGTGTATGACTACCTATCAAATTATGCTTTAACTTTAGCAGTAATCAACCATTATTGAGGCTCTGATTCTCTCCATTCTGTTTTGTGAGAACCAGTAGGAAGATTTTTCTGAAGTGTGCAGAGCTGGAAATTGACACCCATACGACTGCATTGAAATGTTGAGCTAAGAAGAGATCTGCATTGATTTTTGCACTTTCTCTTATGTGATTTAGACTGATCCCTGGCTTTTCACCTTGATTTTTATAGAGTCTTACCCAGAGCTAAGATGTCAGTTTTTTAAAGATTTAAGAAAATATATTGTTCCTTGATCCAAAGGTAGGCATGTTAAATGCATATAGAAATATTTTATTGACTACCCAATTCCTTCTCCAGTTCCCCTTTACTTTGGTCAGTGAGAGCATGTACATATCAATGTCAAAATGTAGATT
The DNA here is from genome assembly GCF_031143425.1 of Pleurodeles waltl. NCBI lineage: Eukaryota > Metazoa > Chordata > Amphibia > Caudata > Salamandridae > Pleurodeles > Pleurodeles waltl. The sequence continues at coordinate 158,721,651 of NC_090449.1, forward strand.
ATTGACTTCCTATGTACCATATTCTCCCCTTGCCAACATAGCAGAAAGTGCCTGCAGGCTAATCTGATGTTTGTAGAAATACATTTATTTTTCTGCATCTTATTGTCAATTACTCATCACCAACAGTGAACTGGGGAGTCCAGTTTAACACCATCAGTCTACATTAGTGCAATGTAACAATGTGCAACTGTCCATGTTGCCCACAGTGTTTGTACATCATGCTGCCCGTAGAACAACCATGTTTTACTCCAGTATTGGAACTTTCATAGATTCACATGCTTGAATCATTCCCCGTCGTCGAGATGGGAGCCCCCGGCATAAATTACACAAGTAGTGTTAAAATATATTAACAAAAAGGCCCTAGGCATCTTCACTTTAACAGTCTATCAGAGTCATTTTAGGAAAAGGACCAAACTTGAGTATCCACCAATCAGGCGACCCCACCCTCTAGAGTCCTCCTGAGAGAAGCTCAAGCACCTCAGATTTTCTACCGCACGTCGTGCTAGGGAGTCTCTTCAGAGCTCTGCTCTTTCTTCACACCTTTTCAACACATTTTCTCTCAGAAAAACGTATCTGACCTGATTGGAAAATCATCTTCAACATGTCTGATAAGGAGAAGAAGGGTCTTTTCAGGAATTGCAAAACTTGTGGCAAGAAAAGACTTCATTCTGAAGACCCTCACCAGGATTGCATTTACTGCCTCTATCCAGACCATTCAGCCAAGGACTGTAAGGTTTGTCGTACTTTTTCCTCTAAGACTCTAAAGGATAGGGAAGGCAGATTATTGATATGGCTGTAGAAACTAAAATACAGGGAAAATCCAGTTTCTGACTCTGAGAGTGATGACTCTTCAACATCTACAAGGTCCTCAAAGAGGGCGAGATAAGACACAAGAGCTCCCTCCCAACACTCAAGGAAAGCCCACAAAAAGACTGCTTCAGGATTTTACAAGGGCCGCAGCCCATCTTCTTCACATCAGAAATCTTCCAGCAAAGGGTAGAGAGGTCATGCTAGCAGTTCAGAGAGGCATCAAAAATCCTCCTCTGTCCCTCCATCTGTGCCTTTCAAGAAACCATCCTCTGCTTCTGCAAAAAAGGCAAACAACGACTTCTACATTCCCACCGTCGACAACAGCTCCGATGTCGTCGCAATCGACGACAAGTACCCCACCGTCGATAAGAACTACATCGATGACGTCATCGTCACCGAACGTCTACACATCATCATCGTTGATGGCGCTTATGACAGTATCAGCTCTACCGTCGTCGACGACCTCATCAATGGTAGACTCGTCGGTGAGGCTGTCTTCCATCAAGATTTCCATGCTTCAGCGTCTACGACACCACCGACGACGAAGGCCATGTATGCGCTGTCGACGACATCGTCGACGAGAGAAAAACCACAAAATTCAGGAAAAACTGGCCCCAAAACATACTTCACCTAGTAAGGTGACCTCCCTTATTCCAGTACCCCTGTTAGAGGGAGATGAAGATGCGGACGACGAGGGGCCATTCGGAGCAGCCCATAGTCCATCCCAATTGAACGTGAAGTACCAAGAAGAGGATGAGTATGATGAATCCTTTGACCCTCAATTTTATGGAGAAGAACAACAATACCAACAGGCGGCATATATTCCATCCTCCTTATTGTCTGACCTCAGAGCAATGTTAGCTGATTACAGCAGGCGTTTTCCTCCTCAAGGGGAGCAACCTCCTCCATCGCCCGTCTCTGGGGTTACCACTCCACGTCAGAGACCAGCTTCTTTACCTCTCACAAACGTGGCTACTCCAGATATGACGCTGCCTCAGGATACAGACCTGTCAGAAGGGGATCATGAAGAAGGGGTGCTCCTGCACACTCATTCTGAGTGGGATGAATACATCATCCCTGCTCCTCCTTCTTCTTCTCAATCAAAGGTGTAGTCCCCACCAGACGACATCAGAGGATTTCACAATCTCCTAGAAAGAGCTGCCAAGCGTTTCGCTTTGCCAATGCCATCTAAACAAACAGACTGTTTTCTCTTCGACTTTAAAGAGCCTTTCCAAAAATCTGTGCGCTCAATTCCTCTGGTTAACTATCTGTGGAAAGAAGGTCTAAAGGTCATGCACAATCCTGCTACAGTTACAGCAGTACTGCCTCGTTTAGACAGAAAGTACAAGGCACCGGACGATGCACCAGCATGTCTAACTAGACATCCTCATCCGGACTCAGTGGTGGCTCAAGCGGCACAGATGAAGTCCAAAAATCCCTCTGCCCCGGTTTCTGCACCCCCAGACAAGGATGGTAGGCGATTAGATAACATCGGAAAGAGGTTTTCCTCTATGGCTAGCCTAGTGGTAAGAGCTGCTAACTCATTAGCTGTATTGGCTAGGTTTGACAGGCAGCTATGGGCAGACATTGTCCCACATATTAGCCAGTTGCCGAAGGATGCAAAATCAGACGCAAACAAGACTTTGCAACAGGGTCAACGCACGTCAGCAGAACTTATTGACTGTGCAATGGACATAGCAACTACTGCATTTCGACAGCTCGCAGGGGCAGCTGTTCTTAGAAGACAAGGTTGGCTAGAGGCTACCTCATTCCGGCCTGAGGTGCAAAATACGATTTTGGACTTACCTTTTGATGGCCAGGCGTTATTTGGAAAACACATTGATGAGGCGTTACAATCCATTAAGTCGGACACAGACACAGCAACGTCATTAGGGACCCTCCAATATCGAAAGCCCTCCTTTTGAGCTAGAGGGCGTAGCCAACCTTCATATAGAGGAGGATATAAGCAGTTTAGATATTCCACCTATCCTTCCTGTTCTCAAAAGTACCATCAGTACTACCCACAGAGGCAGCCGCCGCAACCAGCTTACGGTAGACCTGGCGGTAGAGGACGCTCAACTCGCCCGGCTAAAGACTCGGCTCGGAGAGCCTGATGCATCCGAGGCGCCGGCTACACCCAACTCTCCCCCTTTCGTTCTAGGCGGAAGGATATCCCTATTCCTCAAACAATGGCAAGTCATCACATCAGACAAGTGGGTCCTCCAATTAGTGAAACAGGGCCACACTCTAGAATTTACCCAACTGCCTCCCTCCAATCCTCCTTGCAGGACTCCTTCAAGATACCCACAACAACTCAAGAAGGAGATCAACAAAATGCTTCTCAAAGGAGCTATAGAGAAGGTACCTCGAGCACAGTAGGGAAGAGGATTTTATTCCAGGTTCTTCCTCATTCGAAAAAAGTGGAAAGATTGGAGGCTGATCCTCGACTTACGGGAACTGAATACCTACTTAAAAAAGCAATCATTCCGTATGATCAGCCTACAAGATGTCCTCCTGCGCCTCAACCAGGGAGATTTCATGTCTACAATAGACCTGAAAGACGCATATTTCCACATTCCCATCCACCCTGCCCACAGAAAATACCTGAGATTCACCATAGCCGGCAGCCATTTTAAATTTTGTGTCCTTCCCTTCGGCCTAAAATCAGCTCCCAGGATATTTACCAAAATATCTAGCACCAATCGCAGCCTTCCACAGAAGGAGGAAACACCCAATGTCTCCATATTTAGACGATTGGCTAATAAAAGCAAATACCTATGCAGGAGCGCGCAGATCAACAAGAAGGTGCGTTTCCTTACTAACCAATCTGGAACAGACCATCAACTGGGAGAAGTCCAAACCTCTGCCAGCACGCAGTATCACCTTTTTAGGGGCAAACCTGGACACGCAATCCACCATGGCGTGTTCCACATTAGACAGGCAACAAAGGTTACTGACACTAACAAGTTCTATACAGAAAAGAAGCTGTGTTTCAAGACTTTTCAAGTCTCTGTTGGGCATGATGTCATCATGCATACCTCTAGTTACTCGATGCCGACTAAAGATGCGCCTGTTACAGGAGCAACTAAATCGTCAATGGCTAAGATCGGATACACATAACCCCAGCAATACGCAGAGCATTGATATGGTGGTCTCAAAGGCATCATCTATCAATAGGCCTTTCGTTCCTACATCATCCAGCTCCGTGGACCATCACTATGGACGCATCTCTGGAAGGTTGGGGAGCTGTGCTACAGGATCTTCAAGTAAGTGGCAACTGGCCACCACAATTGACAGCGATGCATATCAATTGGCTAGAGCTCAGAGCAGTGTACTTCGCTTTACAGGCTTTTCTCACGAAAATCTCAGGATCGCACGTAGTAATAAGAACAGACAACACCACTACGATGCATTACCTCAACAAACAAGGAGGCACAAGATCTCTCACTCTCTCCAGAGAGGCCCAGAGAATTTGGAATTGGGCCTCGCAGCAAGGCATCACACTCTCAGCTGTGCATTTGCCGGGAATAGAGAACAAGACAGTGGATGCACTTAGCAGGCAAAAATCAAGCTGCCACGAGTGGGAGCTGGACCACTCAATAGTGGACTACATCTTTTCCCAGTGGGGAATGCCAACATTAGACCTGTTTGCCAACAAAGACAATGCCAAATGCCAGTACTTCGCAAGTTGGCACCACCAAAAGGGATCTTGGGGGAATGCTTTTTCGATAGTCTGGTCAGACATCTTTGCTTACGCCTTTCCTCCAATTTCCATTGATCCCAAGAGTCCTCACAAAGATGAAGGCAGAGCCGTGCACTCTGATATTAATAGCTCCGCATTAGCCGAGTCAACACTGGTTTGCAGAACTTCTTCTTCTGTCAATCAAGCCTCACATTCCGCTGAAATCGTTTCCACAATTGCTAACAATGAGCAAAGGGCAAGTATGGCACCCGGATCCGCAGTCGATGCGTTTGTCAGCATGGCTCCTGGGGACAGGGAGTTTGCACATCTGAATATTTCACAGGAGTGTAGGGATATCTTGTCCAAAGCTAGAGCGAATAGCACTAATAACACTTATTCTTGCAAATGGAAACGATTTTGTGTCTGGTGTCATCAGCGGCAGGTTGACCCACTATCTTTACCACCAGAGAAAATATTGCCGTACTTATTGCAGTTAGCACAAGCAGGCCCGGCACATTCATCCATTAAAGTACATCTGGCGGGAATAGCAGCATACAGACGTTCGGATGCTTCACCCTCGCTCTATTCCTCTCGTCTGATCAAGAGGTTTTTGAAAGGACTTTTCAGGGTTTTCCCTCCATTCAGACCACCACCTCCTTCGTGTAACCTAAATATTGTCTTAGCACAGCTGATGAAGCATCCGTTTGAGCCGATTCATCGTGCCTCTCTCAAATTCCTTTCATGGAAGGTTGCTTTATTGGTGGTTCTCACATCAGCCAGAAGTGTCAGCGAAGTGCAGGCCCTCTCTAGTCAAGAGCTGTTCTTACAGTTTAAACGAGACAGACTGCTGCTGCGTACTAATCTGCATTTCATCCCGAAGATCCCTTCAGACTTTCACATCAATGAGCCTTTAGTCTTCAAATCCTTTTTTCCTCATCCTTCTACTCCGGTGGAGAGAGCATTACACTCCTTAGACGTTAAGAGATGTGTTCTATTCTAGTTGGACAGAACTAAATCTTTTCAACGCTCTAATCAGCTATTCGTAGCATACAGTGCACCTAGAAAAGGCCAACCACTCTCCAAGCAGAGTATTTCCAGATGCATCGCCTCAGCCATTCATTTCTGCCATCAAGCAGTGGGTAAACCTCATCTGTACATGCTTATTCTACGAGGGCAGTCTCTTCGTCAGCAGCGCTGTTCGCTGGAGTTTCCCTACAAGACATTTGTAGGGCGGCAACATGGAAGAGCTGTCATACATTCACAAAGCACTACTGCCTGGAATCTCTATCTCAGGGAGAGATAGCAGTGGGTCAAGCAGTTCTCAGGAATCTCTTCAGGTGAAGGTGAGCCATCTCTTTTCCATCCCTCCATCCTTGAGTTATGCTTTAAAAAAAAAGAAAACAAAAGAAAGAGAACAGTGTAACATAGAGAAAAGTGGACATAATTAATGATAGTATTCACATACCATATGTTCTTGGAAGTATTCCTTGATATATAGTTATATAGATTTATATGGATGTATATACTTATGTTTTATATATGCGCATGTTTTGTATCATATATGGTTACAATGGTACAATGTGCATAAGTACTGCTCTCTACTCTGATTCAAGCATGTGAATCTATGAAAGTTCCAATACTGGAGTAAGAAAATAAGTTACTTACCTGTAACTGTAGTTCTCCAGTATTGGAATCTTTCATAGATTCACATTCAACCCACCCACCTCCCCGGAGAGGCTCAATTTCACCTTCCTTTTTTCCTTTTTCTCTTTCTTCCACTTTTAACGTACTTGTGCTTGGAAAATCTGAGGTGCTTGAGCTTCTCTTAGGAGGACTCTAGAGGGTGGGGTCACCTGATTGGTGCATACTCAAGTTTGGTCCTTTTCCTAAAATGACTCTGATAGACTGTTAAAGTGAAGAGGCCTAAGGCCTTTTTGTTAATATATTTTAACACTACTTGTGTAATTTATACCGGGGGCTCCCATCTCGACGACGGGGAATGATTCAAGCCTGTGAATCTATGAAAGATTCCAATACTGGAGAACTACAGTTACAAGTAAGTAACTTATTTTCTAACGTCTTAATATGTTAAACGAGGGGTCAGCAAAATATATTTTACCAGTGATGTGCACAAGTGTTGTCATGGTTCTTCCTAGCTTTATGTCTTTTTTAATTTATATGGGGTGTTTTCAAGCTTACTTTTTTATTGCACACGGAATCCCTGAAACCACAATACACAGTTGCATTATATACAAAAAGTTCAAATACATAGTATAAAATAGCAAACCATGACACGTTACAAAGCAGTACCACAAATCAGAAAAGATCTCACTCTCTCACTTAAAATAAAAATCATCATGCATAGTTAATACATTTTGAAAAAGATAAAACATGATTTGCACCCATCAATAAAACAATTGACATGTAAATAGCACATAAATTCCCTTGAGCAAATATTGTTGCAGCTAAGCTGCAAGAGCACAATAAACATAAATAGTTGTTGAAATAGAATTTAAAGAACATTTATTTCTGCTTTCTCTCATTTGCAGATAATGCTTACTATAGGGAGATTTAAAATGCACATGCTCATAATAAAGCTGTTGGTCAGGTCACTCCTTATTAGCAGTGTGTACCATTCCAGAACGCATTGAGTGCTATATGGAAGATAACTTTGGATCAAGCTAATTCACATTTATTAAATACTTGGATATTCTGGATAAAAGTGTAAAAGCTTTCCTTTGTAAATTTATTCTGGCCTCCCTGGAAGCCTGGAACACATACTTAATCTTTACAATTACAATTTCACATAACACAGCCAGGGAATTTATGTACCTAAGAAGTGCTCAGTTATATCAGCCAAAATTTAGCAGCTAGGGGAGGTCTTACAATTGGACAAGAATGAAAACCAAAATCTAAGTGGGATCCTTGAGATAACCAACGTTTGATAAAACAATTCAGTACCTGTTGGGAATAGAAAACCTGAGACCAAACTTTGGAAATGTGTTCTTCTACAGTCAAGCTGTTTCCACTATATCCCCAAAGGGAAGGGGCATAAAGACCAGCAACCATAAAGATTGATCATCTTTTCTCCTCTGGTGAATGCAAATTATTTGATAGCCCCAAGTTAGAGACTCTGTAAATCTTATGCCAGGGTAGTCACAATGGGTACCTAAGGAAGGAGTTGATGTCCACAAAGAACCTGCACAGCCAGTTTCTGATAAGGTACAAATACGCATCAGTGAGATGTTGTAAGGCTTAAGAGGTGCATACAACCAGAAATGTGCCATCCTTATATTTGGAAACCCTTTTGAAAAAAGCCAGGTAATCATAAACTTATGAAAACCTTTCAGCATTGTTGTTCATCAATAATACTGATTTGCCCTTGAGCACATTCTGATAGCTACTGAAGTGACCTTACATTAGTTTGTGAATGGAAGCCTTGGCATCATTGTAGGATGTATAAACTCTGCTGCATTATTCAACTGACAGCCTTTAATGCACCAGCACTAATTAATTCTGAACATGTACTTGCATTTGTTCCAGGTCTGCGGTGAGAATGAGGTGATGAAGGATGAAGGGTACTGCCAGATCATCAAACAGATTACAGATAACACAAGCTCTAAGACGTAAGTCCTTCCTAACTTTTCTTTTGGTAGCCTTTAGTAAGTTTGTTATTGCTGTACCCACAGACAAAAACTTATGTGTATGCAATGGGTGTTGGAGTGGCAAATTCCAAGTTAACAAATCATGAAGAAAATGTCTGTTTCTAGTTTGTGCCTTCTGGTTAGCAGCCACTGTGATTACTTTGAGATGCTTATATGAAAAGTTGCAACTTCAATTTACAATACTTGAAGAACTTTTAACTTTCTCCCTAGTTTTCCCATTTCAACTCACAAATCAATCCTATTTACGAGAGGTTCATCCTTCTCCATGCTCAACAGGGAAAGCAAGAATTGTGCACAACTTCCATGAGCACTGGAAAGACGTATTGAGGACCTGCACAGACAATACCCAAAACAAATAGGTGATACCTCAAATAGCCAAAGGCTGCAAAACAGTAATGCAATATCTAGCTCTATGTGAGTCCAACATGAACTCCGAGCTAATCCTAACTCTAGACTGCTCATGTGAACTATTGGATTGCCAGAACCACAAAAATGGAGTGGACTGTAGTGCACATTGTCAGAAAAAGTACCTCTGGACCACTGTCTGCAGACAGCACTGACATAATCCATCGCAATCCTCCACGCAACTCAGCAGAACAAAACTGAGAAGGCACCTCAAGTCACAGAAGTATATTTGGATGCTGCGGTTATGATGCACTTGGGAGCCTTGAACGGTCCACACAAGGAAAGATGTGCTTAACAGGTGGATTGTCCATCATTTTACATGCACATTTAGAGATATGTATGAGCCAAAAATCAGCTTTATAATATGTAGATTCAGAATTATAGTGATTGAAAACACAAATAGACATAATTGCTTAATCAAAGCATATGAGTTAAAGGGGTGGAACAGGCAGTGTAGCTAAATCCAGTATTATTACAAGAACCCTGATAAAGTCTGGATCGGATGAAAATGTTTTGCTTGTTCTTTGGTTTTAAACAGTGCAAGAAAAAAGAGAACAATGAGTTTAACCTGGAGTTCAGAAATGTAATGATTCGAAGCTCGTTCCCAAATGAACTGTAATGCCCCATTTCTTCTGCATATGTCCATTGTTTTCTCTGCAACTGCCATAGCATCACAGACCAACCCTTCATCCCACTACCTCAAGCATCACACATTCATAGCCCATGCATCTTCTGAACCTTACCTTTTCTATGTGGCACCATCACAACAACTCCATACCAACCCTCAGACAACACGCAGTGCTCAGTGACACACATTCACTGTCTTGTCCCATGTGCATCTAGGCACTCACCACATTTTCATGCAGCTCACTCATTCACAGCCTGGAAAGCTGTGACTAAACATACATTTCTGGTTCTGTTTATTACAGGGATAGCAGTCAGCGAGGTTGGAGGCTTCTTTACATCTTGACAGCTTACTACAAGTGCTCTGAGGTCCTCAAGCCCTATCTCTTCAGGTATTTTCAAGACATCTGCAGGAGTCCCGGCTTACATTTTCAAGGTGAGCAATACAAAAACATTTTCCCTAAGTGTTGTATAATTTTCATAGATTTGTTTATTGGTTTGCAAAATGAGTGCCATAATTTTTTTGGGGAGAAAAGGGACGTCTGGTTTCCGTTTGAATAGGGGTCTGCCTACCATTCCTCTAAGTGGTCTGAGTAATATGCCTTCAATAGCAGTGCTTACAAACTGGGAGAGCGTTCCAGGCAAACTTGTCCAAAAATCTATGAAAAAGTGAGAAACTGTATTTCCACCCTTCTAGGTGCATCCCACCCCACACCTCCAACACCCTCGAAAATTTGGTATGCTCATAGCAAGTATTTTTCTCAGTGTAGGCCATTAAAGGACAGAGCCAGTTCATGCACCACAAAATGATCAACTAGCCTAAAATAACTCAGTCAACCAGATTCTAAGGTCAGGTTTACATTTTGTTTCTTAAACTGATTTGTGATTCTAACTGTACTGATAGCAATATATTTTAGCTTTAGTTTTCTTGAAAATTAAACAACATATTTACACTGAACAAAGTGGGTAAACAGGACATATGTCCACCATCATTCCAGGATTGGCATAAATCTGGACACAGCTGGAGAGAGCAAAAATTATATGGAAGTCTGAATGGGAAACGCAACTTTTGAAACTCGCATCACAATCCACCTTTCAGGGTCTACCTTCCTTTCATGGAGCTTTAACGTTTTTTTCCTTTTTTGGAAAATTCAGTGACAATTCAACAAACAGGCTTAAAGGTAGTAGTGTTTAAAAAACAAATTTTTAGATGGACTACCTATTTCTGTCATTATAACATAGTTGGTATCGTTGACTCTGTTAATTAAATACATATATATTTATATATATATATATATATATATATAGAGAGAGAGAGAGAGAGAGAGAGAGAGAAAACAAGCTGCTACAATCCATGCTCCCTGGCGGGGGTGGCCCATAGTGTCGGGCACAGCTGCTGACAATGCAAATGAAACAAACAGCTTCCACAAGACGATACGCTCACTCAGGAGGAGACTTTAAGTTGTTTTATTGCACCAACAACAGCCCATCAGAGAGACTGTTATTGGAATGGTCTCTTGGTCGCTCCATGCAATAACTTCAAAGTGCCACACTGTCAACATGTTTGGTTCAAATGGTATAGTTACGTTTTGTTGAACAACAGACCAGGGACACTTCTGGCTTAATAGTGAAGCTGTTGGACTGCCACTCAGTAGGTTGAAAGTTAAAATGCTAGTATCCCATGGCAGAGTGTTTGTTTATTTTCAAGTGTTTTGACTGTTAAACATTTCTATTAATGGAATATTGAAGTATTTTTTCCATCAAAATCTGTGGGTTGAATATCATAGGTAAGTCTGGACAAAGCACAGTAAACAGTCACTTCTAGCCTAGTGGTTAAGGTCTAAGACTTTCCCACATGAAGGTTGAAGGTTCCAGTCTAGGTGAGTCTGTGGTCATTTCCTTGCCCTAGTTTCTTTTCAACTTGAAATATTTAAGGTACGTACTGAATGGTGATCTCTCTCTTTTTAATTGACAAAACATTTTTCTTTTCAAGTTGTCCAGAAATATCTCATTCTAAGTATGTCAGTCATCAAACCCGAAAAACTCTATCCCTCTCTCACTCTCTCTGAAAGCCGTACGTGGCACAGGGTTGGATGGTTATAGGAGCTTTTCCGTAGGCCGGTTGCGGCATAGAGTTGGGTGGTTATAGGGGTTGGCTGCAAGGCCTGGCCACAGGGCAGGCTCTGCAGTCAACATCTACTGTGCATAGCCAATGGCCGTGTGCGGCTGTGGTTGATTTAACGTATAATAATGAAATTATTTTACATTAAAAAACCCATTGAAATTCACTGAAAAAACAAAGGTTACAGTGACATTATAGTTAGGACATAGAATTTAAAAAAAATTAAAAATTCACTTAATAGACCAAAGGTTACAGGGACGTTATGGTTAGGTTTTGAATTTGCTCGCACAAAACCAGAGAAATTCAGCAGTTAGTTATTTTCAGTAACTTTAACTCATGCCCTAAGGTAACTATATCTCGTGTCCTCACCATTGTCTGCTATTTACCTCACAAATTACAGCCATCATGAAACCTTTGGTAGCATCATTGATAATGTCAGTGTAAGGGGGGTGAGTTATAGTTACCTTAGGATGCTAGTTGTAGTTACTTTAAATAAACTAACTATAACTGCAGAATTTCTCTGGTTTTGTGTAAGTAAATTCAGAATCTAACTATAACGTCCCATATATATATATATATATAAATGTTCGATGGCATGTGTAGCTGCAGATACACATGTTGTGCACTGTTCCTGCCATCTAGTGTTGGGCTCGGAGCGTTACAAGTTGTTTTTCTTCTAAGAAGTCTTTTCAAGTCACGGGAATGGGTGACTCCTCCCTTTCGGCTCCATTGCGCATGGGCATCGACTCCATCTTAGATTGTTTTCTTTCCGCCATCAGGTTCGGACGTTCGGGAAAGTTTAAAAATCATCGAAAAAACCGTCAATATTGTTGTGTTCGGGACCGGTTTCCTATAGATACATCGGTACCGATGAGACAACCGCTTTGGCGGCCCTTTGGGGCTTCCGCACCCGGCCGAGGCCTAGTCGGCCCAACCACACCCGTCATCGAATTCTCATGGACTGGACCCCCTTCCGTTTCTGTCCGACGTGCCATGCCAAGTATCCTTATACAGACCAGCAGCAGGTCTGTAATCTGTGTCTGTCACTGGAGCACAGAGAGGATACCTGTGAGGCCTGCAAGGCTTTTCGGTCGAAAAAGACCTTGAGCGATTGGCGGGCGAGGCGTTTACAGATGGCATTGAAATCGACACAACATCTCGATGTCGAAGAGGAAGAGATGGCTATCTCTATCCAGGGATCGGAATCGGACGACTCTGATGGAGACCGACCGCCGACAGCGGGCCAAAAAGTGAGTACGACTGCCCCGACCCAACCCCAAAGTCAGTCAAAAAAAACAGAAGGCCTCCGGGATGCCACTGCCTAAAGGCCATGGCTCGACCCACAAGAAAAGTGGTGTCCAAGTAACATCTTCTGCACCGAAAAAGGCCAAGATCGTGCCGAAGTCTTCCAACTCGAGTCGAGAAACCTGCATCAAAAAAAGTCGACATCGACTGGTCGAAACCAATAAGCCTCGAAAGAGCTATTCAGAGCCGAGGACAACCGTGACCATGGGTATTTCAGTGCCGAGGAAGCCGGCTTCGGAGCCGAAAAAGACTTCTTACAAAGAAGAACATGGGCTCTCCAAACAACTTAAAGAGAGGCACAGGTTTGAGCAGGAGCTGGATGTGGAGGAGTTTGATCAAAGTCAACCAAGATTAAAGATCCAGAAGGATACTGGACAAATTCAAACTATCCCTCCTCTCAAATTTAAAAGGAAATTGGCTTTTCACACAGAGACTGAAACTGATCAGCCAAGAGCAAAGGTGGCTAGAGAATGGTCACCAACTCCACATTTCTCACCAGAAATATCGCCACTACATTCGCCACAAAGGACAAGGTCACCATTTGGCACCCCAACTGCACAGTCACCCACACATACTGTGAAAACACAGGACGATGCAGATCCCTGGGACCTCTACGACCCACCGGTTTCAGACAACGGTCCTGAGTGCTACCCCTCAAAGCCATCTCCTCCAGAGGATAGCACCTCCTATACACAAGTACTAGCCAGGCCTGCGACATTCCATAATGTCACTATGCACTCAGAACCATTGGAGGATGATTTTCTTTTCAATACCCTAGCGTCCACGCATGCGTCATATCAAAGCCTGCCTAAGCTTCCAGGCGTGCTTAAGCATGCACAACAAGTCTTTCAAGAGCCGGTCAAGGGAAGGGCCATCACACTGCGAGTGGAGAAAAAATATAAACCACCCCCATCGGACCCTGTGTTCATTACACAGCAGCTCCCTCCAGACTCTAGTAGTGGGAGCCGCAAGAAAGCGGGCAAACTCGCAATCATCAGGAGATGCACCACCTCCTGATAAAGAAAGCCGCAAATTTGATGCAGCAGGGAAGAGAGTGGTGTCGCAAGCTGCCAACCAGTGGCGTATCGCCAATTCACAGGGCCTCCTCGTCCGTTACGACCGAGCCCATTGGGATGAAATGCATGATATCATTCAGCATCTACCAAAAGAATATCAAAAATTGGCTCAATAGGTGGTTGAGGAAGGACAAGCCATCTCCAACAACCAGATCCGTTCGGCACTGGACTCTGCCGATATCGCAGCAAGAACTGTAAACACAGCAGTTACCATCAGGAGTCATGCATGGCTACGAAGTTCAGGTTTCAAACCTGAAATACAGCAAGCGGTGTTAAACATGCCGTTCAACCAGAAGCAACTATTTGTGCCCGAGGTGGACACCACCATTGAAAAAATGAAGAAGGACACAGACACGGCCAAAGCCATGGGCGCGCTCTACTGTTCCCAGTATAGGGGGACATTTAGGAAGCCACCATTTAGGGGAGGGTTTAGACAGCAACCCTCAGAGGCATCCACCTTCCAAACAAAACCACCTACCAGTCACAATACCAGAGAGGGGGGTTTTGTGGTTCATTCAGGGGACAATTCCCAAGAGCAAGGGGAAAATTTCAGCCTGCCAAGCAGACCCCCAGTAACAAACAGTGACTTCAATGTCACACTTCCCCAACACACATCACCGGTAGGGGGAAGATTAACAAAATACCACAAACATTGGTCGGACACATGGGTTCTATCAATTATCCAACATGGTTACTGCATAGAGTTCACACATTTCCCTCCAGATGTTCCCCCAAGAACTGTCGGCACAACATCTGGACCTGCTACAAATAGGGGTACAATCACTATTAACAAAACAAGCCATAGAACTAGTACCTCACCATCAAAAAGGAACAGGGGTTTACTCCCTATATTTCCTTATTCCCAAAAAAGACAAAACACTAAGACCAATTTTAGATCTCAGGACATTAAACCTCTTCATCAAATCAGAACATTTCCACATGGTCACACTACAAGATGTAGTTCCCTTGCTAAAACAGGGAGAATACATGGCAACACTGGATTTAAAAGATGCGTATTTCCACATTCCCATCCATCCATCTCACAGGATATACCTCAGATTTGTCATACAGGGCAAACATTACCAATTCAAAGTGTTGCCCTTCGGGATAACAACAGCGCCCAGAGTATTTACAAAATGTCTTGCTGTAGTAGCAGATCATATAAGGAGACATCACATGCACATATTCCCAAATCTTGATGATTGGCTAATAAAAGCCAACACTCAACACCGGTGTCAAAGTCACCAGCAATATGTAATAGATACCATACACAAACTAGGGTTTTCTATAAATTACCAAAAATCTCACTTGCAACCATCCCAAATACAACAATACTTGGGAGCCACACTCAACACTCAAAGAGCAATTGCCACTCCAAGCCCACAAAGAGTTCAATCGTTTCAAATTATAGTGTTAAGCATACAAACAAACTACCAGTACACAGTCAGGTTTGTCACGAAACTACTAGGCATGATGTCCTTATGCATCGCTATTGTCCCAAAAGTACAGCTACACATGCGGCCCTTACAACAGTGCCTAGCAATATAATGGACGCAGGCACAGGGCCAACTTCATGATCTAGTGTTGATAGACCGCCAAACACACTCTTCGCTTCAATGGTGGAACCCTGTAAATTTAAACAAAGGGCGGCCATTTCAAGACCCAGTGCCTCACACCATTATTACAACAGACGCTTCCATGATTGGGTGGGGAACACACCTCAACAATCACAATATAGAGGTCAATGGGACAATCAACAAAAACAACTACACATAAATCACTTAGTACTACTAGCGGTCTCCCTAGCACTAAAAGCTTTTCAACCCCTTCTAGTCCACAAACACATTCTTGTCAAAACAGACAATAGGAAAAAAATGTACTATCTAAACTAACAGGGGGGGCACGCTCGTCACAACTATGCCTCCTAGCACAAAAGATTTGGCACTGGGCAATTCACAATAACATTCGTCTGATAGCGAAACATATACCAGGCATTCACAATCAGTTAGCCGACAATCTCAGTTGGGATCACCAGCAAACTCACTAGTGGGAAATACATCCCCAGATTCTACAGGATTACTTCCACCGCTGGGGGACACCAGACATAGATCTCTTTGCAACAAAACAAAACGCAAAATGCCAAAACTTCGCATCCAGGTACCCACACCCTCAGTCCAAGGGCAATGCTCTATGGATCAATTGGTCAGGGATATTTGCTTACCCTTTTCCCCCTCTCCCACTCATTCCTTTCCTAGTCAACAAACTGAGTCAAAACAAACTCAATCTAATACTCATAGCACCAATGTGGGCTCGCCAACCGTGGTACACCACACTGTTGGACTTCTCAGTAGTAACCCACATTAAACTCCCAAACAGACCAGACCTGTTAACACAACACAAAAAACAGATCAGACACCTCAATCCAGCATCGCTCAACCTAGCAATCTGGCTCCTGAGGTCTTAGAATTTGGCTACCTAAACCTTTCAAATGAGTGTATGGAAGTAATTAAACAAGCAAGAAAGCCAACAACAAGGCATTGTTATTCTAATAAATGGAAAAGGTTTGTTTTCTACTGCCAAGCAAACCAAATCACACCGTTAGATGCCTCCATACAAAACATTGTAAGTTACTTACTACACCTACAAAAAGCAAATCTCGCTTTTCCTTCTATTAAAATTCATCTCACTGCAATCTCTGCTTACCTGCAGATTAAACATACAAAGTCACTTTTTAGAATCCCAGTTTTTAAAGCCTTTATGGAAGGACTAAAAAGGATTATACCTCCAAGAACCCCACCAGTACCCTTGTGGAATCTTAATATTGTACTCACACGACTCATGGGCCCACCTTTTGAACCCATGCATTCTTGCCAAATCCAATTCTTGACTTGGAAGGTAGCATTTCTACTAGCCATCACTTCACTACGAGAGTTAGCGAAATACAGGCGTTCACTGTCGAAGAACCATTTATACAAGTACACAAACATAAAGTGGTTCTACGCACAAATCCAACATTTCTGCCAAAAGTCATTTCACCGTTTCATCTAAATCAAACTGTAGAACTCCCAGTCTTCTTTCCACAACCAGACTCGGTAGCAGAAAGAGCACTGCATACATTAGACATAAAGAGAGCACTAATGTATTACATAGACAGGACAAAATCTTTTCGGAAAACTAAACAATTGTTCGTTGCTTTCCAAAAGCACCATGCTGGTAACCCTATATCCAAATAGGGCATTGCCAGATGGATAGTCAAATGCATATAAACCTGTTACCTTAAAGCTAAAAGAGAGTTACCCGTTACACCAAAGGCTCACTCCACTAGAAAGAAAGGAGCAACAATGGCCTTTCTAGGTAACATACCTATGACAGAGATTTGTAAGGCAGCCACTTGGTCTACACCTCATATGTTTACCAAACAATACTGTGTAGATGTGTTAGCAACACAACATGCCACAGTAGGACAGGCTGTACTAAGAGCATTATTCCAAACGACTTCAACTCCTACAGGCTGAACACCGCTTTGAGGAGGATTACTGCTTTGTAGTCTATGCACAGCATGTGTATCTGCAGCTAAACATGCCATAGAACGGAAAATGTCACTTACCCAGTGTACATCTGTTTGTGGCATGTTGCGCTGCAGATTCACATGCGCCCTCCCACCTCCCCAGTAGCCGGTAGCTGTTTATGTTTCATTAAAATTGTATATATGTAAATAAACATTCCTTTAACACAAACTATGTACATACATATCTACTTTATTGCATGGACATCGTTAGTATCCTCATTCTACCACTCCTACCTCACCCTATGTGGGAAAACAATCTAAGATGGAGTTGATGCCCATGCGCAATGGAGCCAAAAGGGAGGAGTCACTCGGTCCCGTG
This sequence comes from Pleurodeles waltl, assembly GCF_031143425.1. NCBI lineage: Eukaryota > Metazoa > Chordata > Amphibia > Caudata > Salamandridae > Pleurodeles > Pleurodeles waltl. The sequence goes on from NC_090449.1 coordinate 158,739,227, forward strand.
ACTCGAAAAGACTTCTTCGAAGAAAAACAACTTGTAACATTCCGAGCCCAACACTAGATGTCAGGAACAGTGCACAGCATATGAATCTGCAGCGCAACATGCCACGAACAGATGTACACTGGGTAAGTGACATTTTCCATATATATATATATATATATATATATATATATATATATATATATATATATTATTTTTTTATATATATATATATATTTAAATATATGGAGATGGGGTCCCCAGGGCCTAATAACGCTTTAGAACGGGACCAATGCTGCTCCTATCCCCTTTACTCAAAAAGCAGCCTTGGGGGATGGGATGTCCATGGCCTAATAAGGCTCGGGGGAGCATGCAACCCCCTGCCCTTTAAGATAAATAAGGCCCTGGGAGATGGAGTTCCAAGGGCATAATGAAGCTAAAGGAGTTGCCCACACAGCCCCCTCTCCTTTAAAAAGAAAAGGTCCTGGGGGATGGGCTCCCCAGGTGCAGGCCCTGGGGCCAAACACCGGTGTGCAGGGCCGAATGGTGTGTGTGCAGTATGTGGTTGGCTGCCTTTGGGAAGGTTAGCCACAGGGCCTGGGTGTGCAGGCTACACCCTGTGGCCACCCCTCCACTGTGCACGGATGAAGGACATGTGCAGGGTGGGGTTGGCTGCATGTGGGAGGTTGGCCATGCATCCAACCCCCGCCTAGTATGGCACCTTGAGGGGTTGGTTTTACCTATTGTACTTAAATATCACTTTACATAAAAAAAAACTGAAATTCACTGAAAAATCCAGAGGTTAAAGTAACATATAGGGCCAGATGTAGCAAAGAAACATTTTGCGAGTTGTAAATAGCGAGTCATAGCGACTCGCTATTTGCAACTCGCAAAATGTTATGCAGAACGGTGTCTCAGACACCGTCTGCGAGTCGGTATGGGGTCGCAATGACCCACCTCATGAATATTCATGAGGTGGGTCGCAAATTGCGGCCCCATACCGACTATGGGCACTCGCAAACATGGAGGCCTGCTGTAGTCAGCAGACCTCCGTGTTCGTGACTGCTTTAAATAAAGCAGTTTATTTTTTTTAAGTGTAGCCCGTTTTCCTTAAAGGAAAACGAGCTGCACTTAAAAAAAAAAACGAAACCTTTAGTTTCGGTATTTTTTCAGGGCAGGGAGTGGTCCCTTGGATCACTCCCTGCCCTGAAAAAATGTGTTTGGGTCCAGTCACAAATTGGAAGGGGTCCCATGGGGACCCCTTCCAATTTGCGAGTGGGTTACCATCCACTTGAAGTGGATGGTAACTGCAACACCATTTGCGACCGCATATACGGTCGCAAATGGTATTGCATACCACTAGGAATCGCAAATAGGAAGGGAACACCCCTTCCTATTTGCGATTCTGAAATGCATTTTGCGAGTCGGTCCGACTCGCAGAATGCATTTCTGCATAGGAAAATGCGATTTGCAACTCGCAAACGGCAGTTTTTGCCATTTGCGAGTTGCAAATCCTTTCCTACATCTGGCCCATAGTTAGGTCTGATAAAAAGATCTGTTTTCTTTTTTTTTTAAAAACCCTTAGAAATTCACTGAAAAAAACCAAAGGATAAAGTATTGTTGCATCCCCGCCATGCACTGCTTATGACCACATATATTACATCACTCATGATGTTCTGTGTCATAATTTGGTATGTAACTGATGGCATCTCAAATTATGTAATTGATGACATCACTGCGGGCATCATCCTTCGAGTGTGTTAGTTTGTTTTATAGTTTACATAGTAGCTCATATCTACCATACTACTTGTTTATCTACTTGTGTGCAGGCTGGGTCCAGCTAATGGGTGTAAGTGTTTAAAAAATTCATGTGTTCCCAATACATCAAAGCTGTGTTCAGGGTATTGAACATGTTATAAATGTTTGCATTGAAGAGTAACTCTGTGTGCAGGTGACAATTGACAACTTGTGATCAGCATCTTCCAAACACATGTTTGGGCTCCGTAGAAAATGTCTGCAACAGGGCAAAGATTCTACATGCAACATGCAAAGTATTGTAAGCAGTCTTGAGTTATTAGACAACTGTCTCTACATGACAATTTCAATATAACATACAAGACTGTGTGCACCATGTATTAAGCTATGTACATGTGCTTGTTTCGCTTCAGAAGATGGGTTAGCTGTAATGTTTTACCCACAGTATGAATTCTACAGGTAGTATGATCTTAAGCACCTTGAGACCTTGGTTATTTTAAGGAATAGTGTATTTCTTGACAACTGTTGCCTAGAGTTTATACTGTTCTTAGTAGATACTTTTGTAAAACTCTGTGGTGTATTTCTCACAAGAGTTCCACTTTTTGTAAACAGTGTTTTATAAACTAAACCATCTCCATAGAGTAAACACTGTTTATAATACCTACTTCTCCACTCATATCAACTTCATTTCTCAATGTAGGTTACATGAGTGTCAGGGATTTGATACAGATAAAAGCTGACATTCAGTACTTGACTTTCTCTGAACAGCGCTATACAGACTGAACATCATACACAATAACGGTTTCTCATAAATCTGTGGTTCATTGTTAATGTGAACTGTGGTATCTGTAAAGTGGATGCTATAAGTTCAATTTTGCACATAATGCATGCTTTATACACTAATAATGCCCCATAGTCTGCTGAACAATTTTGTACTTACTTTCAGGTTTCTAATGTCTAACTAATTAATGGGCAATATGCCGAAAAACAAAGCTTGAATGATGTCACCAGTGATGTAATCAATGATGTCATTTGCAATGCCATCAGTATTGTCATAAATGATATCATAGAACATGTAATGAGTGATGTCATATGCGAGGTCATAAGCAGAGCATGGTGGGGGAGCAAGTTATTGTTAGTGCTACTAACTATAACTGCTTTAATTTCTTTTTCTTTTTTTCGAAACATTAATGTTGTTAGTGAGAAATTCGTATTTTTACCTTTGTTTTTTTTTTATTGAATTTGGGAAATTAATTTTTGTATGGTTGAATTACTGTAGCGTATATGTTGTGAGCAGATATTATTTGGAAAGGATTTTTTTTATTGTACTATGAAAAGATATGGTTCACAGTTTGCAAAAATGTTTATAATAAACGTGTATTAAACAGATTAATATTGCAACATGTCAGTAAAGAATGTATATTCGCTCAGTTATTCTAACTCTCATATTGAGACATGTTACCAGCAATCCATTTTTGAGGTATCATTACTCTTGCGAGAGCCTCGCGAGTCATTCGCAGGACACTAGCGAGACAGTAGAGTTCTAGATTTCATTGTAATCTCTGTTATACAGTTGCTTATCATATTTGCAGTTATTATTTAATGCTTATGTATAATAAAATACTCAATAAAAGACATTGGATTTTTTTTTTTTAAGTGATGGCTCTCGCATGACGCTTGCAGGAAACTGATGCACAATCCCATGTGTGGACTCCAAGAGTGCTGTACTTCCTGCTTGACTCTTGCGAAGCACTTGCAAGATTGTACTTTTAGAATGAAATGTATTACAGAATTTTCCTGTAATTTTGAAGAAAGTAGAACATTAGACATGTTGATTAAGTTAGAAAAATGTATTATGTATTGTTCTATTGAAGTTATAAACTAAGGGCCTCATTCTGACCCTGGCGGTCTATGACCGCATGGTGGAGGCCGGCTGAAGCACCGCCAACAGGCTGGCGGTGCTTCAGTGGGGATTCCGACCGCGGCTGTAAAGCCGCGGTCGCCTAGCCGGGTCCGGCGGTTTCCCGCCGGATTTCCCCCGGCTGGGAGAATCCTCCATGGAGGCGCTGCATGCAACGCCACCATGGGGATTCCGACCCCCTTCCCGCCAGCCTGTTTCTGGCGGTTTTCACCGCCAGAACCAGGATGGCGGGAACGGGTGTCGTGGGGCCCCCTAACAGGGCGCCATAAAGATTTTCACTGTCTGCATTGCAGACAGTGAAAATCGCAATGGGTGCAACTGCACCCGTCGCACCCCTGCAACTCCGCCGGAGTCGCCCGCCGGCCCAGCGGGAAAGCCAGAATGGCCTCCGCGGTCTTCTGACCGCGGAGCGGCTATTTGGCGGCTCCCGCCGCCCGCCAGGGTCAGAATGACCCTCTATGTATTTTTGCGGTCTCTCAAGACCCATGTGAGACACTCACGAGAGGTCTGGAAGAAGAAACACACCCCAAGGAAGGATTTTAATTGGTTAATGTGGATGTCTTCATTTAGAAAAAGAAGATTTCATCCTTTTTGTTTTGTTTCTGTTTTGGATTTTGGTGAGGGTAGACATATCTGGCTTGCTCTCTTTCCCTGTTTGCCTTCCAACACAAAGATGGCCTCTGTGGCAAAACCTCACTCTTGTATGAGTGATCTCTATACCACTGTATGGACAAGGAATGATCCCTCTACTTAGTCCTTGCTGTTGCATGACAACTCACCATTGTTGTATATTGAAAAACAATGCCTTCTCACATACAATTCTCTGTAGTATAAAATACTTGCATAGTACTGAAGAGGCACATATACATGCAGGAACACTTCTGCAGTCTCTGAAGATGGAACTGCAGTTTTAGACAACATTAAAGTATTATACTAATAGTATTATACTAATAGTAAAATCATTTACAACTATTAATCAAGCAAATCAGTTGTAACTTTAGACTTTTTTATTACAAAAACAATTTAACAACCTTGCAAAACTACAACTACATGAACAAATGATATCAACAACTGTTCAACAAACAAAACAAACATTTTAAAGAATTTATAATGTTTTTATGTGACTCTGATAAGCAACCACCAATGACTCGCAACCATTTTCCTTGATTTGTCTCCTGGAATCTGATTCAAGTAGACCTTCTTTTCTTCCTCTCTTTCAGCCACCTTAGCATGACATAGAATTTTCAGTTTGTGAATTTTCTGTATATCAGGCTAGGTGGCTAAATAGTCTCAGCAAAGTGTCTCATCTCCAAACTTTGAAAAAGGTTTCTTTACAGTTTTGTAGATCATGCAGAGTTAGCTTATGCTGTTGAACTGAAGAACTCTTCAGTTGGTGCCACATCCTGTCAACTTAAATACACTGGGGGTCATTCTGACCCTGGCGGTCCGAGACCGCCGGGGCTATAATGACTGAAAGCACCGCCAACAGGCTGGCGGTGCTTTCTTCCCTATTCTGACTGCGGTGGTAAAGCTGCGGTCGCACCGCCGGGGCCGGCGGTTTTCCGCCGTTTCTGCCCCAGCGGTGATAATCCGCCAGGGCAGCACTGCAAGCAGCGCTGCCCTGGGGATTATGACCCCCTTACCGCCAGCCTGTTTCTGGCGGTTTTCACCGCCAGGAAGAGGCTGGCGGTAAGGGGTGTCCTGGGGCCCCCTAACAGGGCCCCGGCCAGCTTTTCACTGTAAAGCGCGACGGGTGCAACTGCACCCGTCGCACGGCCGCAACACCGCCGGCTCCATTCGGAGCCGGCTCCTGTGTTGGGGCCTCATTCCCGCTGGGCCGGCGAGTGCAAACTTGGTTTGCGCCCGCCGGCCCAGCGGGAATGGGGGCCGCATGAGTGCGACCGCATGGCGGTTTCCGCCTGGCGGAAGGTCAGAATGGCCCCCACTGTGCCTGAACTGGTAGTTATTGCTAAACAACACAATATTCCTGCTTGTTTTAACAAGGCTCTTTTTGGTGCTTATTTAAGCAGATAATTATTTTCTCAGAGAGAAGTAGGTCTAAACAGGAAAGGCTTGTGATGTTTACAAATGTCCTCCCATGCATTACAAGCATTATCACTTCCCTAGTTAATAGTTTTTTCCAGACTTTCCACAGAGTTATTTTTTCCTTTTTTTCAAAAAAGGAACAAGACATCTTTATCTCCTCCATATTTTTTCTCACATGGTAGTTTTCTTGTTCTCAACTTCTGTTTTCCATTTTTCTCCTACAAAAAGACAAAATAACCAAACAATTAAAAGTTATATACTAGTCAATAAATGATAAGTCATTCTTTACTACATACTGTAAACCTTTCACCCACAACCCCATATTTGTATTGAGTGTATCACTAACTTGTTATTCCTTTCCCCTGAAAAAAATTCCACACCCTCAACCAATGCATTTTTTTTCACAAATATATTGTAACATGCCATCAAACCTGATTTTATAAAAGGGTGTAAAGTAACACTGTCCTCTTAAGACACCTTTGCTAACATGGAGCATGCTGTTTCACTCTAGAAATAGCAATATGCCCAAGAAAACACCCCATATGTCTAAAGTATATGTACAGTGAAGTTCAAAAAGCACTGGGGATTATATTATCAAATTCCACATTCTTTAATTTATATTTTGAGAAACACTGCTTCCTTTGCTTACAAGTTCATACAGTTTGAACACTTCATTTTTTAACACAATCTGTAATACTTGCCAATATCTCTCTACATGCTAATGTTTACCTCTCAAACTGTATTGACAAATCTATGCCTCTACCAAAAAGTTTTTCACTCAATAAACCTTGTACAGAATAAATTTACCAACATTAGTGCACTTACTGACATGTCCCAACAACGTTCATAAACTATATTATTAAATACTTCAACTTGTATCTCTTTCTTAAATGCAGCTGAAGACACCAGTCTCTTTAAATTCAAAATTGAGTCAAATCTGCTGAACACAACTCAAAGGGACTTCCTTCCTATCCAAAGCACAATGGACAATCTGAGCAATCGCTGGTTCTGCACCCAGCCACAGCACAGTATTCCTTCAACCATGTAATAAGAATGTTAACTATTGGTTGAGCCTTGGCTCTTTCTTTCTACTTCTCCCCATATGTTTTCGCTAGACTCTCGCGGGATCGTAAATCACCTCATGGCAGTCCCAGTAATTTTCCACACAAGTCTCGCAAGACGCTTCTGGGATTGCAAAACATCTTGTGACGGGCTCAATAATTTTCCATGCAGGTGTCAAGAGATGCTCACAAGTTCCCGAGCCCCAGGTGGCAAGCTTCACTCCCTTAAGCTTGCGCTCTGCTCTGGTGATACTCTCACAGGATCGCAACACAATTGTAGGAAAATAGTAGTGTATAGGAGGGACTAACCTCTCCTCTGAGAACCCTCTCTTAAATAATGGCTGTGCATACTAGAGTGTGAAGAGGGACTACCCTATTCTTTCAAAGCTCTCTCTCAGAGTACAAGTATACATAGTACGGTGTGTGGAGGAACTAGCCTCTCCTTTCAGACCTCTCTATCAGATGACAACTGTGGGTAGTAGTGAGTGGGGAGGGCCTGACCTCTCCTGTTAGATCTCTCTCTCAGTTGACAAGTGTGCATAGTAGGGTGTGTGGATGGACTGGCCTCTCCTTTCACACCTCTGTCTCAGAGAACACGAGGATAGTAGGGTGTTTGGATTAACTGGCCTTTCCCTTCAGACCTTTCTCTCAAATAACGACCACACATAGAAGTGTGTGGGGAGTGGCAAGCCTCTGCTTTCAGACCTCTGTCTCACATAAAGGGTGTGTGTAATAGGATGTCTGCATGAACTGACCTCGCCTTTCAGACCTCTCTGTCAGATGACGGGTGTATGTAGTACAGTGTGCAGATGGACTGGCCTCTCTATTCAGGACTCTCTCCCAGATGGCAGGTGTGCATAGTAGGGTGTGTGGATGGACTGCCTCTCCTTTCAGACCTCCCTCTCAGATGACATTTGTGTGTAGTAGTGTGTAGAGAGTGACAGGCCTCTCCTTTTAGACCTCTCCTTCAAATGAGAGGTATGTGTTTTAGGGTGTGTGCATGGACTGACCTCCTCTTTCAGACCCTCTCTCTCAGATGCTGGGTATGCATAGGAGGGTGTGTCCATGGACTGACCTCTCCTTTCAAGCCTCTCTCTCTGACAACGGCTATCTGTAGTAGTGATGGGGGAGGGACTGGCCTCTCCTTTCAGACCTCTCTTTCAGATGACAGGTGTGTGTAGTAGATGTGTGCGTTGGCCGGCCTCTCCTTTCAGACCCTCTCTCTCAGATGGTGGGTATGCATAGTAGGGTATGTAGATGGACTGGCCTCTCCTTTCAGACCTCTCTCTCCCAGATGATGGCTGTGTGTAATAGTGAAGGGGAATGCCTGGCCTCCCCTTTCGGACTTCTCTCTCAGATGACAGGTGTGCATAATAGGGTGTGTGGATGGACAGGTCTCTATTCTTAGATCTCTCAGATGACACCTGTGCATAGTAGTTTGTGGGTATTGACAAGCCTCTCCTTTCAGACTTCTCTCTTACATGACGGTGGTGTGTAGTAGGATGTGTGCATTTACTGGCCTCTCCTTTCAGACCTCTCTGTCAGAGGGAAGGTGTACGTAGTAGAGTGTGTGGGTGGACTGGCCTCTCCTTTCAGACCTCTCTCTCAGATGACGTGTTTGTGTAGTAGTGTGTGGGGAGAGACAGACCTCTCCTTTCAGCCCTGTCTCTAACATGGTGCATGTGCACAGTAGTGTGTGGGGAGTGACAGACCTCTGCTTTCAGACCTCTCTCTCAGATGATGGGTGTCCATAGTAGGGTGTGTGGAGAGACTGACCTCTTCGTTTACACCTCTCTCTCAGATGACAGGTGTGCTTAATAAGATGTGTAGATGGACAGGCATCTCCTATCAGACTTCTTTCTCAGATCAAGGGTGTGCATAGTAGGAAGTGTGGATGGACTGACCTCTCTTTTCAGATCTCTATCTCAGATGACAAGTATGATGAGCAGGATGTGTGGATGGACTGACCTCTCCTTTCAGACCTCTATCTCAATTAACGAGTGTGCGTAGTAGAGTGTGTGGAGAGAGACAGGCCTCTTTGCTGAGACTTCTCTTGTGGATGACGGGTGTGCATAGTATGCTGTGGGAAGAGCCTTAACTCTACTCCTAACTCTTATCAAGCCAATGGGCGTAAATGGTAGACTCTGATAAAAAACATCTACAGTGAGACTCCTTCCTACAGTAACAAGTATGCATACTATAGTGTATTCAAAGATCACCTACTCCTTCCTACTTGTCATGATCCAGAAGAGTCTCGCAAGATCATAACATTTTTTGAAAATAAGAATTAACCTTCTACTCATCAGAGTACTAATCTGTTACACACCTCCTCTCAATAACAATTACCACAATATGCATTCCTACAAGTAGTGTATTGAGAACTCACCTGCACCTTTTTACTAATCACGATCCTGCAAGAGCCCTGTGAGATCGTAAAAATTAGTTTAAAAGAATATACATATATTTTTATCACAGTAGTCATTCCTTACACAGCTCCTCTTTAAATTTGGGGGGACAGCATGCCTTTCTGCCCCCCCCCTTTATATAGCTTTTTAACTACATTTCCACAACACCTCCAATTTTTCAAAGTAAACAGTCATGGTGGCCTTTTCATTTGTAAAACAACAGCCAGCCAATCAGAGCTTACTTTTCTGGGAGCCTCTGGTTCGTGTGAGAGCATGAAGGCTCATAGGAAGAATGGGCCTCTTGACTGATCACAGGGCTTTATTTTTGATTTTGAACTTTCACACAAGGCTTATGAGACTCACGCCATCCCAGCTGCCAAAATACACAATTATCTTTCACCCCCTAACTTCTCAAAAACTACTGACTGGATTTACACCAAATCACAAAAAGCACAATCTGTGGCCCAAGATGTAACTTCCTGACGAATTTGGTGTAATTCCATTCAGCAGTTTTTGCTGTAGCCCTGCCTAAAGAAGTCAATAGAACATGCATGGACATTTTGTGTTACGAGAATCCCTATTTTCTTAGCCCTGCTTGACGGATTACCCTGAAACTTACCAGGTACAAACTAGTCAAAGAGTAGCGCCTTTTTTGGAAAGTTTCATGGAGATTCATCAAATGGACCTAGTTTCCATAGGAAAAGCATTTTTTGTTTTGCCAATAACTTTGGCGCTGTTAGCCAAAACTTCACAATATTTTATATTATATATAATACTATGCCACTCACTTCAGTTGCTTTCTTCAAAGTTTTGTGGTGATTCCTCAAGCGGGGGCAGAGAAAAAGGGGAGGTCCCAAAACAATTTTTCCCCATGCAATTCCCATAGAGATTTTTAGACATGACTGCAGCCCGAAATGCTAGGCGGAAGTACACCGAATTTCGGTAGAAGGATAAATTTTAATCCAGAAAGCGTGCCTTTTGTAATTTGGTGTAAACCCTTTCAGTAGTTATGGAGATGGTAAATGAAACAGAAATATAGACATCTAGAGACTCGGATCCTCTGCGGATCCAACAGATTTTATGCTGAGATCTGATTGGCTGCTGGCACTTCAACCAGGAAGTGTTGGCAGCCATCTTGAGAGCCAGACTCAGCCACATTCCAAGAAAAAAGTACAAAAAACACAGACACTGGCCCCCTAGATCTGGTGGTGGGATCCCACAAGGACCCCACCAGGGCCAAAAATGTTTTTTTAGTAATTTTGCCACAAAATCATGGTGGATACACAAATCTGCTGCAACATTTTTTTTAAAAAGACCCCGCTCTCTCTGTGCTGCTTCATCGCTCTTGCTTCTGTTTAATCCTTGCTTCCCCCCATATTTTGTGGACAGTCTCCTTGCTTTTTCCTCCTCCTCACAGCTTTCACCTTGCTTTTCCACCTTTTCTGTTTGCCGTCTCCTCGCTTTTCCCTCATATTCACTGCTTTCTCTTTGCATTTTCACCTGTTTTTCGTGTGCCCACTCCTTGTCTTTATCTCATTTTCACTGCTTTCTCCTTGCTTCCCCTGTAATTTGTGTGCCGCCTTCTTGCTTTTCACTTGCTTTCACTGCTTTCTCTCTGCATTTTCCCCCATTTTGAGTGCCTTCTCCTTGCTTTTCCCTCTTTCTCACTGCTTTCTCCTTGCTTTTTTCTCCAGTATTTTGTGTGCCTTCTCTTTTGATTTTCCCTCATTTTCACTCCATTCTCCTTGCTTTTTCACCTGTTTTTGGGTGCCTTCTCCTTGCTCTTCCTTCCTTCTCACTGCTTTCACTTTGCTTTTTTACCCATTTTTTGTGTGCCCCCTCCTTGTTTTTCGTTTGTTGTCACTGCTTTCTCCATGGTTTTACAACCATTTTTTGTGTGCCTGCTCCTTACTTTCCCCTCATTTTCACTGCTTTATCCCTGTTCTTTCCACACATATTTGGTGTGGCTTCTCCTTGCTTTTCTGTCATTTTCACTGCTTTCTCTTTGCCTTTTCCCCCATTTTTTGAGTGCCTTTTCCTTGCTGTTCCCTTGTTCTCACTGCTGTCTCCTTCTTTCCTCCATATGTTGTGTGCTTCTCGTTGCTTTTCCCTCGTTCTCACAGCTTTCACCTTGCTTTCCCCCTGTTTTTGAGTGCCTTCTCTTTGCTTTTCCCTCGATTCGCCTTGCATTTTCATCTATTTTTGTGTGCCTTCTCCTTGTCTTTCCCACGTTTTCACTGCTTTCTCCTTGCTTTTTCCTTAATTGTTTACGTGCCTTCTCCTTGCTTTTCCCTTTTTCTTACTGCTTTCAACTTGCTTTCTCATCCTTTTTTTGTGTGCCCCATCTCCTTTCTCTTCTCTCATTTTCACTGCTACCTCCTTGCTTTTCCCCTTGTTTTTTGTGCTCCTTCTCCTTGCTTTTCCCTCACTCTCCCTGCTTTCTCCTTGCTTTTTCACTTGTATTTTGTGTGTCCTATTCTTCCTTTTCCCTCATTTTCACTGTTTTTTTCTTGCTTTTTCATCCACTTTTTTGTGTGTCCTCTCCTTGCTTTTCCTTGATTCTCATTGCGTTCACCTTCCTTTTACCCCTGTTTTTTGTGTTCCCCCCTCCTTGCTTTTCCCTCATTTTCACTGCTTTCTCTTTGCTTTTTCCCTTATTTCTTGTGTGCCTTTTCCTTGCTTTTTAATAGTTTTCCCTACTTTCTCATTGCTTTTTCCTGTGTTTTTGAGGGCCTTCTTGCTTTGCCCTCGTTGTGTTTGGTTGGAAGCAAGCAGGGGATGGGCCTCGGATCCTGGCCAAAGGCCAGGCTCTGCAGCCAATCTCCCTCTGTTTTAACAAAACCATAGAAATTAACGGAAAAAAACAAAGGTTGCAGGGATCTTATAGCTAGGATCAGAGCTTACAGGCACCATAAAACCATAGAAATTCAGCTGTTATAGTTAGTTATTTCAAGTAACTATAACTTGTGCCCTAAGGTAACTATAACTCGTGCCCCAGCCATGCACAGTTTTCAGATCAATAATTTTATTGCAAATGTTGCAACAATATTTTCAATGAAGTAATGGAAGATGCAAGTATTAATGTTATATGTGGGGTAATTAACAGTGCATGGCAAGGGTGCGAGATATAGTTACTTTAGGGCATGAGTTATAGTTACTGGAAATAACTCTAACCATAGCATCTGAATTTCTATGGTTTTGTGCAAGTAAGTTCTGATCCTAAATATAACGTCCCAGTAACCTTTGTTTTTTTTAGTGAAGAAAAAATATATAAAAATATACATGTATATATTTTTTTTCCCACCAAAATCACCAAGTACTTGTGCTCACAAGAAGACGGTGTGAAAATGTTTATTTGTTCACCACAGCCTAAAGACACATTTTGGCCCAGCTGGACCAAGGCCCGACTGGCCCATAACGCATCTTGAGGCTGTGTTGAACAAATTACCTTCTCCGCACCTTCTTCTTGTGAGCGCAAGTTCTTGGTTATTTTGTTGATGACTTGTCGAGTGGCTCTTCCAATCTGCGGGCTCCTCCCCAAAGAAGTCCTGGAAACATGGAAAGTTTGTTTCAGTGATCTATATATCCCTTTTGCTGCTAGTCCTCCTCCCGCTATCCCCCTTCTCCATGCTAAGACTATTTCTGTCTATTTGTGGTAGTTGGTGCTTAGGCACTGATAACTTTTTGTTCGCATAAGGTATCCAGGCCAAATCTGAGTCCTTTTTTTCGAACATCCTGGGGATTCTAAAGGTCCCCAGGGTTTGAGGATTGCCCTGGAGGGGACCACGACATTAGCCAAAATACAGCTAAAATGTATTTTTTGGGCGGGGGAATGTGAAAAAAAGTTCTACAAAAGAAAGCATCTGTTATGTTCCCTGCTAAAATTACCATATTCCCAGCTTTCAGAGACAAGCAGAGAACCACATTTTTCAATACAGTTTTGTCATTTTACTGGGACATAGTCCATTTTCCCTATTTTGTGTGCTTTCAACCTTCTTCCAGTTAGTGGTAGAAATGTGTGTAAAACCAATAGTGGATCCCAGAATGCTATACATTTCTGAAAAGTAAACAAAATTCTAAATTTAACAAGGGGTCATTTGTATAGATACTTCAAGGTTTCCCAAAGAAAGTACCAGTTGAAATAAAAAAATATTGAAATTGAGTTGAAAAAAACCCAGCTATTTGCGTCTAAATTTTCATCTGTAACTTCTCCTAACTAGCAGATTTTCAAATGCAATATACTGTTTCATCTGCTGGACCCTGTTGGTTACAGGTATGTATAGGGCTTATGGGTTCACTAAGAACCCTAGGCCAATAACTGAACTGCACTTTGCAATGGTCTTTCATTAAAAAGTGAAAAGTAAGTAGTGAGGAAACCTATCTGTTTCCGAAATGAGAACAAGATATGAAGTTTAGAAGCAGTAGTTATTTGCACATCTCTGAATTTGGGGTTACTCATACTAGCATGTGAATTAGATGGCATTTCTCAAAATGACATCTTTCATGGACACTGTCTTACATATGGAAGGCGCAAATGCAGAGAAAGACAATTGGTATTCACACTTGCTCTACTCTTCTGTGTTCCCCCAAGTCTCCTGCTAAAAATGGTACCTCACTTGTGTGGGTAGGCCGACAGGAAGTGTCTCAAATTGCAACATGGATACATAAAATGTTTCCACACAAAACTGACCTGTTTTTTGCAAAGTGGGTATCTGTGGTTTTTGGGCCCTACCTCAGCTGCCACCCAGGGAAACATAGCAATCCTATAGATTGTTTTAAATTAGACACCTAGAGGAATCCAGGGCGGGGTGACTTGTGTGGCTCTCAACAGGTTGTTTTACCCAGACTCTCTTTCAAACCTCAAACCTTGACTAAAAAACACAATCTCCTCACATTTCTGTGATGGAAAGTTCTGGAATCTGCACAGAGCCACAAATACCCTTCCACCCAGCATTCTCCTACGTCTCCTGATGAAAATGGTACCTCACTTGTGTGGGTAGGCCTACTGCCGTCAACAGGTAACAGCACAAAACACAACATGGATACATCAAATGTTTCCATGCAAAACAGACCTGTTTTTTACAGAGTGGGTAGTTGTGGTGTTTGGGCCGTACCTCACCTGACACCTAGGGAAATCTAGCAAATCTATACATTTGTGTAAACTAGATACCCAGGGGAATCCAGGATGGGGTGACTTGTGTGACTCCCACCAGGTTCTGGTACCCAGAATCCCTTGCAAACCTCAACATTTGTCTAAAATGTGTCTAAACACATTTTCCTCACATTTCTGTGATGAAACATTCTGGAATTTGAGAAGCCACACATTTTCCACCACCCAGCGTTCCCGTTGGTCTCGCAACAGAAATAATGCCTCACTTGTGTAGCTAGGCCAAGAATCTGCGAGAAGGATTGGCACAAAATGTGTAGAAATTGAGGGGGAAAGAAAGCAGGTTAAAAAGGGCAGTTTTTTTCATACATGTTTAGGCTGGCCCTGCTTTGGGCACCCACACAAGTGGGGCAGGGTTTTTATCAGAACATATGGGGCAATGCTGGGTGGAAGGAATTATGTGGACTGTAGATTACAGAAGTTTCCATCACAGAAATGTAGGGGAAATGTGTGATTTCAGGCAAAGCTGGAGATTTGAATGTGAGTAGGAAATGGTGTGGGGTCATGTGAAGCACACACCCCTGGACTCCCTAGATGTTTTGTCTTCAGAAGTGTCAGGGTTTGGTAAGTTTTTCCAGGTGGCAGTGTACCCAAGTGCAGCCGCTCACCATTTCAAGTAGGACAATAATGGGAGTTAGCTAAGCTCTTTTGGGCCATATGTAAAATCAAAACCCAAAAGAGTCAAATGTCCTCTTGCTTGCCATTGGGATCAGATGCTTTAGTCTGCAGGGGGGTTAGAAAGACTGGCACAGCCTTCAGTTGGTGTGGGAGACATAATCATGCCCATGGTGGTGGCCAGCCCCCACCCCTCTATTTAGAAAAAAAATGCTTCCCTGGTGTCTAGTGGGCGTTCTGCCCGTCCTGTGGGGCAGATCAGAGTTAATAATCCCCATCTAAACCTAGAGGAGCAGAAAGACTGTGTCCATTTATTTTGGGGGTATTCCCATGCCCATTCTGGGCATACCCTACCCCTAGACTACCAAAACAAAAATCCCTAGTGCCTAGTGGGCTTTGTGCGCCCCCCGGGAGAGGAAGGGGGGGCAGAAAGACTGTGCCTATTTTTTTGCAGGGGAGGGATGGGGGCATTGCAATGCCCATTTTGGGCAGCCCCCAACCCCAGGATGAATTTTTAGAAATGCCTGGTGCCTAGGGAGCTTTCTGCCCCCCTTGGGAGCAGATTGGGGACTATTGTCCCCATTGGCCCGTCATGGGGGCAGGAAAACTGTGCTGATTTTTTTGGGGAGAAGAGGTTGTGGAATTGTAATGACCATTCTTGGCAGCCCCATATAAGAAGAATACAAAAATAATCCCTGGTGTCTTGTGGGCTCTCTGCTCCCCCCGTACCCAAGGGTGGCACTTAGGGGCTATTGCCCCCATTTGCCCCCACGGAAGGGCAGAAAGACTGCTGTTTTTTTGTGGGAAGTGTGGGCATTCTAATGCCCATTCTAGGCAGCCCCCACCTCTAGATGAATGAAAAACAAATCCCTGGTGCCTAATGGGCCTTCTTCACCCACCCCCTTCCAGGGTGGCAGGTCGGGGGTTACTGCCCCCATATGCTCATCAGGGGGGCAGAAAGACTGAATATGCCCAAAAAACAGGGGGAGCAAAAGCCCTTGCCCACGGGGCCACTCCCCCTCCCGGTTGCCTAGGGGGTGGACCCCTGCTTGGGGATCGCACTCTGACAATGATCCCTAAGCACAGATTCACTAGGGAGGGGTACCATATTCTCTCCCTTTCCAATGATACCTCTCCCATCTGCCTCGGTGCTCAGGGGGCTGTGATAGCCCCCTGAGCACCAAGGCAGTGAAACTGAAATGAACTGATCGGCTCATTTCACTTTCAGTTTCACTGAAATTATGTCAGCACGCGGCGTGCACTGATTGTCATTTCACTGAAACAAAAGAAACAGTGTGGGAGATGGGTAAGTTCTCCCCCATCCCCCATCTCCTGAGGCTGTTTCTTTCTTCCCGTACCTGAGGGATTTCAAGTGGCATGTGCGTGGACGGCCAGAAGCACCCACGTGGATATACAGGGAGTGCAGAATTATTAGGCAAATGAGTATTTTGACCACATCATCCTCTTTATGCATGTTGTCTTACTCCAAGCTGTATAGGCTCGAAAGCCTACTACCAATTAAGCATATTAGGTGATGTGCATCTCTGTAATGAGAAGGGGTGTGGTCTAATGACATCAACACCCTATATCAGGTGTGCATAATTATTAGGCAACTTCCTTTCCTTTGGCAAAATGGGTCAAAAGAAGGACTTGACAGGCTCAGAAAAGTCAAAAATAGTGAGATATCTTGCAGAGGGATGCAGCACTCTTAAAATTGCAAAGCTTCTGAAGCGTGATCATCGAACAATCAAGCGTTTCATTCAAAATAGTCAACAGGGTCGCAAGAAGCGTGTGGAAAAACCAAGGCGCAAAATAACTGCCCATGAACTGAGAAAAGTCAAGCGTGCAGCTGCCACGATGCCACTTGCCACCAGTTTGGCCATATTTCAGAGCTGCAACATCACTGGAGTGCCCAAAAGCACAAGGTGTGCAATACTCAGAGACATGGCCAAGGTAAGAAAGGCTGAAAGACGACCACCACTGAACAAGACACACAAGCTGAAACGTCAAGACTGGGCCAAGAAATATCTCAAGACTGATTTTTCTAAGGTTTTATGGACTTATGAAATGAGAGTGAGTCTTGATGGGCCAGATGGATGGGCCCGTGGCTGGATTGGTAAAGGGCAGAGAGCTCCAGTCCGACTCAGACGCCAGCAAGGTGGAGGTGGAGTACTGGTTTGGGCTGGTATCATCAAAGATGAGCTTGTGGGGCCTTTTCGGGTTGAGGATGGAGTCAAGCTCAACTCCCAGTCCTACTGCCAGTTCCTGGAAGACACCTTCTTCAAGCAGTGGTAAAGGAAGAAGTCTGCATCCTTCAAGAAAAACATGATTTTCATGCAGGACAATGCTCCATCACACGCGTCCAAGTACTCCACAGCGTGGCTGGTAAGAAAGGGTATAAAAGAAGGAAATCTAATGACATGGCCTCCTTGTTCACCTGATCTGAACCCCATTGAGAACCTGTGGTCCATCATCAAATGTGAGATTTACAAGGAGGGAAAACAGTACACCTCTCTGAACAGTGTCTGGGAGGCTGTGGTTGCTGCTGCACGCAATGTTGATGGTGAACAGATCAAAACACTGACAGAATCCATGGATGGCAGGCTTTTGAGTGTCCTTGCAAAGAAAGGTGGCTATATTGGTCACTGATTTGTTTTTGTTTTGTTTTTGAATGTCAGAAATGTATATTTGTGAATGTTGAGATGTTATATTGGTTTCACTGGTAATAATAAATAATTGAAATGGGTATATATATTTTTTTTGTTAAGTTGCCTAATAATTATGCACAGTAATAGTCACCTGCACACACAGATATCCCCCTAACATAGCTAAAACTAAAAACAAACTAAAAACTACTTCCAAAAATATTCAGCTTTGATATTATTGAGTTTTTTGGGTTCATTGAGAACATGGTTGTTGTTCAATAATAAAATTAATCCTCAAAAATACAACTTGCCTAATAATTCTGCACTCCCTGTACATATATATTTGTGTGTATGTATGTATATATATATATATATATATATATATATATATATATATATATATATATATATATATATATATGTTTTTTTACATTTGGAGACGGACTCCAGAAATGCTGTGAGTCAACTTCACAACTGTGATTTTGGATACTACTGGTGTTGATGCAGCCAATACACTAAAGGAACTGATAGTGTTAATGGGGCCAGGAGGTGATTGAAATCCGTGATCTCCTACATTAATTAAATTAAAGTGACAGTGGGGTGTAATATTTGATTATGTGCAATGCACAGAAAATGGTGAAAAAGTAGTGTACTTGCATTAGAACTATGCAGAATATAACATGGTAGAATTTTGTTAAAATCTTTCAGCTGTTGTGAAGACACAACACGAACCTTGGACTTTAAGTCCCACAATGCCCTTCTATGTTTTAAGATATAAATTAACCAATGCTGAGGTAATTCACGTATGCCTAACTTTCTGGCAAACCACTGTGAACAAGACAATAGTCGAAACGCGTTGATGGCTCTTGATGGAAGTATGGAGAAAAATATCATTCAATAAATACATCAAAATCTTTTGGGAGTGCAATGTAACTTTGTTGGATCATTTAATATGGGGAAGTTTCGGTCAATCCCTGACATTTGCACCAGCATTTAAAGCACGCTGTGATTATGACTGCTTTGTTTTTGGATGTAATTACAACGGCAGTGTCCGGCACCGGAGTACTTTCCGATGTGGAGTTGATAAATGGGATACAGATCCCTTACATGAGTGTTTTTCATTTGGAGACGTACTCCGAGGATACCATAAGTCAACTTCACAACTGTGATTCTGGATATTACTAGTGTCGATGTGGCCCACACACTAAAGAAGCTAATAGAGTTAATGGGCCAAGGAGGTAATTGAAATGTGTGATCTGCTACATCAATTAAATCAAAGTGACATTGGGGTGCAATATTTGATTATGTGCAACGCTCAGAAAATGGAGAAAAAGTAGTGTACTAAAAGTAGCACCTTGCAGAATGTAACATGATTTAATTTGGTTAAAATCTTTGAGCTGCTGTAAAGACACAATACAAACATTGGACTTAAAGTACCACAATACCCTTTTACATGTTAAGATATAAATTAGCCAATGAGAAGGTGATTCACATATGGCTAACTTTCTGGCAAACCGCCATGAACAAGATGGTAGTCGAAACGCATCAGTGGATTCTGGGAGTACAGTGTCACATTGTTGGATCAATTAATATGGTGAGATCGGTCAATCGCTGACATTCGCGCCAGCAGTAAGAGTGTGGCAAGTTGTGACCGCTTTGTTTTTGGATGTAATTACTATGGCAATGCCCGGCACAGGAGGAAATATTCTTTCTGATGTGCAGTTGATAAATGAGATACGAATCCCTTGCATGAGTACTTTACATTTGGAGATGGACTCCAGGGATACATTGAGTCAACTTCCCAACTGTAATTCTGGATATTACTTGTGTTGATGCGGCCGATATACTAAAGGACCTAATAGTATTAATGTGCCCAGGAGGTAAATGAGATGCGTGATCTCCTACATTAATTAAGTCAAAGTGACTGTTAGAAATGGGGTCTCTGGTTGACAGTCAGGTTACCCCCTGTTCAAGCAAGGACCCTCACTCTAGTTAGGATAAAAGAGAATCACCCTCAGCTAACCCCTGCTTACCCCCTTGGTAGCTTGGCAGAGCAGTAGGCTTAACCTCAGAGTGCTGGGCGTAAAGTATTTGTACCAACACACACAGTAACTTAATGAAAACACTACAAAATGACACAACACCAGTTTAGAAAAATAGGAAATATTTATCTAGACAAAACAAGACCAAAACGACAAAAATCCAACATACACAAGTCAAGTTATGATTTTTTAAAGGTTTAAAATAAAAAGAGTCTTTAGGTAGTTGTAACACCACACTAGCGCTGCTAGCGTGATAATGTACCTGGTTTGCGTCAAAAATAACCCCGCACGGGCGGTGTGCGTCGAAAGTAACCCTGCACGGCTGTGTGCGTCGAAAACAACTCGGCACGGCGGTGCGTGTTGAAAAAGCCAGCCACACGACGATCCGAAAGTCCCGCGGCGCAGGGTGCGATCTCTCAGCCTCCGTCAGCGATGCTGCGCGTCGTTTCTCCTGCTCCGGGCGTCGGTTTTTCGGTCGCGTTTCCTGCGGCGTCGTTTCTCAGCTGCGGAACCGGCGTCGCGTCGTTTTCTCAGCCGCGATCGGATTCGCGTCGATCTTTTCTCCGCACGGCGCTCGGTGCGTGTATTTTTGTCCTTAGGCTGCCAGCCTCTCCTTTCAGGGTCCCAGGAACTGGAAGGGCACCACAGAGCAGAGTAGGGGTCTCTCCAGAGACTCCAGGTGCTGGCAGGAAGAAGTCTTTGCTATCCCTGAGACTTCAACAACAGGAGGCAAGCTCTACATCAAGCCCTTGGAGATTTCTTCTTCAAGATGGAAGGCACACAAAGTCCAGTCTTTGCCCTCTTACTCTGGCAGAAGCAGCACTGCAGGAAAGCTCCACAAAGCACAGTCACAGGCAGGGCAGCACGTTTTCCTCAGCTATCAGCTCTTCTCCAGGCAGAGGTTCCCCTTGATTCCAGAAGTGTTTCTAAAGTTTGTAAGTTTGGGTGCCCTTCTTATACCCATTTTAGTCTTTGAAGTCACCTTCCTTCAATGGGGACTCACACCTTTTTGTGAAATCCTGCCTTGCCCAGGCAAGGCCTCAGACACACACCAGGGGGTTGGAGACAGCATTGTCAGAGGCAGGCACAGTCCTTTCAGATGAGAGTGACCACTCCACCCCTCCCTCCTAGCAGAGATGGCTAATCAGGAAATGCAGATTACACCCCAGCTCCCTTTGTGTCACTGTCTGGTGTGAGGTGAAAAACAACCCAACTGTCAAACTGACCCAGACAGGGAATCCACACACAAGGCAGAGTCACAGAATGGTTTAAGCAAGAAAATGCTCACTTTCTAAAAGTGGCATTTCCAAACTCACAATCTTAAAATCAACTTTACTAAAAGATGTATTTTTAAATTGTGAGTTCAGGGATCCCAAACTCCACATGTCCATCTACTCTCTAGGGGAATCTACACTTTAATCATATTTAAAGGTAGCCCCCATATTATCCTATGAGAGAGACAGACCTTGCAACAGTGAAAACGAAATTGGTAGTATTTCACTGTTAGGACATATAAACCACATTACTATATGTCCTACCTTATCCATACACTGCACCCTGCCCTTGGGGCTACCTAGGGCCTACTTTAGGGGTGCCTTACATGTAAGGAAAGGGAAGGTTTAGACCTGGCAAGTGGGTACACTTGCCAAGTCGAATTTACAGTGTAAAATTACACATACAGACACTGCAGTGGCAGGTCTGAGACATGATTACAGAGCTACTTATGTGGGTGGCACAACCAGTGCTGCAGGCCCACTAGTAGCATTTGATTTACAGGCCCTGGCACCTCTAGTGCACCTTACTAGGGACTTACTAGTAAATCAAATATGCCAATCATGGATAAACCACTTACATACAATTTAAACAGGAGAGCATATGCACTTTAGCACTGGTTAGCAGTGGTAAAGTGCTCAGAGTTGAAAAGCCAACAGCAACATGTCAGAGAAAAATAGGAGGCAGGAGGCGAAAAAAGACTGGGGATGACCCTGCATAAGCAAAAGTCCAACACGACCCCCTACCAGCCTAAAGCCAGGGGAGAACAATCAATACCTTGATGTACTTCCCTGATTGGGGCGATAGAACAGGGACCCAGGCCCACAACAGCAGGGGCATGTTCCAGTTCTACGCCTTCCTGACTCCAGTTGGATCCCTCTGTCCATACTCTCAGGGCCCACTAAGCTAACCCATGGGGAACCCTTCTCCACATCTACAGACACCATCTGTGCAACACCTAACTTTACTTTGCTCACAGATGTATTGCAATGGGCAGATAGTACCACCAGGGCCAACACAGTGGTGTTGCCCACTCCACCCCCGGGGTGTGACTCTCGTCCTCCCCCCCCCAGGGGCAACTCTGTCCACCAGGACAGCAAGCCACAGTGGCCCCAGACAACTGTCAGGGATGAGAGCCCGACCTCAGGCCTCTCTAACCATTGTGACTGTGGAGAGTGGGGGGTGGTAGCCCCAGGTGCCTGGCACCCTTTGACCACTCTCTCTTCCACCAGGTCAGGGATGGCAACCTGACCCTGGTCCTCCCCTCTGGGGCTCTGTACCCTCCCTGCAGAAGCGGCACCCCCAGAGTCAAAAACTGTCAGGGTGCTTGTAGAAGCAGTCCTGCACAATTCTTCCATCAGTGCAGGGATGTTAACCTGCAACTGATCCTCCAACCTGGGGTCTGTACCTTCAGGTTGGACCAGGGCCAGGGGTGAGGCTTCCCTCCCCCTGCCCTCTCTTCTGGGGTCCTGAACCACCCAACTAGGAGTGGCCCCCCCAGAAGACAACATGGTAGGGGCACTGTTAGCAGTAGCCCCTTCCTCCAGGTCAGGGGGGACACCCTTAACCTGGCCTCCCAATCCAGGGTCTGTACCCACAGACTGGATCACTGCCTGGCAAACCAGGACTTCCTGGGGGGCATACCTACCCCCTACCAGGTCAGAGTTTACCCTCTGAACCTGGTCATCCAACCTAGGGTCACCACCCTGCGGTTGAACCACTGCCTGGCACACCAGGACTTCCAGGGGGGCACACTTACCCCCCTCAAGGGACACACTGTCCCGAAGGGCCACACAAGAGTCTGGCTGGCGCAGGTCCCCTGACCTCTGCCCATCTGACAGAGTCTGGATTCCCCCCAACCCAGAAATGGTCTCACCAAGGTCATTCATGGGGGACTCTGCTCTCAGAGCTGACCCCTGACCCTCCAGGTTCTCCACTGGGGTCCGCAACCCCCTCTCAACCCTCTGTCTGGACTTCTGCACCCCCTCACTAGGAGTGGTACTGCCAGACACCAGAACTGGTGGGACGCTGGCTACAGCCGCCCCCCCAAGTTCTCCTGACACTGTGGGGTCTCCCTCAACAGATGGCCCTATGGTACAGGCTAGGCTCCCCTCCTGGTGTTCCCGCAGGGAACCCTCCAGGACCTGGGACCGGATCTCGGGCACCTTGGGCCTCAACCCATCCCCATTCCCTCTCCTCTGAGACTGGACATGGGGTCCCTCACCCATCCCACTACACTGGGACCTACCTGGGACACTACAATCCTTCCCTACCTCACCTGGTTGGGAACTACCTAGACCACTCCTCTCAGGAGCACCCCCAAATGCCTCTTCAGACTCTCTGGTACTCACCCAGAAGTCTGCCTCCATTGTAAGCTCCCTGGGGTCAGAGAACTCACACTCCACCTGGTGTTGGCATAGCTCTGGAAAATAAGGACTAGACATATGCTCTCCAGCAATTACATCACTCAGCCCCTCGCATGAATTAACCAAAGTACCCTTCACCCAACCATCCAGTGACTCTGCTTTGACAAAGCACCCCACATCACCCTCCGGAGACTGGTGAGACAGTACCTGACTGTCCCTGACACTCAACCCACACTCTTCTGGGATGTCTTCACGCTCCATAACCAGGACTTCTACCTGGGGGGAACCCCTCTCCCTGTCACTCTCACCTAGAGTCAGTAGAGTGTCCCTCCCACCAGTAGGAATATGACTCCCCATGCCAGTTCCCCAATCCACCTCAGGGACCCTGTGCATCACTGGAGCTACCTCATACCCTTGAACCTCCTGGCGTGTGTTAACTCCCTCCTTCAAGTAGGGCACCACCTCTCTGGGCATGTGCACTTCTGCAGCATCACTGGATATACAATTGTTGCTGCCACCATTCCAGCTGGACTCAGCCCTCATGACTTCCAGCTCTTTCAATTTAAGCTCGTAAGCATAAATCATTTTTTTAATCTCTAAGTTCCTCCTCCTTTCTTCCAACTCCCAATCGAGCTTTTTCAGCTCCCATTGGTACTCCCTCTCTGCCTGTCTGTCCTGTAACTCTTCAGGAGTCAGACCCTTGGGTGACACCCTGCCATCCCTCATGGGGACCCTCCCCCCAGGCGTAACAGGTTCCTCCACTACACCACTGTGTATCCTCTGCACTTCCCCCCCCATATTCTCCTCCTCTGTGTGCCTTCCAGCCTTCTTGATTGTCACCCAGGCCCTCTGTGCCTGTTGCAGCTCCCCCTCCCTGGTGGAGCTCTCAGTGGGACAGTCAAGATTTTTAAGGAACTGTTTCAATTGAGCAACTGAGTACTCCTTCAGTTTCTCCATTTCAAACACAGCTCCAGCTGTTGCATCTCCAGATTGAGACATGATGGTCACAAGTGCAAAGTTCCAAAAGGCAGAAAAAAATAATTTCCCAATGAAGTCAAAAGAATCAGTCAAGGGATCAGCAAAATCATGGAAGTAGAATAAAAAGAGTCCTTAAGAGAAAAATCAAAAGATCACCAAACAAGTAGTATGTGGTCACGTAGTGGTCTGAGATCAAAACAGTAGTGTACACTTAATTACTGTATGTCAAGTACAAATACAAGTCCAATCCCGACCGCTGGTCACCAATGTTAGAAATGGGGTCTCTGGTTGACAGTCAGGTTACCCCCTGTTCAAGCAAGGACCCTCACTCTAGTTAGGATAAAAGAGAATCACCCTCAGCTAACCCCTGCTTACCCCCTTGGTAGCTTGGCAGAGCAGTAGGCTTAACCTCAGAGTGCTGGGCGTAAAGTATTTGTACCAACACACACAGTAACTTAATGAAAACACTACAAAATGACACAACACCAGTTTAGAAAAATAGGAAATATTTATCTAGACAAAACAAGACCAAAACGACAAAAATCCAACATACACAAGTCAAGTTATGATTTTTTAAAGGTTTAAAATAAAAAGAGTCTTTAGGTAGTTGTAACACCACACTAGCGCTGCTAGCGTGATAATGTACCTGGTTTGCGTCAAAAATAACCCCGCACGGGCGGTGTGCGTCGAAAGTAACCCTGCACGGCTGTGTGCGTCGAAAACAACTCGGCACGGCGGTGCGTGTTGAAAAAGCCAGCCACACGACGATCCGAAAGTCCCGCGGCGCAGGGTGCGATCTCTCAGCCTCTGTCAGCGATGCTGCGCGTCGTTTCTCCTGCTCCGGGCGTCGGTTTTTCTGTCGCGTTTCCTGCGGCGTCGTTTCTCAGCTGCGGAACCGGCGTCGCGTCGTTTTCTCAGCCGCGATCGGATTCACGTCGATCTTTTCTCCGCACGGCGCTCGGTGCGTGTATTTTTGTCCTTAGGCTGCCAGCCTCTCCTTTCAGGGTCCCAGGAACTGGAAGGGCACCACAGAGCAGAGTAGGGGTCTCTCCAGAGACTCCAGGTGCTGGCAGGAAGAAGTCTTTGCTATCCCTGAGACTTCAACAACAGGAGGCAAGCTCTACATCAAGCCCTTGGAGATTTCTTCTTCAAGATGGAAGGCACACAAAGTCCAGTCTTTGCCCTCTTACTCTGGCAGAAGCAGCACTGCAGGAAAGCTCCACAAAGCACAGTCACAGGCAGGGCAGCACATTTTCCTCAGCTATCAGCTCTTCTCCAGGCAGAGGTTCCCCTTGATTCCAGAAGTGTTTCTAAAGTTTGTAAGTTTGGGTGCCCTTCTTATACCCATTTTAGTCTTTGAAGTCACCTTCCTTCAAAGGGGACTCACACCTTTTTGTGAAATCCTGCCTTGCCCAGGCAAGGCCTCAGACACACACCAGGGGGTTGGAGACAGCATTGTCAGAGGCAGGCACAGTCCTTTCAGATGAGAGTGACCACTCCACCCCTCCCTCCTAGCAGAGATGGCTAATCAGGAAATGCCGATTACACCCCAGCTCCCTTTGTGTCACTGTCTGGTGTGAGGTGAAAAACAACCCAACTGTCAAACTGACCCAGACAGGGAATCCACACACAAGGCAGAGTCACAGAATGGTTTAAGCAAGAAAATGCTCACTTTCTAAAAGTGGCATTTCCAAACTCACAATCTTAAAATCAACTTTACTAAAAGATGTATTTTTAAATTGTGAGTTCAGGGATCCCAAACTCCACATGTCCATCTACTCTCTAGGGGAATCTACACTTTAATCATATTTAAAGGTAGCCCCCATATTATCCTATGAGAGAGACAGACCTTGCAACAGTGAAAACGAAATTGGTAGTATTTCACTGTTAGGACATATAAACCACATTACTATATGTCCTACCTTATCCATACACTGCACCCTGCCCTTGGGGCTACCTAGGGCCTACTTTAGGGGTGCCTTACATGTAAGGAAAGGGAAGGTTTAGACCTGGCAAGTGGGTACACTTGCCAAGTCGAATTTACAGTGTAAAATTACACATACAGACACTGCAGTGGCAGGTCTGAGACATGATTACAGAGCTACTTATGTGGGTGGCACAACCAGTGCTGCAGGCCCACTAGTAGCATTTGATTTACAGGCCCTGGCACCTCTAGTGCACCTTACTAGGGACTTACTAGTAAATCAAATATGCCAATCATGGATAAACCACTTACATACAATTTAAACAGGAGAGCATATGCACTTTAGCACTGGTTAGCAGTGGTAAAGTGCTCAGAGTTGAAAAGCCAACAGCAACATGTCAGAGAAAAATAGGAGGCAGGAGGCGAAAAAAGACTGGGGATGACCCTGCATAAGCAAAAGTCCAACAGTGACGTTGGGGTGTAATAGTTGATCATGTGCAACGGTCAAAAAATGGACAAAAAGTAGTGTACTAACATTAGCACTATGCATAATGTAACGTGAAAGAATTTGGTTAAAATCTTTGAGCTGTTGTGAAGACACAGTGCGAACAATGGACTCTAAGGGGGTTATTCTAACTTTGGAGGAGTGTTAATCTGTCCCAAAAGTGACGGTAAAGTGATGGATATACCACCAGCCGTATTACGAGTTCCATAGGATATAATGGACTCGTAATACGGCTGGTGGTAAATCCGTCACTTTTGGGACGGATTAACACCTCCTCCAAAGTTAGAATAACCCCCTAAGTCCCACAATGCCTTTGCACATGTTAAGATAAATTAACCAATGAGGAGGTGATTCACGTAAGGCTAACTATCTGCCAAACCACTGGGAACAAGACGGTAGTTGAAACACGTTGGTGGCTCTTGATGGAATTATGGCAAAAAATATAATTCAATAAATACGTCTTAACCTTCTGGGAGTGCAATTTAACTTTGTTGGATCAATATATATATATATATTTCCTAGTAGCCATATATACAGACCCCTCAGGATATTGAGGCATAGATTAGTCAATTTTGCAACACAAATATTGTAATTTTGCGGCACAAACACAGAAATTTCTCAGCATTTTTGCAGCACTTTATTTTGGCATTTATATGTATTTTTTCAAGTTTTGGGAAACTTGCTAAAAATAAATACCCCCTGGGCCCGCCACGTGTCTCGTGGGAGTTGGGCCCTAAACATTTTTAAAAGTAAATGCCCCCTGGGCCCAAAGTAGGCCCTCTAGGTGCAGAGCCCAAAACGTGATAAAAGGTCATGCTCCCAGCTGCCCTGTGGGAGACGTGCACAGGTGGCATTGATTTGTATAAAATTTTGGACCCACAATCCACGGGGCATGCAGCGGGCCCAGGAGCATTTATTTTTTAATATGTACGGCCTGTCGCAATTTGTTTTGCAAATTGTGAAATCCTGGAGGGTCTGTATATACAAATACACATATATTACCTACTGGCAGTCGGCAGGTAGTTACAGTTAGTACCTAGTTTCCATAGGAAAAGCATTTTTTGTTTTGCCAGAAACTTTGGTGCTGTTTGCCGAAACTTCACAAAATTTTGAAAACTGATACAACAGTTGGTTGCGCTGCTGTCTTCAAAGTTTTGGGGTGATCTGTCAAGCAGGGGCATAGAAAAAGTGGTGGTCATGTTTTTGCCATGCATTTTCCCATAAGGATTTTGAACACAATTACAGCCAGAATCGCTGAACGGAATTATATCAAATTTGGCAGAAAGCTAGCTCTTGGTCCAGAAATCATGCTTTTTGTTATTTGGTGTAAATCCATTCAGTAGTTTTTGAGATGTTAAAGGAAAAATACATTTGTATAGCTGGACACTTGGGGTCTGATTACAACTTTGGAGGAGGGTGTTAATCCGTCCCAAATGTGACGGATATCCTGCCCACCGTATTACGAGTTCCATAGGATATAATGGACTCGTAATACGGCGGGTGGTATATCCATCACATTTGGGACAGATTAACACCCTCCTCCAAAGTTGTAATCAGGCCCTTGGTGTTCAGACATGCTCTGATTGGCTAATTTAAAGGAACCTAGTCAATCATGATTGGTTGGTGACAATCAGAACAGTATGTTTTGTCAGCCATCACAAGGCTCAGAGACTTGGTCCCTGTGTCCTGAAAATGAATTTGAAAAAATATGTAAGTGGGTAGGGTGAGCACACCCAGACCCCAAAGGGCATATATGGAGCACCCAAACGCCCCCCCCCCCCTTTATTATATGGCCACAAAATGGGCAACATGCTGTGGCAGCACTTACAGAACTCTGGGAAATGGTCTCCATTGAAATGCATTGTAGTGAATTGCAGGTTTTGAGGGTCATAAAAAGGAGAACATGTAAAGGGTGATAACAGGTTTTAGTTACAATAAAAATCATTTGTTGATGATACCATATTAATTTTAGGAATTGTGGTGTGTTCCTAGGTGATTTTACCCAGTGAAAAAGCCTTCTACTGGGATTGCACGAATTATGTTTGAGGAAAAACTGTTTTCTCATGATTTTGCCATAGATTTCAAGGAAGGTGATCCAGAAGCTAAAATGAGAGCATATTTTCTGTAAATTAACACTATCTTTCTCAGCCATATGATAATGAAGTCAGACATTCTCAGTAAAACATACTTCCAACAGGAGTAGCCTGTCAGTTGATTCCCTTGTGTTCTACTCAGTGTTGCCAACCCAAAGTAAGCCCAAAATGAACAAGCCCTAGCCCAAAACAAGCCCAAAGCTGCAACACTCAAAACATGCAATCATAGGCTGTAAGAAACATTTTGAATCATAAATCTAACATTTTAAAGCATAATTGTTATTTCTATTTTAAAGAAATATGTAAAATTCTGTGTTTTTCATTTTGTATTTTACACTTCTAGTCCTTGTAATCCCAATATAATGTCAGTGCCAAAATGTAAAACTAGCATTTGCTAGGTTACCTACAGCATTTACCTGTGAGATTCGAGAGCCGTACCTAATATATACAACCTGCTTTTCTTACTGCCTTTCAGATTCACACTGTGCACGCTAGATATGGGTGAAACACACGTCTGTGGACCCCATTCAGGCAGGAGACTGGCTTTATTTTTGCTGTCTCCCACCTGAAAATGTCTCTCCTTCAATAGGAGTCAATCGGGAAAATACATTCTCCCAATATGTTTTTTTTAAATCTCCAACTTAAATGTTGGCATGTATAGAAACGCAACTGGGCATCTGGCATCTCCAGTGCATATCTATAGCCTGTTCTGATGCTCTTCTACTTTCAAGAATTGGCAGTAAAAGGGCAGCAGGACATTCTGTCAGTAACCTCATGCTGCCTCCTCTACACCTACTCAGGCACTGCTCCTACTCACGTATTAGTGGGCTACCTCTGCTTGGAGTATGAAGGTCAACAGAAACTAACAGAAACCAACATCCTTGCACTTTTCTCCTTTGCTGATGCAGCTCATCCGCTGATCCTACTTCCAGCCCTCTCAAGGCATTTTTTTAGTTTCAATACACACCACAAAATCAAGCCTGGAATAAGCATGGACAATACAACCAAAATAAGACAGATGGAACATTTTTTGGACTCAGGATTGTTAAACCATTAAAACTAAGAAATACTATTTTATTCAAACTAAGTATACAACCTTTTGTTGCATGATACACATTCCTTTTAGTGAGAGTACAACATTTTGCTATAATATGTAGAGTTGTCTACAATCACCCCAAATAATAGTTCAGACTTGCTCCATTAAGCATCACTCTTCTAGGTTTCATGTGTCTAACACACTGATACATTTAATACAAATAAATTATATACAACTTTGTCTGTGCATTTTCTATGCCCTGCTCCTTTGTAAGACACTGTCCAACCTTCCATGTATGTACTGTGCCATCACACTTAGGCCTAATTACGACTTAGGCAGACGGAAAAGGCCGCTGCCGAATTCCCGCGATCAGGTTAGCGCCAGTGGGGTCCCTTTCCTGTGGCCCCTATTACGAGTTTCCCGCTGTGTCAGCAAGCAGAAACAGAGATTCCGCCCGCTGGCCCAGTGGAAAACAGCTCACCACATGGACGCCAGCTCATAATAGAGCCGCAGGCAATGTTGCACGCATAGGGTGCACCAGCACCCGTCACGCTTTTCACTGTCTGCAAAACACACCAATACATTTATTAAACGTCGCAAATCACAACTAACTAAACCATACCACACACCCCCTTCTAAAATGGGCTCTCAAAATCTAGGTACTCTAAACACCCCTCTGTGTTCCCGGATAAGAGAGACAGGAGAGAGATGGGCAGGGGCACCAAACTGACCTTACAGGGCAAGCGTCAGGGGTTGCAGCAGCACAATACAGCATGCAGGGCAAGCGGGGCACATGGACCACAGAGAGCTGTTTTGTTATTCTTTTTAATTTAATTTAATTTTTATTGGCAATCAAGTTTGCATGCCAGATTACACTGGCCACTTAATTCCAGTGAAATCGAATGTGAGAAAATAAGAAAAAAAACACAAAAAAGTACAGATGGAAAAGCTAATAAGACTGTTGCTTGTTGCCTCTGTACCACTCCGGATCCCTCTAAACTTTATCCCAACCCCAACCTTTGCGGATAGAGCTCTTCGCGCTGTTTAACTTGCTGTATTTTTTAAGCCTATGCTTAAAAGTGGGGGCGACAGTGCATTTCCACTTTTGCAGAATTAGCGATTTGCCCTCCAGGGACCCAATCCCAAAAATATTACTGCTGTCTTAATGTTAAATGAACATTTGAAGTTGGTATTCCCAATACCACCCCCTTCAAGTCTGGTACGATACGAGCTCGTAGTTGTTTCCTAATTGTGTTAAAAACTTCAGTCCAAAATCTAATCTAATGCAGGACAAGAAAAAATCATATGAGGCCAGTCACTCGGGGAATATCGACACCTGCAGCATGCTGCCGAAGAAGATGATTACATTTGCTGCAGCCGATGTGGGGTGTAATAAACTGCCCATTTAGAATAAAAGACAATTTTTTAAAAGTTTGCTCCTCGGACAGCCTTATAAACCATGAGATTATAGTGACCCCAAGAGGCAAAATCGATTTTACACTCTGTAGTATTTGAGATTGAGGCCAGGGCTACAAGGGCGGCCTGCTCCTGTAAGTATAAATACAGTACCCGATATCATTTATCCAATCCAGTGAGCCTATTAACAAAAGGGGCCTTGCTAATATTATCTTTGGTTGGGCTGGATGTCTTAGTGTTGCTACGTTCCAGATTGCTAATTTGAAGATAAGAGTAATGAAGAGCGGGCAAGACCATACAGTTTGCTGCAGTCAGCTGATCCCATGATTTTATCCGCCCTGCCAAGAGGAAATTGCTAAGCCTAAGAAAACCTGCCCTTTCCTGCTTTTTAGGGTCGAGCCTGCATTGCATGCGATCGCGCATGCGTATCGCAGTGAGACGCTTTAGTATTTAGAAAAGGGCTCTGAGCCCTGTCAACTTCATATCAGTGTTTTTTATTGGTTCGTGGGCTTGCCTAATAAAATCTGCTTGTTTTCATTAGTCGAAGGCACGCATATGTCATGCCTTTTCCAGTGGCTAGCCCTCCTCGAGCGCAGCGACCAAGTACAGAAAACATGCGAGGCTCGCTGTTTTCCATCGGGCTCGTGGACTTCTTTTTCTCTAATTTACGAGTGTGATCTCGCTTGTCAGAAGTCGAGCGCTTTACATAGTTAATTTCACTTTTTCGAGTTACGTACATAAATGCACTTTTGCCCGATAGGTGAAAAGTCGGGTTAGGAGTTTACAACGCGATCAGCTCTAACATGAGCAAACGCGAGACCTGTTGCATTGCAAATGCTTTTTAATAGTGCTTCGGTCCAAAGATAGACCGACCAGCCCAGAATCCCTTAAGAGCATCAAAGGATGCAACAAGGAAAACTGAAACGCTGTGTGAAGGCAATGAAATGTACTGGCCAGAAAATGAGGAAACTTATAACGAGAACGTTTGGGAAGTTTTGGAATTTTCAAAGAGGGGAAGCTGGACATCTAATTCATTAGGCACACATTGCAAGTAAAACAGTTTGCGGCACTATTCTCACTGTCAGCATGATTTAACTAGTCCAAGAAGGCTGCTTGACAACATTTCCACATCTGAGGTAGTGCCAAGTCTCCATCTTCGGTACTAAGCTAGTACTAGCCTTTCTTCCTTGCCACAGAAAATAACAAATCATTTAATCAATTTCTGAAAAAAAATATTGCCAAACTTTCATCAACACATTTGTGAAAACAAAGGTGAACAGAGGGAGAATCAACATTTTAATAAGTGCTACATGTCCTATGATGGTTAACGGTAGATTATGCCAACTAGTTAAAAACAAGTACACTTTATTGACTATGGGGACATAATTCAGTTTAAACATATCATCAATTTGGCAAGAAACAAAAATGCCCAACTAGCGAATGAGCCGAGTAGCCGATCAGTACTGTTGCATGTCAAAGGGTAAGACTGTAGGCGAACAGTAGTAAAGCAGATTTATTCTGGTTGATCCTATAACCTCCTATGTCCGAGAAGGACTGAATGTTCGTGAAAGTGTTACGAACATTGCCTGCTAAATAAAGAATCATGTCGTCTGCGAAGAGCTTTATTTTCAGACTCCTGGGTTTGGAGGACGAACCTGGGGATCTTGTCTGAGGCCACAGCCAGGGGTTCACGGAACAGATCGAAGAGTACTGGGGACATGGGTCAGCCTTGCCTAATGCCTCTTCTTATGGGTATTTGCTCAATGGCTTGAGCATTAATCATAATTCTGGCTTCGGCCATAGCATAGAGGTTACACAGAAGCTGAACTAGATTTTGTATGAAATGTATGAAAAATGCCTTTTGCGAATCGGAAATAGCGATTTTTAAGAAATCGCTATTTCTGATTCGCAAAATGCAATGTATCATATTTGCGATTCTGTAATAGCGATTTCTTAAAAATCGCAAATGCTATTACCGAATCGCAAATTGCGATACAGCCCCCATTCGCATCTATGGGCCTGTCGGCCCATATTTGCGAATATTATGCATTTCCCAAATTGCGAATTCCTAACTGGAATTCGCAATTTTGGGAAATGCAAAGTCCAGGGTGCTGGGGGCCTAAGGCCCCCTCTGCTGAACCCCCCAAAAATTTTTTAAAGCATGTAAGGTGCACACATGCCAAAAGGGCATGTGTGCTTTACAAGTAAATTTTAAAAATGCATTTTAAATGCATTTTTTAAAATTGCACATGGTTACCACCAAGTTCAACTTGTTGGTAATAGCGATTCCTTAATGCCCAATTCGCATTAAGGAATTGCTTCATACATGTGCTTTAGAAATCGCAAATAAGGATTCCTTATTTGTGATTTCTTATTTAGAGAGTCGCAATTTGCGACTCTCTAAACAGGGTCGCAATTTTAAGGAATCGCTATTTTAGCGATTCTTTAAAATTGCATTCAGAATGCCTTTGATACATTCTGAAAGGGCTTTTTGCATTTGCAAATGGGCATTCGCACCGTTTGCGAATGCAAAAAGCTTTGATACATCTGGCCCCAAATTGGTTGAAGGATCTTGTGAACTGCATATCTCAATGCCTGTAGATTTTGGGATGTTGCTTGCAATTGTACGGATCTCACTACAGATATTGAAATTGATGTTCGCATGAGTAAATTATTGCTATCCTGCCAGCTCTCACCTCTCTTGTAGAGCTCTGCATCGGTTGAAACTCGGACAAGGTGGTGCAGTATTGTGGTTGACCATCAACACTGTTTTTTGTTCCTGGAGTGGCAGAGGGCTTTACTATCACTACCACAGTCTCAGCATTAGGTGTACCGCGCATTGCTGACTAGATCTGTTCATCTTTACGCAGCTCTGTGGGACAGGTAGTTGTGAATAAGGGATATGCATGTATGCTGGTTCCTGAAGTGCAGTTTAACGGAAGCCCCTGCTCACTCACCTCAGCATC
This sequence comes from Pleurodeles waltl, assembly GCF_031143425.1. Taxonomy (NCBI): domain Eukaryota; kingdom Metazoa; phylum Chordata; class Amphibia; order Caudata; family Salamandridae; genus Pleurodeles; species Pleurodeles waltl. The sequence goes on from NC_090449.1 coordinate 158,773,416, forward strand.
AGAGATGGCAAAGAGCTTCAGATTCTTCCAGATTCCTCTCCCCACTTTTAGCAGTAAAGTTAAGCTGTAGGGGTTTGATGGTGGAGTTGCTGGTCTCTTCCACTGCCATGCGGATAATGAACCCTCTTCTTGGAATGACTTCTTCTCGGGGGAATGCCAAGGTAAGAGCATCGCTCTCCTGGTGGCTTCGATGGTCTGCCAGGCGATCAAGTGAAGTAGTCATAGGTTCGTTGCCGAGGATCTTGGTCCAGTCCCTCTGGAGATGGAAGTATGGTTGCACTGTTTGGAAATACGTGAAGGTTTGCCCATCACCCGGTTCTTGATATTGAGTCTCTTGAGGGACGCTTCATTGATTACCCTGAACTGGGATCAGCACTAAAGAGCCTCCTGGGAAGTCGCAAGCCACACTTGTAGTTTTCCAAGCTGCTTCTACCACAGTCCACCGGGTCTACTCTACTTAGAGGGGAGCCTATTGCTCACCCTTAGGTTGCATGAAAACCCACTGTCAGCCAATCATAGATCTGGCTTGAAACAAGCAGAGCTGCGTGAGACTAGTACTTTTGTGATGATTTTTGAAGGTGGTGCACATTATTTTTGTTGGGCGGTTAGGGCGATTGTCAGTGTTTGGCAGTATTAATCTGCTTATAAGCTCCTCTTGGTAAAGTAATGGCAAAGTCTGCAGCCACCCCTGGCACTCCCATCATATGCTGTATGTTTTTAGGAGGGGTCAGCGAGTATTCATTGATTTAATTACATGATGTTGCTTAGCTGCACTGGAGCTCCTTGTACCGCCAGAGATGCCTCCTACCTTGAGGGCCCGTTACAAGCACAAAGTCAAGACGTAGAAAACTTTAGGTTATTTCAGCAAGCACAGTTGAAGTGGTCTGCTTCATTTAGGATAGTATCAAGAGTCGTCTACGTAGACTGGCCTCTAAAAATCAACCAAAGAGACTCACCGTCATCACCTCCCCTTCCCACCTCCACTTCCCCTGGTCTGGTGGCCTGATGTTTTGGGATGCGATATGCGAGGGAAAGCAAAGCCAGTCAATGTCCTTTGACCCAATATGCATGTTCCGCATTCCGCTTCAAAAAGAATCGAAAACTGTCTCTCATCCGATCCTCAGTGCTGGCCGTGCAGATACCGGGAGGCATCAAAAAGTTTGAGATCCAGCTGTTTGCATGAAGCGTCCGAAAGCCGCGACTGCCATATTAGACGCCGAAGTGTGTAGTGTCCTGCTGGACACGTTCTAGTGTTTCCACCAGCCACTCCGCTGAGGGCTGGCTTCTACACTCACCCCACACCCATCCATCACACGCGTCACCAGTCAGGTGACCCTGCAAATAAAAGAGGCCGGGCGCATGTGCCCTGGACAAGTTATGAAAATCCTCTCTATATGTCTTGGCCACCTTATTGCAGAAGCATGAGAGCCTAGGGCCCCCAACACTACACAGTGGATGCCGGAAGCAACCTCAGCCACGGAGGATGAGGGGTGCTCTATGTGGTTTGCATCCAACAGAGAGCTGTTTCATGCAGGCTCACCCTTGATGCAGGGATCCACAAATGTCATTCACAACTTGTGAAGATAAACATTTATAAATGCAGAACCAGTCAGCAAAAAGTTACACTGTCCCACATTGCCAAATGTTTTGTTAAACCCAAAATAGTGTCAATGTACTACATATAGAAGCACCTTTTAGACTGCACATTCTTAATTTCCTTACAACTCAATTTGCATTGAAAATTTGATTTATAATACACATTGTTTCATACAGAACATTAAAAAAAATTGTACATTAACCCCAACAAAAATCACACGCAATTCTCAAAACATTTACAGGAATGTTTGTCTCTAAATCTTTCTAAGAGTTCTAAAATGAGTTTATAAATCATGCAATGCAAAAAAATACGTTACGAGTAATGTGCAATATGGTCCTGTATTGCCTTCTCGTGGTTCAGGTGACATTTGTAAACTACTGAGCCTTTGGCCTCCTGCTTTGTAAATGTCACCAGAACCCCTCGATGGCAAAATAGACACATGTTACAAATAACCTGTTATATATTCTCTCTACATATTACTTTATTTCTACTGCTTTGTAATATATCCTGCCTTTTTATGCAACAAGAAAGAGTTAATAAACCTAATTCCAGTTATTCACATAGGCTTTGAATTATAATTTATGCATGCTAGCTAACCATCTACACTGAACGTGCAAGACATAACCCTTTACCTGTTTCTCAGCAGTTTAACTTTGTCATGTTACAGTCTATTTTCCACACCCACCATTTTGTCCAATCACGTCCTTTGGTGGGTCACAGTTGCCAGGATCTCGTTTCTCTATCACTGGGAGACTGTACCCATCTTCCCCTTCCTTTTCAATTTACGTATGGTGTGGATTCCTTACTGAATTAAATGCACTTAGTTCAGAGGAGACAGTCACAAGGAACAAGCAGTTGGCTGTTTGCCCAGGTTCCACTCCTTTCAGGGCCCCACGCTACACTGCTAAGTGTTTTAGATATCACAAAAGCAGGATTTGACTGATTTTGGATGTATTCATGATGAGGCCAGCAATTACAGTCACTCTTATATTGTATTATCTGCTGAAACTATCTCCAGATGTGCCCCAAGTTATTGTTTTTATTTTGACAAAATGCCAGAGCTGCTAGAAAACCAGAGAGGGGCCAAAAATGACATTTGTAACCCAGGCCGCACAAATGCTCCTGAATGGTCTGACCACAACTCATACACATTCTGCATAAAAGATACATTCATTCAACCTATTCACCCAAAGGATAGTTGAGGGGACTGGTACTGCAGAAAGTACCAATGACTCTAAATAATTAATGCTATAAACATAAAGATCCAAGAGAACCTTAAAATAAATAAACATATACAAAGACTAAGAGGTCTGTATGCTTTGTTTGTACAGGAATTGCAAAGGCCTGTGAGCAGAATCTCAGGAAAACGCTGCAGTTCGGAGGCAGGTGCGAATTTCCTAGTGGCATGGAGCTGAAGGCTATGGTGGTGAGTTATGAAATAGGCCAGAAAATTTTTTGTCATTCGTTCAATTAAACTGGGTCATGATAGGGTGACAAAAGACTGCTCCCATTTGTCATTTTCCTCCGGAATTACAATTATACCGTTTGCACGGTTGCTCAAAAACTCACCCTTTGTCCAAGAAAGGCTAATGCAGTTGGCGAAAATACTCTTGTGTAGCAGATGGCTCGTATCGTCAATCTGCAGGGGTGTTAATATATGTCTTTGAGTAGTTGCTTGTTATGATATACAGTAATTAGTATATGTATGTTAGATTTGGACCCCTATGTTGAGTACAAAAAAGTGGGTTAGCTTATGTATAACATGGTTACTTCAAGATGGATGGCAACGTTGTCACACCACATCAAGTAAAGTAGCAGCAATGTGGAGAGGTCCAACAGCCGAAGACAGTGTTTTGGGCAGGCTAATAGCAGTCACACAGTGGGAGGTATCTGATGGACCTCTGATGGCATCCAGAAGCCGGAGCATAGAGGACAACCTGAAGGAAGTAGCTGGCTAGCTACGTGCAGTCAAAAGTGCACAATTCAAATAACATTGTTTTTTATGCTGTCTTGGTCCCTTCTCACCCACTCTTTATAGGTAAAGATGACGGGTCACCTTCATGGGCCCTTCCTACCACATAAGGAAAGTTCTTACCATCTATAGTCACAGTAGCAGCAGCAACCAGCAGACTGAAGATGCAGGGCACTGTATTCTATTGGCAGCGCAGGATGGGTGTGTGCCGGGTAGGATCCTTTCTTCTGCTGGCACCCTTCCAGGTTCCTAGCAGTAGAGTGGGGGAAGACCACAGCCCAACAGCAGAACATATAAGTGACACAGCCTAACCTTTGTCGAAAATTCTACTGACTGAGTGAGGATCCCAAGTTTTTTATTTTCTGCAGTTTGGTATAGCACAAACCTGGATCAAAGGCGTCAGAGTGCTTTACATTCACACCAGAATACATTTCACAAACGTTTATTTTTGGGGCACAGGGCGATTAAGTGATTTGACCATAATCACAGGATGTTGAGCCCGTGCCAGGACTCAAACCTGGTTTCCCTGTTCCAAATTCATCAGCATTGGCCATTAAGCCACATTTCCTCCTCACATCAAAGGGCTCTTTCATCTCCTATCCCCATAATTACTTTTACGAATTCCAGGCCATCCCTGATGAAGAAGGTAATTTATACCAGTCAGTACAGAGCACACCAGAGGAAGCATGCATCCATAGGTGATGTCAGGAGGATCATCTAACAAGGGAAACTAATCTGCTTTTAATACCGTTCTCTCTTTCCCCTTTCACTTGTAATTGACTGAGGCCTACCCCAATCAGGGCTGTTCCTAGACCATGGCTTAAATCAGTGGGGCTTCTCACAAAAGTGCTACCTTAGAAGCTTTCCGGGTTGCTTCCACTGCAGCTATGTATGAACCCCACGTTTTAGGGGAAAAGGGAAGAGCTCTGTGATTCATAAATGTGTACTACACTGTCTTCTGGTGTAACTGTGCTCTACACATCTTATGTAAAGAAAGGAATGAAGTTGACAGGTAAAAGTATAGTCAGTTACAGACTGCTTAGTCTAGAGATCATGTGGCATTCATCTTTTAAAGTAAGCACTTCTGTAAGTCTCCAGTAGCTTTAGAATTAAAACTGCAAGAGTTGTTCTGAGTTGGATGAGCTCCCAGTCAATGATCTAAGGATCCCGCAGCTTCTATGGGCCTATGATGCCATGTGCTTATGAAGCTGAACTTGATATCTCAACAAAGCATAGAGTTAATTAGTCACTGTTTTTGTGGACTAATGTATCCTTCCATGAAGTGTGATTTCTCTGTCTATATAAATCCAGATAGTGGCATGGACAACAAAGCAAAGATTGCAGTGATTGAACTGAAAGTCAGAAGCACTCTTAGCATTCCAAGAGGGGAAGAAGCTGACAGGAGAACAGAAAACGGATGTGAACAAATTCTGATGATAATGATGTTGTCACATCTGATTCCATTACCCACAAGACAAATGTGTGAGTAAAGCAGAAACAACTATGAAGGCACACTATCCTTTAAAAAGAAGATTGCAAGTAGTAGGTATTGATCAGCTAGCTGAAGCAAGCTATCCATGCCTTCAAACATATCAAAAACAAAGAGAAAGAAGGAGGCTGAGGGGCTGGGGCTGTCCTCCTTATAGCCTATATAAATTACAACAGAGGCCCAGCTAAAAGAACTACCACAGGATGGATAGGAAAAAGTATTTTCCTGTTAGAAAAACCTTCACCCACCAGGGTTACCCCTTGGTGGCATGCTTCATCATTGGGTTACTTCCCATTCCGCTACGTACCGGGGCTTGCTACGACCTACGGGATATGTGGGAGCCAGACATGCCAGATGGCATATGAGGGCTCTGCAGTGGGGCCTGAAGTTCCAATGGGCACAGCATCAGGGAATTCTTACCGACTTGGTTCAGATCTCGGATGGTGGTTAGTGAACTGCGATTGGGTCAAAGGCAGACTCCTCTCCCTTCCCCAACCAGATCTCACAGTAGTGACAGATGCGTCACTTCAGGGATAGGATCAGAGGTCACTGGTCCCCGGCGGAATCTGGGCTCCATATCAACTTATTGGAGCTTCGGGCGATCCGACTAGCATTAAAAGCATTTCTTCCTATTGTGAAAGGGAAGGTAGTGCAGGTGTTCACGGACAACACTACCGCAATGTGGTACTGCAACAAGCCGCAACAAGGCCGAGGACCCTTTGTCAAGAGGTTCTGCGTCTCTGGACATGGCTGGAACACCAGGGCATAACACTGGTGGTTCAACACCTGGCAGGTTCTTTAAACGCCAGGGAAGACGAGCTCAGCCGAAAATGCTTAGCGGATCACGAATGGTATCTCCATCCGAAGGTGGCGCAAGGACTCTTTCAGCAGTGGGGAGAGCCTTGGTTAGATCTGTTCGCCTCCGTAGAGAACGCGCAATGTCAGCAGTTTTGCGCGTTGGAGTTTCCAAGAGGGCTATCGCTAGGCAACGCTTTTCTTCGCGAGTGGAGTTCAGGCTTCCTGTACGCCTTTCCGCCCATACCACTTCTGCCCAGAGTTCTCAAGAAAATCAAGATCGACCGGGCCCAAGTAATCATAGTGGCTCCAGATTGGGCACGGAGAGTCTGGCATCCAGAGTGTCTCAAAATAAGCATTAGTCCTCCAATCAGGCTGCCTCTTCGAGAGGATCTTCTGTCGCAGCAGCAGGGGAAGGTTCTTCACCCGAACCTGTCAACTTTGCAGCTTCATGCCTGGAGGTTTACCGGTGACAGTTGATGGTTTATGACCTCCCTTCCGAAGTCTGTGATGTCATTCTGGCGGCCAGGCATGCCTCTACTAAGTCGATTTACGCCTGCAGATGGAAACGGTCTGTTGATCCTCTTTCTTCTTCTCTTTCTAATATCCTTTTGTTTATTCTATCTCTCGCCCAACAGGGTTCCTCCTTAGGGACCCTTAAAGGCTATCTTGCTGCCTTATCAGCTTTCTTACGCTTGCCCGATCAACCATCTTTGTTTAAGTCTCCTGTAGTACAAAGATTTTTGAAAGGGCTTGTGTATTTGTTCCTACCTGTGCCTTTTGTCATGCCCCAGTGGGATCTTAATCTTGTTCTTACCTTCCTAATGTGTGCTCCTTTTGAGCCCTTGCATAACTATCCTCTCCGGCTGCTCACTATTAAAACAGCCTTTTTTGTGGCAACTACATCTGCCAGGAGAGTGAGTGAGCTGCAGGCTTTCTCTTCAAAACCACCCTATCTCATGATATATCCTGACAAGGTAGAGTCAAGAACTTGTGCCTCTTTCCTCCCCAAGATGGTGACCCCTTTCCATCTGGGTCAAAATATCACCCTGCCCACCTTCTTTGCACCACTGCATCCCTGTAAGGAAGAGGAGTGTCTCCATCGGCTGGACCCAAAAAGAGCGTTGTCGTTCTACCTTGACTGCACAAAAGAGTTCCAGGTGGACGACCAACTCTTTGTGGGCTACGCTGGTGCAAAGAAGGGTCGAGCAGTACAGAAACAGTCCATTTCGCACAGGGTCGTTCTCTTATTAAGGTCTGCTACGCTTTGGCCAAGAAGCAACCTCCAGAGGGCTTGAGAGCTCACTTTACCAGAAGGAAAGCTGCCAACACTGCGTTAGCTTGTGGTGTACCCACATTGGACATCTGTCAGGCGGCAACGTGGGCTTCCTTGCACACGTTTGCAAGACACTAATGCCTGGATAGCCAGGTGAGAAGAGAAGGGCATTTTGCCCGCTCAGTCCCGCAGGACTTTCTAATTTAAAAATATATCCTTCAGATGCAACATCATGGGTGATAGCTTGGGTATCTATCCTAAGGTAAGGAAACTGCAGATAGAAGTCTCTATCAGATGAACAAGTTACTTACCTTCGATAACAAATTATCTGGTAGAGACTCTATCTAGCTGCAGATTCCTTACACCCACCCAAGTCTTCCCGTTCAGTGGATATTTTTATACATATATATATATATAATTATATATATATATGTTTTTTGGCATTTTTGCCTTTCTTAAAGGCATGTAAGGATTTTTACTTCAAACAGTCAAGTGAAAAAGATCAATCAATCAATCAAAAAATGTATAGAGCTCGCTATTCACCCGTGAGGGTCTCAAGGTGCTTGGGGGGATCAAGGGGGGGTCACTGTTCGAACAACCATGTCTTGAGGTTCTTTCTGAAGAGCAGGAGGTCTTTGGTTTTGTGGAGGTTGGTGGGGAGGGAGTTTCAGGTTTTGGGGGCGAGGTAGGAGGAGGACCTGCCTCCTGTGGTGGTGCATTGGATGCGGTGGACTGCGGCTAGGGCGAGGTCGGCTGATCGGAGGTTGCGGGTGGGAGTGTGGAAGTTCACTCTGTCGTTGAGGTAGGTTGGGCCGGTGTTCTGGAGGGATTTGTGTGCGTGGATGAGGATCTTCAATGTGATTCTCTTGTCTATGGGGAGACAGTGAAGAGATTTGAGGTGTGGTGAGATTCGTTCGTGGCAGGGGAGGCCAAGGACAAGGCTGTGTTCTGGATTCTCTGGAGTTTGCTTATGAGTTTGAGTGTGGTGCCGGCATAGAGGGCGTTACTGTAGTCTAGTCTGCTGCTGATGAGTGCATGGGTGACTGTCTTCCTGGTCTCTGGGGGAATCCATTTGAAGGATTTTTTTAGAGTGCGGCGTGTGTGGAAGCAGGAGGAGGTTAGAGCATAGATTTGCTGTGTCATGGAGACGGAGGGGTCCAGGATGATGCTGAGGTTGCGTGCGTGGTTTGCGGGGGAGGGTGGGGGCCTAGGGCGGTGGGCCACCAGGAGTCGTCCCATATGATTTTGTTGGGGCCGAAGATGATGATCTCGATTTTGTTGGAATTAAGCTTGAGGTGGTTAGTTGTCATCCAGTTGGCGGTGTTGAGGAGAGCAGCATGTAGGTTGGTTTTGGCGGTGGTGGGGTTGCGGGTGAGGATGAGTTGGGTGTTATCTGCGTAGGAGAGGATAGTGATTCCGTGTGATCGGAGGATGTTGGCTAGGGGGATCATGTAAATGTTGAAGAGTGTGGGGCTGAGGGGGGACCCTTGGGAGACTCCGCAGATGATCTTGGTAGCGGTGGAGTGGAAAGGTGGAAGGCGGACTCTCTGGGTCCGGTCGGTGAGGAAGGAGGTGAGCCAGTCTAAGGCTTTGTGGCGAATTCCTATGTTGTGGAGGTGTGTGCGGAGTGTGTGGTGGCAGACAGTGTCAAAGGCTGCAGAGAGGTCTAGGAGGATGAGTGGGACGGTCTCGCCTTTTCCGTCTTTGGTCCTGATGTCATCAGTGCATGCGATGAGGGCGGTTTCCATGCTGTGGTTCTTGCGGAACCCGGATTGTGAGGGGTCAAGAGTGTTGTTTTCTTCGAGGAAGTGGGAAAGGCGGGCGTTGACTAGTTTATCGGCAATCTTGGCGGGGAAAGGGAGGAGTGAGATGGGGCGATAGTTGGAAAGGGTCTCCGGGTCGGCTTTGTTTTTTTTTAGGAGAGCAGTGATTTCCACGTGCTTCCAGGGGTCTGGGTAGGTGGCGGAGTCGAAAGAGGAGTTGATTATGGCGCAGAGTATGGGGGCGATGGTTGGGCTGGCTTTGTTGTAGATGCGATGTGGGCAGGGGTCGGAGGGGGATCCGGAGTGGATGGAGTTCATGTTTTTTTCAGTTTCTTCGTGTGTGGTGGGGGCCCAGGTGGTGAGTGTGGTGGGGGGGTCATGAGTGGGGGTTGAGTTGGGTGAGTGAGGGGTGTGTGTGGTGGATGTGTGTGGTATGAAGCTGTTGTGGATGTCCAGGATTTTGTGGTGGAAGTGGTTGGAGAGGGCGTCACATAGGGGCTGTGTGTGTGAGGGGTCTATGTTGCTGGCTTTCGGTTTGGCTAGTTCATTAATGATGGTGAAGAGTTCTCTTTCCTCCCCAGGAGAGTGAGTGAGCTGCAGGCTTTATCTTCAAAACCGCCCTATCTCATGACATATCCTGACAAGGTAGTGTCAAGAACTCAAGCCTCTTTCCTCTACAAGATAGTGACCCCTTTCTATCTGGGTCAAAATATCACCCTGCCCACCTTCTTTGCACCACTGCATCCCTGTAAGGAAGAGGAGTGTCTCCATCGGCTGGACCCAAAAAGAGCATTGTCGTTCTACCTTGACTGCACAAAAGAGTTCCAGGTGGACGACCAACTCTTTGTGGGCTACACTGGTGCAAAGAAGGGTCGAGCAGTACAGAAACGGTCCATTTCGCACAGGGTCGTTCTCTTATTAAGGTCTGCTACGCTTTGGCCAAGAAGCAACCTCCAGAGGGCTTGAGAGCTCACTATACCATTGAGAAAGCTGCCAACACTGCGTTAGCTCGTGGTGTACCCTTGTTGGACATCTGTCAGGCGGCAACGTGGGCTTCCTTGCACACGTTTGCAAGACACTACTGCCTGAATAGCCAGGTGAGAAGAGAGGGGAATTTTGCCCGCTCAGTCCTGCAGGACTTTCTTTTTTAAAAATATATCCTTCAGACGCAACATCATGAGTTATAGCTTGGGTATCTATTCTAAGGTAAGGAATCTGCAGCTAGAAGGCTCTATCAGATGAACAAGTTACTTACCTTCGATAACGAATTATCTGGTAGAGACTCTATCTAGCTGCAGATTACTTACACCCACCCAAGTCTCTCCGCTATGCAGGATATTTTTATACATATATATATATAAAACAATATATATATGTTTTTTGGCATTTTTGCCTTTCTTAAAGGCATGTAAGGATTTTTACTTCAGTCAAGTGAAAAAGATAAAATCCATAACTGTTAGTTCTTCCATGACTATGCGCTTCTGGAGTGGAAAGTTGTGGGAAAAGAACTGATATACGCGCGCCGAGGCAGCGTCTGTATAGACAACCGTGCTGTCATAGACAGCTCCAACGAAGCTGATGACGCACGTGGAGCCAGATGACGCACGCGGATCCGAACAACGCCACCCGACGGCACGCGCAGGGTACTGCGTAACAGAAAAATTTGGGATTCGAAGCTGACGCCAGGGAATTCTAAGGTAAGGAAGCTGCAGCTAGATAGAGTCTCTACCAAATAATTTGTTACCAAAGGTAAGTAACTTCTTCTTCCGAACAATAATACCTCAATTTTATCTGAGTTGAGCTTCAGACAGTGTTCGCTCATCCATGAGCTGATGGAGAACCTGCAATCATAGAATTGCATTGAGACTATCGGATCATTATTAAAGGCTGACACAACAATCTGGGTATCATCAGCATAGGAAGTTATGGTAAAGGTAAATGATTTAACCAGAGAGGCCAAGTCCCTAACGTACACGTTGAAGAGTGTAGGCCAAGCGAGCACCCCTGTGGGAAACCGAAAGGCAAAGTAAAAGGGAATGATTCAAAGTGGTCGAGGGCAACAGTATCTTCTCTGCCCAGAAGGAATGATGTCAGTAAGGCCAATGCCTTGCTCTTTATGCCTAAAAATCTTAAGTGACTGGCCAGCAGATTATGGTCAACCGTATCAAATGCCGCCGATAGATCCAGGAGGATAAGAGCCCATCACTGTCCACAGCGGCCTTAATTTCCTCAGTTGCTTTGATCAGGGCGGTTTCTGTATTATGCCCCGGTCTGAAACCAAATTGTGATGGATCCAAAAAACCATTAAGATGAATGAACTGAGAAACCTGAGGGTTCATTTCCTTCTCAACAATCTTTGCCAGAAGGGGAAGGTGAGAAATCGGGCAATAGTTTTTGGGGCCAGATGAGTTCACACCTGGTTTCTTTAGAAGAGGAAGGATTGAGGCTTTTTTCCATTGAGATGGAAGGAACCGAGAGATGAACATGGAAACAAATATGGTAGAGAGATTAGAACCTAGGGGCGGCTCCTCAATATGGGCAGAGGAGCATCCCCTCCCTCCCCCGCCAGCAGCTGAAGCTGCAACGCTTTCACCACAAAGGACAAATAAACTATGTTTATTATTCCTTTGTGGTGAAAGGGCGGGGCATTGGGGATGACAGCCTCGGCAGGGAGTGCACACAGCACTCCCCTCAGAGCGCATGTGTGTTTGGCCGGCACACTGGGGCCGGCCAAAAACACTAGTCTGTAGGCTTTCCTCTTCACAGACTCCCAGTCTGCCTGGGAGCACCCTAGCTGGGTGCTCTCTGCCAATCCTGATGCTGCTCTGAGCAGCGTCAGGATTGGTGCAGGGCAGGCTAGGAGCCTGTGCCTGCAGCGCCAGAGACTAGGGACAGAGGAGCAGCGGCAACAGAGGAGGTAAGTTTTTTTCTTTTCTTTCTTTTAAAATGTATTATTAAATGTGCCTTCCTTCCCCCCATGCTGCACCCGCCCCTCCCTTTTACATAGAAGCGAGCTGCGACTGTTAGAACTTATTATGTCTGGGGCTAACTTAAGCGTGGAGGGAAGGCAGGGGTCCAGAGGAGAGCCTGACTTGGCTGAAATTAACCTTTTGGATACCAGGTTAGGAGAGACAGGTTGAAATTCCATGAAGCATGCCTGTCCAGAGTTAGATTGAGGGAATTGTTCACTAGTTTCCGGCAGTGTTAGAAGTCTCGAATTTACAGTAGATTTGGTTAATCTTACCTTTGAAACCATGGGCAAGTTTTTTGCAGAAGAGTTTGATGTGAATGGTATCTCTACTGCATGGGAGGTAGTAAGTTCAGTCACCACTCAAAAGATCTCTGTGGTAGTGTCTTTGGCAGATTCAATTTGATGAGTGAAATAGTTGATTTTTTTAAACAGTAGAGATTTATAGTTGGCCAGTGCTAGTTTATACTAGGTTATTCATCTTCTTCATAGTGTGAGCGCCCACGCATTTCAAGGTTCCTGTACTTTTGTTTTTGTAATCTGAGTGCTTCAGTAAACCAAGGGGCAAGGGTTTACTTCTATTACTGGAAGAGATTTTAGACAGGGCTAATATATTGAAAACTGAGTTAAGCCAATCATTATGCTGCAAAGAGTATGATGTGAATAATTAGGCTGTGACTGTATCATCTGTTGATTGAGTTGTTCTGTATTAATTCTATCCTAAGCCCGAAAGCTGGTAGAGCATTTCATTTGAGGGTCTGTTTGGAGGTTTTGAGACGTGATTATATCTCAGATAATTGCATGATGGTCCGCTATTAAAAACATCCCAAATGACAATGCTCCTGGGCCTGACAGGGTAACAGCACAGTTCTACAAGGAGCATGTGCACCTACTGACACCAAGATTACTGCCTATTTTTGGAAGAACATTCAAAATAGTTGCCTGTCCCCATCCCTCAAGGAAGCCATGATAAGAACAATCCTAAAGCCTGGCAAGACCTTTGAAAAACCTGACTTGCACAGACCTCTCTCATTATTAAACTGATAATAACATACTCGCCAAAATACTGCTCCATAGTGTGCTGCCTTTGCTGCCCAGCTTAGTTATACAGGAACAATCACTTTTCTTAGCTGGAATGTCCACACCACAAAACCTCCTGATGCTATTTGCACTGTTGTATCACATCAACCCAGAGCTACAGCACAATTCCCTGACACCACAAAACGTTTGAGTTGCCATACCTGTTGTGCCTGCTGTAGAGAATCAGCTCAGTGGGGGGTTTGTGCACTGGGTAAAACTTCTCTGTACACCTGTAAACCAGGGGGCGAGAATCAAACAAGATGAAGATATGTCAGCCCACATAAAAATAATAAGAAGGATGTGGCAGGGCAGCCTACTCTCATCCATCTATTTGCTTTTGCATTGGAGCCACTGGGGGCTAGACAGAGATGCTATTATGTAAAGAGAGCTTTGTACTTCACCTTTAGTTGCTTAATAAACTTGCTGTGTGCTGACTCGTTTACCCTTTATGTAAGGCAACCAGCCACTAATTCCATGCCATTCATTAGGGAGTTTTTAAGATTTACCCACCTATTTGGCGTAAATATAATCATGGATAAATAAAGTATATTGGCTCTAAACATCGCTACTCACAGATTTGATCTAGAGTATTCCTACAATGGGAAGAGTCTTCATTTAAATATTTAGGTGTATGAGTGAGTAGGAACGCCATGAAAAAACAACACAAGAGTATTACAGCGCTGCCATGGTTAAAATAGAACAGTAAATAGACAAATGGTTAGAACTTCCCCTGTCGCTGGCTGGTGGATGATTCTTGTGAAAATTGTAATACTACTTAAATGTCTATACTTATTTAATGATATACCTGTCCTGCTGATGTAACATTCTGTGCAAGCCTGAGGTCTGGTCTGAACCAACTGGCACAAGCGTGCAAACAGCCCAAACTAAGATGGGAAACTCTGACAGACCCCTACAACAGAGTGGGATAGCAGTGCCTGATTTTGAGCAGTACTACTTGAGTGCTCAAATACAATACATACATTTCTGGCAGTTTCCAATGCCATACCAGCCACATGTGGCAGTAGAAAAAGATAACCTAAAACCAGTGCATCCCAATACCATAATATGCTCGTCAGTCTGACTCCCAATGGTGAGATAGACACTGCTAAGTATTGTGTGGGCTTGGAACAAGCTCCAGGACTGTGCAAAAATTGCTGTAGTCTATGAACCTAGAATACCTGTAGCCTTTAACCTGAGTATCCCCTCAACATGCGACCAAGAGGCTTACAGTCAATTGAGATCACTACACCTCAGCAGTATAAGGACACCTCTATCCAGGGGAGACATTTGGGGTTAAGTTTTACATGTCCTGGAAGTGAAAAACTCACTACTTCTAGGCCTTTTTCTCTCCCATTGAATAATATGGGGTTACCTTATTACATTCAATGTGTGCTAACTTTTGTTGGGAGCAGGTAGAAATAGCAAGTTCGGACTCAAAATATTTGTAATTTTAAAATGTCTTTAATGGTAAAGTTGGATTTTAAGTAATGACTCAGAAAATCCCTCTTTTAGAAAGTTGGCATTTTCTTGTCCTAACCATTTGGGGCCTACAGTCAGTGTGCTAGGTCATATGGCTGTGAATGCTTCTGCTGGTCGGGTGGGGGGGGTGTATTCTGATCAGACAGTGAAACAAAGGGGAATGGGTTTTAGCAAGATGAACTTATTCGCACAAAACCAGAGAAATTCAGCAGTTATAGTTAGAGTTATTTCAAGTAAATATAACTCCCGCCTATGGTAACTATAACTCACTCCCTGCGATAATTGAGTTTTTCTTGAATAATTTGGCTTCTAATGTTTCACTGATATTTTCATTGACATTATAAAAGTTGTCATTAGTGTTGTAATATCTGTGGTACTTGGCTGTGCAGGGCAAGAGCGAGTTATAGTTATCTTAGGCCGTGAGTTATAGTTACTTGAAATAACTCTAACTATAACTGCTGAATTTCTTTGGTTTTGTGTTAAATTCAGAACTGAACCATAACATCCTTGTAACCTATGTTTTTTCAGTGAATTTCTATGTTTTTTTTGGACGTAAAGTAATTTTCATTACTGTACATTAATACAACCACCGCTGTGCACGGCTGTCCGCAGTGTGAGGCAGGAGTTGCCACAGGGCCTGGCCTATGGCCAGTCCCTGCGGCCAACCCCCCTAACCACTCAACCCTACACTGTGCAGAGCCTTTGGCCATGCACGGCAGAAGTTGGCTGTATGGCAAGCCGCTCTGGGTGTGAGAATCGGTGTGCAAAGGTGTCTCTGGGTGTGAGAGTGGCTGCGCGAGTGTCTTTCTGGGTGCGAAAGGGTCTATGTGGGTGTGAGAGTGGGTGTGAGAGTATCTGATTGCACTTCAAAAGATGAAAGGTGCATTCACCGCCACAAAGGATTTCAGATCCTTTTTCAATATGGAATTGCAGAGTAAACACACTTGCTTTGCCTTCAAAAGGCCCAGGAGTAAGGATCATTTGTTGTTTCCAGAAGGGGAGTTTTACCTGGAGCAACTGCTACGTTTATATTTGTAAATGCTTCCTGTTGAGGTTTATGTTCTGTGAAATGAGCATTATGACCAGAATGGAAGCTCATCTGCTCATTTATCCAACAAGAGTCTACAGTTTTGTGCAAGAAGTTTATCCAACTAGAGTACTTTCTACTGGTTAGTCAGTAAGTGCTACCTCGTTGAGTGAATGGCCAGTGTGCAGGAGGGGGCTGTGCAGCCCATGTACCCCGGCCGATTTCAGCCAAGGGGACACCAGTCCCTGGGGCCCACCACTATTAAATGGTGGAGGGGAGCCATGTGTCCCCCCCCCCTCCCGGGCCGATTTCAGTCACGGGGACCTCATCCACCAGGGCCCACTACAATTCATTGTGGGGGTCTGCACCCCCCCCGGGCCAATTTCGGCCTCGGTGACCCCATCTCCTAGGACCTTGCCATGTCACCAGGGTGCCCCCAAGGCATCCAACTCCCCACCGTAGGGGACGAAGGCGGAGGCTGAATGCCCCTGTGGTTCCAACTGGCTTCCTGCTTCTTGTGGGAGCCGGTATTGCTGTCACTGTCAGGAAGCTGCTAAACATGGAGCTCCTTGTATGTGAGAGCCTTCATTACCTCTGTTTCTCTGCCCACATGTATGCGGGCACGGAAACAGAGGAAACCTTCGCTCAGCTCTCGCTTGCTGGGAGAGGAGTTGTGTTTGCTCTGACCTGGCGGGAGCTGTCAAAGTGCTGTACTAGAAGAGGGGATGGGGGAGGGGCACTGTTCTGGTAGAGGGGGTGGGGGGCGGTATTGTGCTTGCTGAGGGGGTGGGGGAGTCATTTGCCGATGACAGGAAAGAAATTCCCTGTCACTGGTAGCTTTTCTGCCAGGGTTTTCATGGTGGTGCTACCACAGCGGAAACCCTAGTGGAAAGACGGCTCATAATACTGCTGGCTGTCTTCATTGGACCACCAGCTCGGAGATGCTCATCTCCGCCCTGGTGGTCTGAGTGGGGATGTGGCAGGTTGGCCGAGGCCAATCCGCCACACTCATAATGTTGGTGAAACCACCACCATAGCCCTGGTGGATAATGAGGGCCTAAGTCTTTTTTCATGAAGATTTTCTTCAGCAGGACCAAGTCACCAATTCGATCTGACCTCCCTTTAGCCCTCTTTGGATACGCATCGCAGGAGACCTCGTGAAGAATTCTACCTTCGGACTTAGAGGATTTTTCAGGATGGAAATCATCATTTGAACCAAAGTTGAATCTTGATCTGACGTTTCTGTAGCCCACCTCAGATACGCTGAGTGGGAAGTCCTGGTCAACTTTTTACATTCAGACTTTGCCTCTTTTTTGCAACTTTTTCCTTCTGACGGCTGTCGACCCTGCACAGCAAGCCGATTTTGATGCAAGGTCATCTGATTGCCTTTCCCGAAGCCCCCGGTAAAATCCTGGAAGTCTAGGGCTCTGCAGCTTTTTAGCAGGACGAACCTGCAAGTCAGACGGGTTGCGGTTGAGGTAAGCTAGCTTGACTCACCAGGGCGGGTCCGTCCCTTTACAGTGCTTTTTACCGAAAGTTCTCCAATCTTCTCCAAACTTCTGGATCTTCTTCCAGAAGGTCTTAGAAGGTGCTTTAGGAGTCAACAACTCACCCCAAGGTTCCAGAAGTCTGAGTTGCTCCTTGAGGGTTAGGACTCCAGCTCCCAGAATGCTCCTGGTTCAAATCCAGAAAAGACCACCAGCCACTGGTCAGCTGGTCAGTTCCTTCAGGTTTTGATGCAGGGGACTCTGGTTAGCTATTTGTCAACTGCAGCAAACAGGGAGTCCCTTTTTGAACCAGTTGAACACCACATTCATCCCACATTGCTTTCAGATAGGCTAACATAAAGTTTGTGCCCCTATCTGAGACCACCTCCTTTGGGAATCCCACTCTGGTGAACACACCAAAGAAGGCCCCAGCGTGAGCAGTGACTGTCCTGAGGGGTATTTTCCCTGGGTGCATGGTGGCCTGGTTCTCAACCACCAAAATGTAACTGTAACCTGAGGCAGGTAAGGGGTCTAAGGGACCAACAATGTCAATCCTCCACCTCTCAAAGGGAGTCCCAACCACTGGTAGTGGTATCAAGGGAGCATCTGGCTTGCCCCCTGTCTTGCCACTGGCCTGACAGGTGACACAGGAGCTGCAAAACTCCTTGACTTTTTCTGACATATGGGGCCAATGGTTGTCCAGCCTGTTCTAGGTCTTGGTCTGCCCCAAATGTCCAGCTAAGGGATTGTCATGGCTTAGAGTTAGGTGGAATTCTCTATACTTCTGGGGGACCACCACTCTCCTGGTTGCCTCGGGTTTGGGGTCCCTTGCCTCAGTGTAGAGAACTCCATTCCCACAATAAACCTTAAGGGGCCCACTAACATCCCCTTGTTCTTACCTGGAGGCAGTCTTCCTCATGCCTTCAATAGTAGGACACTATTTTGGTCGCTGGCACAACTCATCTCTGGGGAACCAACATGCCCCTTGCAATTCTGCCAAGTCAGACAGTGCTTGCAGGGTAGGGGTCCCTCCCTCAGAGGTCAGATCCTCCCCCTCAGGATTGGATTCCTCCTGAACCTCTGTACTTTGTGGGGCTGGCAAAGCAGACCCAGTTCCCTTTCTCTTTTTCTTGGATGTGTGGCCCATTGTTCCAGGGTCCAAGTGTCCAGCACTTCCCTGTTGTGTTGCCTGTGACCTAGTCACAGCACACACCCATTCAGTAAGATCCAGCATCTGTGCATGGACCCTTTATTCCACCTCCTACAATTTAGATGCTTCCAGATCATTTCCCAGCAGGCACACAACTGAGAGGGCAGGAGCTACCACTACCTTCTTAGGGCCAGTCACACCTCCCCATTCCAGGCTCACTATGGCCATGGATGGAGTTTGGTTCTGCTGTCTGCATATGTTACTTGGTGGAATACACAAGGTAAGACCTGCTCTGGAGAATCCACCTTTTCTGTGACCATAGTCACACTAGCTCCTGTGTCTCTCAGAGCCTCCACCTCAGTCCAATTGACTTAGGCCTCTACCTATACCTCTCCATGCTGGGATGTACGGTGGCCCTGGCTACAATGCCCACCCCACCCACAGTCACTAAGATTACCTCTGTCCACCCTGATCCCAGCCCTGGGCCAACTTCCACCCACATTCCTACACTAGCAGTCCCATGGGACTGTCCAACTGTGGGGGGCTTTTTGGATCAGACAGCAACCCCTCTTTGGTGTCCAGGCTGTTGACACTCAAAACACTTGCCGGCCTTAGCAAGCTCCTGAAACTTTCCTGCCTTAACAGGATCATAATTCTTCCACTGATGCCCCTTCCCCTTAGAAGTGGCATGGCTCAAGGCTCCCCCACCCTGAGAAGGTTTTTTAGACTCCTTGGACTTTTTGTCATCTTTCCCTTGGTTCCTCCCCTGAGAAGAACCATGCCCTCCCATTTTTCTGATCACCTTCTGGGGGTTTCTGGTTAACTCTGATTCTCAACCAGTCATTTGTGGCCTCCTCAAGCTTTCTTGGGTTGGTCAACCTAGAGTCAACTAGATACTGGTGTAGCTTCTCTTGGTCACTATTAGTTAGTAGATGCTCCCTCATAATCATATTGTAAAGCCCCTCAAAGGTACTTACCTTGTTGCCCTATATCCAGCCCTCTAGTGCATTAACTGAGATGTCCACAAAATCAACCCAGGGTAGCTGTCTTCTGGGTGTCACTAAACTTGAGCCTGTATTACTCTGGGGTCAGACCAAATTTCTTGGTCAAGCACTTTTTCATACTAGGGTAGAAGTCTGTTTCCTCCCCACTAGGGTCAGGGGCCCATCCCTCCCAGATGTTGGGACCAACTCCCTTAGGAGTGAACCCCAATATTGGGGCTTACCCCTTCCCATCTGGAGGGCCCTCTCAATTGCGCCCAGCCATTTATCTATGTCATCCCCCTCTACATAAGCAGGCACACCCCCCTTGGGCAGTCTGGGACAAAGCCCCCCACCTATGGACATCTCAACTTCTCTGTCACTGCTACCATCTCTTTTTTTTCCCTTGCCCACTTTTTCGTCTCCAAACCCAGATGGGCTTCCAGCTCTCTTTCTCTAAGGGACAGGTTCTCTCCTTCTGAATGGGTCCCCTTCCCCAATCTAGCTTTGGGTATGGCCCTGGTGACTGTGTGTAGTGAGGACCTGTCTTCCTCCTCCTCACTAAGGTTCAGATGCCCTCCCTCCCCTGAGTGGTTGGAGCTGGCATCTTCCCCTACTTCTTCCTCCCTGAAGCTTCCTCTGTGTCTACTTCTTGGGCCTCAGCCCAGGCTGTCAGGGTTTTAATCAACACATTCTTCCTGAGGTTAGTGGCTGCAGGCAACCCCCTCTCAGTACACAACCCCCTAAACCTGACTACTTTCACTGTGGGTAGGCTAGCCAGATCAAGCTCCATGGTTCCCTAGTTTTGTGTCACACAAAAACTTTTGCAAAAATTGGAATCAAGAATTTGGAAAAATCACAAAAAATGCAATAATTGAAAATAGTCCACATTAAAAATCAAAAACAATGTTTGCACTAGGACAGTTTAAATGATTTTTTTTTTATTTGCTTTACCTAAAACTGTAGTGTGATATTGAACACAAGTAGTGGATCCCACCACTGAGCACCAAAACTGTTGGAAAGTGGATTACTGATAAGGGCAGGTATATACCTTCACTTAGCAATAGGCCACTAACCCCCACTAGGTCCAATTGGGTCTCAATAAATTAACCCCATCCCCGGCTGTCCACCCTCCACAGCAAGACGATTTTGATCCAAGGTCGTCTGATTACCTTTCCGAGAGCCCCCGGTGAAATCCTGGAAGTTTGGGACACTGGAGGTTTTCAGCGGGATGAACCTACAAGTCAGGCCGGGTCGCAGTTGAGGTAAGCTGGCCTGTCTCACTGCGGTGCGTCGGTCCCTTTATAGAGCTTTTTACAAAAGTTCTCCAATCTTCTAGCTTTTCTTCTAAAAGGTCTTAGAAGGTCTTAGAAGGTTCTTTAGGAGTCCACAACTCGCCCCAAGGTTCCAGAAGCTCTGAATTGCTCCTAGACAGTTAGAACTCCCAGAATGCACCTGGTTAAAATCCAAAAATGACCACTAGTCACTGGTCAGCTGGTCAGTTCCTTCAGGTTTTGATGCAGGGGACTCTGGTTAGCTATTTTTCACCTGTAGCAAACAGAGAGTCCCTTCTTGAACCAGTTGAACCAGTTGAAGCCAGGCAAAGTCGTTTTAGTGGTGAAGCCCAAGTGTGCAGCTGGCGCAGTCCTTCAGAGTGCAGTGTCCAGGTGCAGGTCAGGAGTCCAATAGGGCAGTCCTTCTTCTTGTCTTGTTCCTGGTAGGGATCTGAGGTGTGGGTGCAGCTCTGCCAAATGTGTCCTTACACTTGGAGTTAAACACCTATGGGTGCGCTAACTATGCTGGGGTCCCTAAACCCGCATGCCCTACCATATTCTAGGGACTTATAGGTAGACTGATCCTGCCAATTATAATAAGCCTACTTTGCATATCCACTTTACACAGAGCACTCACCCTGGGACTGGTAAGCAGTACAGGGCACAGCCAAGAGTCGGTAACCACCAGTATCTGTCCAAAACGTTTGGGGGTAACCAGGGCAAAAAGGAAGACTTTCTACAATATTCAAATATATATATACATATATATATAAATAAATATAGATAGATAGATAGATAGATAGATAGATAGATAGATAGATAGATAGATAGATAGATAGATATGTACATGTATATACATACATATATATATAGATACATATATATGAAAGTGTATATATATATGTGTGTGTATATATATAGATATATATGTATATATCTATATATATACACATATATATTTCAGCTCCGTTTCATGAAGATCCCTTGATCCCAGGTGACTCGTTCACCGAAACGCATCAGTTGTTGCTGTACCTACCTGACACTCTCTATGCTGTTATTTGTGGAAACACATCTTGAAACAAGCATAAGAAGTGTGCATCTTCCATGCCGATGGGAATTTGTCGTTTTGGATATATATGGCTGGTTTCTCCGCATTCTCTGATGAGGGAGTGATGGCTGATGATAATCTGTGATTCGATAAGAAGGAGTTCGCAACCCCATCGGAGACCGCCGCTGTTAGAGGCAGAGCAACACAGCAAAGTGTGGAGGACAGCATAGATAGATAGATAGATAGATAGATAGATAGATAGATAGATAGATAGATAGATAGATAGATAGATAACTATTTGAATATACTATACTTATTTTATTTTTTTCAAAAATAAGAGACTGCAAGATGAAACAATAGAAACATATAGCATACAGGAAAACAGGATGCTATAAAAGGTATTGCCACATAAAGGGAAAAAAGGATTTACATCTGAATTCTGGGAAACAGAAAAACAATTAATGAAAAACAAACATGGAAACCCAAGATTAACTCTCTTTGATTAATCTCAAAGTCAATGTACGAAAAATACATAGAAATGTGATCTCCTAGCCCCTTACATAACCAGTTTCAATATGTTTCCCTTCATGTTGCTCTCTAGATACTTCTTGTGGCTGAAAGAACAAGGGTTCCTTGTCGGCTCATCCCCAAGCTAAATGCATGGGCATATTCTTTTCCTAGAGGCTGAAGCTGGAGATGAAGGAGCCTGCGATTCAAAGAGTCATAGACTCCAGTGAATCCTGACAACCTGGCCGTACTACAGTCTCTCTGAGGCTGGAAATTCTAGGCATATGGTTTCAGGACCAGCCTTCTAATGGCTCAATTCTTCAGCGTGACTGATCAGTCCTAGGCAGACACTAACTGCCCACACACTCTCGTAACTCTTTGGTGTTATGTGGCTAGGCAAAGGCTTGCAATGGAAGACACCCAGTGCTTTCTAAATCAACAGCTGACCAGAGCGAGGTCAGGTAATGTGGGAAAAGGTGAATGCACAGGAACCATCAGGTTGACATTGCCTACTCCTGCTGCAGGTAAGCCCCACTAATGACTTGTAGAGCATTTTTCTCATTAGCAGCCCCTTACACCTGATTAAATGTATTTTCTTATAGGCCTTTGATAAGTACATTTTGTCTGCAAAATATAGTTTTTAATGTAGTCATTTTTGTCCAATGGAATGCTGTTAGGGTTTTGCTAACCATGTTCTGTCTTCAGAATGCTTTTAGTCTTTGATAACCCTTATTTGTTTAGTGAACATGGAAATGCATTGATAACAGTGTTTTTGACAGCAGCGCTCTTTTAGGTTTTTTTCTCTGTGCCTTCTGCGATAGTGGGCCAACCTTATACCTATATATATATAGTTGGTGGCGCTATGAATAAAATATAGCACAAATTGTAGGATATTTTCTAACAACCTTTCTATCACCAACAGGCGGGTAGGAGCGCCAAGAGACAACTATTCCTTCTGCCAGGGGGAATTGAGAGGCACCTGAAGATTAAAACATGCTCGGTGAGTAAAAGCAGCTCAGACTGAAGTGAGTCTGATTCCTTTTCTCTCTTCTCTCTCCTAAATTCTCCATGATCCTGACCTTAGAATCAGACATTTTCAACAATGATCTAGAAGCTCTTATAAGTAGGTGTCTTCCACGTAAGAAAGCACTGTAATGCAGAACATGAATGAGTGACCTACAACATTCATGGAATTGGAGGGGCCCAAAAATCTAATAAAAGTAGATACATTTGCAAAAAATAGGTAAGTCAGGAAAAAGGTTAGAGTTTTGCCCATCAGGAAAGAGTTACTCTCATAAACCAGCAAGTAGAAACAGGGATATTCGTGTGCATGAGGTAATGACTACAGGAATTACAGAGCTATGTTAGGCTTCATGTGCATCATTAGTTTGTACAGGGGAAGCTAGCCACATGGCTCAGGGGATGTTTCTGTAGGTGGGATTGGCCACAAGTGGCAGTGGTCCTAAAATAGGGCACAAACAGATAGTAGTTGTGAACGTCCCTCATTAGATTCAGCCGCTGGCTCCCTTAAACTAGTAGCTGGCTGGTAGGGGCTATACCCATGGCTGGAGACTTCCTGCACAAGTAGAACTTTCAGTGAGCCACATTTACCCCATTCACTTTCCTACCTTTCCATATCTCACTGCTAAAGTTATAGTGCAATCTATGCCAGCATTAGTAGCTTCTCAATGCCTGGAAGATAACTCAAGATACAGCCAGAGAAATCCATGCTGGAGTAGTGTGCCTGTGTGGCTATTCCCACCCAGAGCTGCAAAAGGCAGTGAGCTATAGTTTGATGGTCCTGGTCTGCTTAGATACAAGAGGCAATTTCTCCACAGACCCATTCTCATTTTTTCTCTCCCATCAGGTGGCTTTCGATGTGATGGAAGAGATATGCAATGAGATGGCACTCAATAAAACAGAAGCCTATGAAGAATATGCCATTTTTTCTGTCACCAACAGAGGTAGGTTCCCAGACTGTAAACTATTTGCCGACCAGGCATATATAAGAATCGTGATTTAGTAGGTGAAATGTGATGTATTGATGCCATTGTGCTTTCCAGTTGCATTTGGTACCACTGTATCACTTATTATACAAAGAGGGAAGAACAAGCATAGTAACAGGAAAAGATTTCTATTCATAGTGTAAAAGTGACAGAAAAGGTCTAGAGACCCTTCTAGGCAATGGTAGTTAAGCTTGACTACTCAATTCAATATGACCCACAATTACTTTGTAAATGCTCCCAGTTTTCTATGTTAAAGCAGAGATAGAAGCACATCAAGTGTGCTATTTTTTGCGTAGATTTGTGGTCGAGTAAACGGTGTCCAGGCTTGTTGTGAAAAGAGAAAGGGCATTTATGGTAGACGTATTTTCACAAAACTGATTGGTGTGTCCCTTTTGTGCCCCTATTTATTAGCAACAAAACAATTAAAATGTCCAGTCCCAAATAATTTAAAACCTTCAGACATCTTCAATAGACTTTAAAGGTAAGACAGCATAGATAAATTCAATGAACACCATCCGTAAGAACTAAAATATTGCAATTTAATAAGGCAAACTAATGCAATACAATCCTTTTCGTCATCAAA
Source organism: Pleurodeles waltl (assembly GCF_031143425.1). NCBI lineage: Eukaryota > Metazoa > Chordata > Amphibia > Caudata > Salamandridae > Pleurodeles > Pleurodeles waltl. The sequence goes on from NC_090449.1 coordinate 158,797,897, forward strand.
ATATTAGTCTTTCAGCATCATTTCTGCTAGTGTACTGATGGCATTTCCAGCAACATATACTCCACACCGATTTTATTCATTAACTAATTAATTAAAAGAAAGTAATTTCTATTCCTGCACAGTTGCTAATAGATGTTGATGAAGGAACGATTCATAGGTGTATTCTATGGCCAGTCCTGACAAGGACATTTTTGATGGATCCAAGCATGGTGGAAGAAACTAAGGGCCATATTTAAGAGCCCCTAGTGCCATTCCAGTGCCGCAATAGCGTCATTTTTTTATGCTAATGTGGCGTTAGAAGGCCAAAAACGCAGTACCAGATTTACAGAGTGGCCCAATGCATGCATTGCGACACTTTGTAACCCTTTGCGCTACATTGTGCCTGCTCAGAGCAGGCGGTAAAAGGAGTCTTCCATTGGTCACAATGGTCTCTGGGTGCTTTGAAGGATTAGCGTCCGAATTTCTTATGCTAATCCTGCAAAGTGCTGAACTAGCGTCAAAAATTCTGACGCTAGTCTCCTAATTACCGCAATGGTGCGCCGAATATTAAATATGGTGCATACATGGTGGCGTTAGGGGGATGCTAAGGGGCACAAGAATTCTTAAATATGCCCATGAGTGAAAACACATAGCATAAGATTGAGGTGTCAGTGGTAGCTCCTCCTTAGTCTGATAATTCAGTAATTTCAGTTCCACTTCACCGGTAATTCTTCCTTTTGGCCTTGAATTTTACCCAGAGAGTACAGTTGCATTCAGCTGCTGACATCTCTGGGTGAAACTAAACAGATTCCAGTGCATAACTGCCATTACCAGCCACTTTGGAATTAAGTGGCCTTTCAGCTAGTTCCTGATAGCAATGTTGTAGTGACACTGTTCAACCAGTAAACTACTGAGTAATCCCTCTTAAGATAAATGCTAAAGCTTTATTTGTAAGACTTTCCAAGATAGTCAGAAGTATTTATTACTAAATTGGTCCTGGGTCATTTTGGTGATACCCCAGTTGTGTCTGGTCTGCTAGTATAAATATATCAGTCTTGCTGAGTTCCTTCCCACAGTTGAAGGAGGACTGGAGCTGCCAGGGTTGATTTTACCACACCTGTTGCTTGTTTACTAAGCTTGGTTATACTAAACACTTCCATAGTATTGACTTTATTAATGTTGTCACAGACTTTTGAGGTTCCAAACTACATGAGGGGTGATTCTACACAATATATCTTGTGACACATTCAAAGACAGGAGATAATAGTCAAAATTGTGAAGTAGCATAAAACATAATAGAACAGTTGAGAGACATTTATGTGTGCTGCAGTATTTTTGGTATATTTTGATGAATTATTGATGAATACGCACTCTGTTGCACTGTGGAATCCTGAAGGATTAGAGCGAAAACTTGAGTTTAGCGGCATGCAGATGCTATAGAAGTAGCAATGTATAACTCTGCAAGAGCCAAAAAGGCGATGGAAGTTGTTGTTCCTGTGCTTGATCTTTCTGTACATAAAACAAGATTGGTAGCTGTAGCTGCTGAAGAGGAGGATCCATACCAGTTTCTCAGATGTCAAAATGAGATAAATTTACATTAAATTATTGTAAATGGGACTTATTTATATAATCATTGGCTATCCTGAAAATCTGAGATGTATGCAGCCGACCTGTACCTAAGGTGAACTAGCCTGAAAGGTAATACAAATGCTCTGGTAGTAAGGGTGGACATATATTGCCTCACACTCCCTTTGTTGCCTGGTAATCTGTTAATTGTAAGAGTTGATTCAGACACAGGACTAGATTATTTAATGCTTCAGGGAGTGCACACATCCCTCCAAAGGGATACACAGGCCTTGGAAATGTTTACTCAGATACAAGATGTCAATGGAGGTCTAATATATTTTTTCTCTTGTGATTGTCTCTTATGTAATAGGGAGTTTAGTGCACAATGTCCTCTAGTACTTAAGAGCCTTGCTGCTTGTGAGGATCTGTATTTCTTGTGGAAAATTCTGATTCTGGTTTTCAAAGCACTCCTGGTAATGCCTGAGGTCATACTGTCATCATCATGCTTATTTATTTACACCTTCATATGCTAAGCAGATGATTGATTGGTTATATATCTGCCCAGTTTTCTAGTATATTGAAACCAAAATGTTGCTAATTGATTATGCTTTCATCTTGAGAAGGTCTTTCAAAACATTTGTCAGAGTGAAAAGTGAGCCTCTGAAAGTTGTTTTGAAACTCACCCTTTCCCCTGAAAAATGAAACTACCATTTATTAACACCCTACTGCTCTGACCTTGGAGATTCAGATGAAATAAGGCCTTAAGTTGGAAAATTGGCACAGATCAGTGCTTAATTTGTGTTTGCTGTTTCCGGTGCTGAGCACAGGCACTTATTTGTGAGGGCCAGGGCTTATTCTTCTGCCTCAAGCATTTGCTGCGAGCAATAGACACATATGGGAAAGATGGAAGAAGGAAAAACTAAAAAGCGTCATAAAGGGAGAAAGTATAAAGTTGCAGGATGAGCTGAAGGGGCAGGGGTGGTCGTAAATGGATTGAAGAGGCCTGAGATGGCTTCAGGATTACGCTGCCTCAGTATTCAGTGCTGGCAGATTTAATTACAGCAGCCTCATGTTTAAGAGAAGGGCTTTGAGCACCAGCACCTCTTTATTTACAAATTAAGCACTGGCACAGATTGACATAAACCATGAATAGTTCAAATTTCTACTGCTTGAATATATTGTAATTGGGTTATGGTCCAGCTCCAGCTTTCCCAGTGTTATCCTCATGCGGACCTACTCATCTATGAGGCAACTTACTCATCTATGAGGCTTAGGTAATGATGCTGGTAACGCAAATTTAATGGTATGCCGAAAAGGATTTGAATTTAAATTCATCAGTCCAAAGATTATCATGCTTGATAGGAACGTAAAGCAGACCTAGTAAGTATCATAGATTGTAGCAATCTTTATGATTTCCTTATTTTCTCTACGAATGAGTAACCTCAAGCAGAGGTGTTACAGCATATCAAGCATGAGGAGTATAAAAAAGTGCAAACTGTGTGTTGGTAACAGCTTCATAGGAAACATGGCATCTTTTGAACAGTTGCCAATGAGGATATTCAGGATATATTAGTGAGTCCTTTGGATTAAATATGTTGTTGCCATCTATAACACTAGTTTGTGTTGTACAACTATTTTTCAATTCCTGAAGTCTCCATAGTCCATGAGACTATCACAATAATAATGCCATTAATTAAAATCTTAAGGGTGTCGAATTTGGATGATCTCTCTTATTTTCAATGAGAAATAATGCAATCTCATGGACCCTATTTTCATTTATTTTTACAACTTGGGAATCACTGCTTACCTCAGAAAAAGCATGACACTCTACAAGCAGTGGGTAATAAAAATGAAGGATTATAGTTGTTCTGCCCCATAGTTGTAGCTATTGAAATGTTAGAAACAGGCCTGTGATCTTGGACAGGAAAAGTACTTCTCCCTTTACATAAAATATGAGATTGATAATTCACTCCAACTAGAAGGTTTTATAATCCTTCTAAATTTCAATGTAAAAGCCTTTGAACAGTGTTTAGAATAACTTCCTGTTAGGGCTAAAATGATCATGTGCATCCTGCTTTGGTAAGCAGATTTCTAGAAGGGTTCCCATACTGTTCTCAATTGTCTTGGTATGGTAGTCATTACTCATAGCGCAGGGGAAAATTTCAGTAGTCCTCTTTATTAACTGACTATTCACTGTAGCATGGCCTTTGACTGGTTTATTAGACAGAGTTTATGGTGCAAACTTGGGTGTTCCTCGTGGAATTCCCAGCTTTTATGGCTTCCCAAATGGCACCATTTGACACTGCTCTTTTTTATATCAAACCTTTTGTCCTGGAATCTGTACAAGTTAGCCATAAACATCAGTTGTTTTGATATCTTAATTTAGACTGCCTCATTAGATCTTGCTTCATTCCAACTTAATTCCTTTTGGCTTCCTTTGACTCATATTATTTGAATTACTCATCATTTAGGTTAAGTTTGTTTTGGTATGTAACAATTTAAGGTAAATGGGTTAAGGTTTAGGTCAAAGGCTTTAGGCTTAAAGTTTCATACTACTGGTTAGGCGTATTCTTTATTTTACAGGTCTAGGTTTCACCTTTGGAGTTTGGTTTTAACTTAGGTATACACATTTGAGTGCTGGATAAATCATGAAATGGTGGAGGTATTGTATGAGTTTATTCTTAGTGTTTAACTGCCTTTCAGTTGGGGATTAGTGTTACTTCTAGAGATCTAGGTGAGGCAGAGTTTTTAAATGTTCCATTTCAGAAAAGTATAAGAAATAAATACATTTTAGTACAAAGAGTAAACATTGTTTGTAAGAGGTAAATACCTCTATACAATTGAAAAGTAAACTCTGTAGCGAAAGAAAACGTATAATAAAGAAATATGTGAGGAAAATAATGTTTAGTTAAAAGAATAAAATATGTATAGAAGTAGTAAATACATATTTACAATTTAAATGGGAAGTAGAATGTGAAAGAAAAAGAGAGACAGAAGCATAAAACGTGTATAGAATAAGGATATCTTTGATACTGGCCTTTCATCAAATGTTAGAGTTCCATTAAAAAAAATATTATTAAGTAATCGGAAGAAATATTCTCAGGGTCCTGCAGCAAGTGCTGGGGGCCTGCCATAATTATGACAGCTTACAATGTCCAGGGTGGATGTGCCTGACCCACATAAGAGTGAGCTGTAGTAGACTCAGTTAAGGCACATTGGTGTAGAGGCTAGAACCTCCTGCATTCATGAAGAGAAGTATGAAGTGCCATAGTCATGGTGGTCAACTCTTTGGTGAGGTTTGTAGTGCTCTTCAATATAGTAACATTGATGTGTCTTTTCTGCTGTTAGAATTTAAAAAATATATATTTTTATTTCCAGTTGTTTAATTGATGTCAAAATACTTTATTTAAAGGTCAAAATGTCCGTCCTTTGAATAAACGGGAGTACATTCTGGACGTGGCCACAGAAATGGAACAGGTGGATGGAAACTACATGTTCTGGTTTCGTCGAGTAATCTGGGCTCAGCCGCTGAAGTTTGAAAGTGAACTCTTTGTTACCATGCATTATAACCAGGTAATCCCAGTGGCTCTGTGGGCATTTTTTTAAAATAAAGTGCCAACTTAACTATTTGAAAGTAAGTGCATGAAAATGTGAGTGCTTGTATGTGTAGCTTGTGAAAGGTGTTTGCTTAAGTCAAGCATCAACTACATTTTACCTTCCCCTAATTTAGTACTGCTTGCCCGGCACAGTTTATGTTTATGACAGTGACCCTCAACATAGAGCAAAATAAGTTACTTTGGTCCTCCACGTCTTTGATATCCATCATATTTACAATGGATACCAAAGAGTGTGCTTATCCGTTCAGGTTGTGACATGTACCACCTGCCACTGACACCTGCAGTGCAACAACCCAGTAATTTTGTAAAGTCTAATAGGAATACAAGTCATTGCTGAAGACCTTCAATTTCCGTAATAATGTCTAAATGTAAAACTACAAAGAAAGCATGAAATCTATCTTCTCTTTCTCCAATTCACTGAGCTTCCAATCTCATATGTGTAATGTTTGATGTTTTTTCCATTTGTCATCCCTTAAGGTTAGATGGAGCTTCAGGAGCTGGAGCAGCTAGCTGACCAACCAACTCTTTGGCTCTCACTACACTTAAAGGATAAGGACCTGATTTATATATTGGCAGAAAGGGTACTCCAGGCAACAGCGATGGAGTTCTCTCCCCGCCAATACAGTGGTCCGCTCCCCAAATTTAATTGCAGACAAACCATAAGTTTGGCCACAGCAGAGAGTACTCTGTCTCCACAGTGGCCAAACTTCTCCAACGTCCCTGGGAATAAGAGCCACTGGAGAAATTGCTACATGTCCGCCCATCCAATTTAGATGGACAGATCTAGTCATTTTTTACTGTACCTTGCCGCCATGAAAAACCTGGTGGTAAGGAACAGTAAAACTATTCTAATACATCCTTCGCCATGTGAGAAGCCTCCCACGGCAAGGGAAGCATTATTTTTTATTTTAAAAAATAAAATCCCGTTTTGGTATTTTCTTTTTATAAAGAAAAAAATAATATTATTTGCTGCAAAGCTGTGTCTCTGCTTTGATGACAGTTCTTGTTAATGCCTTTATAAGTGACCACCTGTTTAGCAGTCATTTATAAATCTGGCCAGTGAGGTATTCTTAGCTTGGCAGACATAAAGTCCTCTGCCAGGCCATTAGACAATACTCTGCCCGCCAGAATAGAAGTCTGGCCCTCAAACCCAATCCCTGTACACAGGCATCAGATTTATGAGTTGAGTGATAATTACCACCCCTGCAGACATTTTCCCTGATACATTCTGGCAAGTCTAACTTACTGAAATTTATCCAGCAAAAAAAAGTCCCAAAAAACGGGCGAAACAGATGCAATTGGGTGTATTAGAAACTGTTTCCCCGTGTTATGCCTTATTTTTAAGTTGAAAGCTGAGAACGGGAAGTATTTACCACGTCTGGTAAATACCTCACCTTGGGTAATAGTAGTAGGCACATGTGGTAAATACCCACCCTATTCTGCTCAACGTGTAATGAGAGCTTTCATGTTTACACACACACGTGCAATTGCGAAGAGTTGTTAATGGATTACCCCCATGTTCTGCTTTCATCTTGGGCCCTTTTAACAAGTGAAGGGCTAAATTCCGAAACCTGTGTGTACTAGAGTTTACACAAGGATCGGAATTATGAGTTGTGTTGTAATTATCATACTCTCGGATTTGTCTCTTTATAGATTCCGGTGGGTTAAGTCTGCTGAAATGTGTTGGGGGTGGGGGGGTCGAAGTCTGGAAAAAAAGGAATATAAGCCGAATACGGTCTGTTAAAAATCGATTCCACATGTCTCATTTTCAAGTGGTAAATACCTCAACCTGGGATTGTAGTTTTTAACCCTTTTGGTGAATACCCTACTGTATTTTACTCAACTTGTGGGGGAGCCAAGAAAGCAAAACAGACTATTATAAAGAGAAAAAATTGTATTTCATCTAAACGAAATACGTAAACAAAAACTAAAGAAATCCAAATGGGAGACAGTCGAGATGTAAAATATTGAATAGCAAAGAATTCAGTACATAAAAAGTGGTAAAATAAGATGTCCAGAAATCACAAACTCCCGGTGCCATTGATTCATAATAACAACTTAGTTGAAGAACATGGTTCTGAATTGAGCTATAATTATAGATGAAATTCATTTTCAAACTCTTTTATTACAGCTTTTCTTGTCTTTGATCATGTCTTATGTTTCTTTCATTTAATCTTAACACACAACCTGAGACAGGTGAATGCAACTGTGCACTTGAGTACACTACAAGTGCGCATTGTTGGGTGTGTGTGTGTGTATGTGCTCTTGGGCTGTGTAATTTTTCTATAAAAGATAAACTACACGCTATGTGCTTGTGCTAGTGTGGAGGCTGCCAAGCCATCCGTTGCTCCTATTAGCATACCTTACTACCTCAGAAATGTAAAAAGACATACATTTGAATTCCATCGAAACTAGGCTCCAATTTATCATAGGAATGTGATTAACAGATGATAATTTAAAGAGAAAGAAAAACAAGTCATATGTAAAGAATGTTAATTCTCCAGTATTGGATCTTTCATAGATTCACATGCTTGAATCATCCCCGTCGTCGAGGTGGGAGCCTCACGGTAAGTTTAAATACATAAAGCAGTAAGTCAGTAAAAGTAAAACCAGTAGGCCCCAGTAGGCCTCATAGGGTATTTTACAGTCTATCCACTTTGTTTTGTGAAAAGACCCAAACTTCAGTCTCAACTAATCAGGATTCAGCCCCTCCCAAACACTCCCAACAGAGGCTGAATTCCCTCAGATTTTCTACCGCACGTCGTGTGAAGGGAGTCTCCCTGAGCTCTGCTCAGTTTTTTCCTATTTTCTGACTGAGGATTGGTTTTTTCTCTCAGGAAACTTGCTACAGCTCTACTATGTCTGAAAAGACAAAAAAGGGTCCGTTCAGAGATTGTGACACCTGTGGGAAGAAGAGACTGCATGTTGATGACCCCCACAAGAAGTGTATCTACTGCCTTCATCCAGACCACAAGGTGAGAGACTGCAAAATCTGTCGCACCTTTAGTCAAAAAACCCTCAAAGACCGGGAGGGTAGACTTCTCTTATGGCTACAAAAACAGAAAGCCTTAGAGCATCCTTCCTCAGATGACAGCGAAGCATCATCACAGGCTTCTCGCCCTCAAAAAAGAACAGGTGAGAGAAGCAGAGGGTCGGATGAACCACCAAGGAAGGTGCTCAAGAAGACAAGACAAGTCTCTACTGAGACGAAAAAGGATGTTTTTCACTCAGAGACATTTAAACATGGGCCAAAAAAGGTTCATTCAGAACCTACTACGCCGTTACAACGAAAAAGCACCTCAAAAAAGCCATCTCTGTCTCTGTCACCACAAAAAGAGCCAGAAAAACTCTTTTCGGTGAAAAAACATCCGTCGACGACCACCCCGTCGACGACTGTGTCGACGGTAACAGCGACTACGATATCGTCGACGTTCACAACGCCAGCCTCACCAATGATTATGACGTTGTCGCCGTTGTCATCGACGACGATAATTACAGCAAAACTTTTTAAGAAATCTTCGTCGGCAACCACATCGTCGACAGCGGAGGCTTCCTGGGTTCACCAATCAACCAGGGCACTCCCATCTACGAAGCACATCTCAATGAGGTTCAAAAAGGCACTGCCGACGACGGCACCTACACGACCGTCGTCGATAAAGTACCCGGCGACGAAGAGACCATCGACGAAGGCTTCGTTTACAAAGGATCCGTTAGTAAAGACGCCGCCAGCGACGGAGCCGTCGACGAGAGAGCCGTCAACGAGAGACCCGTCGACGACGATGAGACGTTGACGACGGAACCGTCGACGAGAGAACCGTCGACGAGAGTACCGTTGACGAGAGAACCGTCGACGAGGGAACCGTCCAAAAGAGAACCGTCGACGAGAGAACCGCCGACGAGGGAACCGTCGACGATCATATCATCTACAGCATTAACAGTATACAAACCATCCACCTACCTGGATACTTCGCCACACCATTCCTCGTACCATCAGGACGACTCCTCCAGATTCTTACCCCTTTCAATTATTAATATAGGGGACAAGGCGTCTGATATTCTTCCAATGCATACCTCACCAAGTAAAGTGTTGCCATACCCACCACAACATCTTTTAGACGATGAGGACGACGATACATTCTCTCAGAAAGACGGAATGTTTGGGGCAGCTAGTAGCCCGTCGCAACTCAATGTCAAATGCCAAGAGTTTGATGAGGAAGAGGATCAACATTATCAGCCTAGTTATGCCTCAACATCTTATCCACAGACACAACCATCGCCCCTCGCTATGCCTAGCACATTAGTGACAGATCTACAATTTATGTTGCAAGACTACTATAAAAGGTTTCCACCGTCAACTCAGTCCACGCCACCTAGACCTGAGAGCTACCAGACACCTCGGCAAGCTCACACTACTAACCTTTCTGAAACGCCACAGGCTACTATACCTGTAATTAGCCAAACCCAGGAAGCTTGCCCCTCATCAGACGACGAAAGGGAAGAGGGTGAGCTAAGAGATTCGGCGGCTAGTGAATGGGATGATTACCTCGTCCCCACACCATCTCCACCGCCAGCAGGTCCAGTAGATTCTCCTCCAGAGGACATAGGAGGTTTCCATAATTTGATAGAGAGAGCGGCGAAACGGTTTGGCCTTGCAATTGTTTCTCATGAAACCGAATGTTTTTTGTACGACTTTAAAGAGCCATCAAAAAGATCTGTAAGAGCCATACCCATTGTAGATTTCCTATGGCAGGAGGGTTTGAAGGCAATGAAAAACCCGGCAACAGTGCCTTCACAAATGCCAAGACTAGAGAAAAAATATAAGGCCCCAGATGATTCTCCGGCCTGTCTAGTCTCACAGCCGAAACCTGACTCTGTGACATCACAGGCGGCTCAGCGGCGTTCCAAAAACCCCTCCACACCTATTGCGTCTCCCCCAGACAAGGAAGGAAGGAGATTAGACAATATAGGCAAGAAATTCTCCTCTGTGGCCGCAGTCATAGTTAAAGCGGCTAATTCCCTCGCCATCTTGGGAAGGTACGATCGACAGATGTGGGCAGACATGTCTGCTTTTTTAGATTTACTGCCAGAAGACGTCAAGGTGAAAGCAAAAAAGGTCTTGCAGGAGGGAGAAAGGGTCTCTGCAGAAATAATAGACAGCGCAATAGACATTTCTCTCACTGGCTTTAGACAACTAGCTGGTGCAGCAGTCCTGCGCAGACAAGGATGGCTAAAAGCGACTTCATTCACACCAGAAGTCCAGACGCGTGTTCTTGACATGCCTTTTGATGGAGAGAGTTTGTTTGGCAAACACGATGACAACATGTTGCAGGCTATCAAGACGGATACCGATACGGCAAAATCCCTAGGTACCCTGCAATATAAAAAACAACCTTTTCGTGAAGCAAGGGGTAGAGGTAATTACTCCTTTCGAGGTGGATACCAGCAATACAGGTCACAATATCCATCTTCCTCCACAGGATCACAACAGCAATACCATCAGCAACAGCAGCACTATCTTTTGCCTCCGGCCGCAGCTTACAAACACCCAGCTAGAGGAAGAGGAGCTGCCCGAGGAAGAGATACAGGCAGGAAACAATGACCCGCTGATTATCTCAACGCTTCCCCACCAACCAACATCGAGGGTCGGAGGTCGCATCACTTCCTATTTCCCCAACTGGAAGGCTATAACATCGGACAGATGGGTACTCGATGTAGTGGCCAGAGGTCATACTCTGGAATTCACACAAACACCACCAACTGTTCCTCCATCGGGCCTGCCGCCTCCGAGTTTGAACCAACTCCTCAGGGAAGTAAGAATAATGCTGAGAAAAGGAGCAGTAGAACCAGTCCCTTTATCTCAAAAGAACAGGGGATTTTACTCCCGTTTTTTCCTTCTGAAGAAACCCTCAGGAGACTGGCGCCCCATTCTGGACTTGAGAGCCCTAAACAAGTTTCTAAAGAAGCAATCGTTCAGGATGGTAACTCTACAGGATGTCCTGCGTCTGTTAAATACCGGAGATCGGATGGCATCCCTAGACCTCCAGGATGCTTATTTTCATATCCCCATATATTGCAACCATCGCAAATTTCTAAGGTTCAGAGTAGGAAGTATGCACCTTCAATTCCGAGTTCTACCATTCGGCCTCAAGTCAGCCCCCAGAATCTTCACAAAGATGTTAGCTCCGGTAGCAGCACATCTCCGACAGTCAGGGATCCAGGTCTTTCCTTACCTGGACGACTGGCTTATAAAGGCACCCTCAAAATCGCAAGTAACAAATCATATCTCCTATTGCCTTCAATTGTTACACAACCTGGGGTTTGTAGTCAATTATCAAAAATCTCAACTCTACCCCAAACAGGAATTGAGCTTCTTGGGGGCAATTCTGGACACAGTCCACAGCAAAGCGTACCCATCCCACGAGAGGAAACAAAAGTTAACCTCCTTGGCAGAAAGGCTCTCCAGAAAAAAGTCAGTTTCAGTCCGCATCTACAAATCATTGCTCGGAATGATATCTTCATGCATTCCGCTAGTCCCAGATTGCAGGCTCCATATGCGACCCCTGCAAGAACAATTAGACATACAATGGACCCAGGTCAACGGTTCCTTCGAAGACAAGATTCGCATAACGCCTCCAATGAAGAAAATCATGAGGTGGTGGGCGACTCTAACCAATTTGTCAAACGGACTATCTTTTCTTCTACAAACACCGAGTTACATAGTAACAACGGATGCCTCTCTCGAAGGATGGGGTGCACATTGCCAGGACCTGCAAATCAGCAGAATCTGGAGTCAGAAAGAGAGTCAGCTTCACATCAATTATCTAGAACTCAAGGCAATACACTTAGCTCTAAAAGCTTTCTTGCCAAAGATACAAAGTTCAAGCGTCTTAATCAGGACAGACAATACAACCAGCATGTTTTATCTAAACAAGCAAGGAGGCACAAGATCCCTACAACTTTCGCAGCTAGCCCAACAAATTTGGACATGGGCCATCAAGCACAATATTTCACTCAAAGCTTAGCATGTGCCAGGACAAACGAACGTTCTAGCAGACACCCTGAGCAGGACAGTGATTCCTTATCACGAGTGGGAACTAGACCAGAAAACTCTCAACAGCCTTTTTCTATTATGGGGCAAACCGAACTTAGACCTATTTGCCACTCTCGAGAACAAGAAATGCCAGTTCTACGCAAGTTGGCTTCCCCAAAAAGATTTGTGGGGGAATGCGTTTTCGATGAGATGGTCCGGAGTTTATGCCTACGCTTTTCCTCCGATCCCGCTCATTCCGAGAGTCATCAACAAAATGAAGACGGAGGGGTGTCGCCTTCTGCTCATAGCTCCCAGATGGCCCAGACAAGTCTGGTATACGGAGCTCCTCATGCTCTCCGAACGACCACATCTACGACTCAGACAGAGTCCGACTCTTTTAACGATGCACCAGGGACAAGTCAGACACCCAGATCCGTCATCTCTTCATTTGTCAGCTTGGCTCCTGAATACAATGAATACTTGAATCTCAACATTTCCCCGGAGTGTAGAGACATCTTGGCGAAAGCTAGAGCTGACACTACCAACAAAACCTATAAACTTAAATGGAAACGTTTTTGTATATGGTGTGCAGCACAAAATTTACACCCTTTGTCCTCTACTCCGGAACAGATACTTCCATATCTCCTGCTCCTCGCAAAATCAGGGCTTGCATATTCTTCCATTCGAGTACATCCGGCAGCAATCTCCAGATACCGCAGATCTCCAGATAGAGTCTCTTTGTGTTCCACAAGAATTGTCAAACAATTTATGAAGGGCCTTTTTCGGGTCTTCCCGCCAGTTAAAAAGCCTCCACCACTATGGTCCTTGAATGTGGTGTTGATGCAGCTTATGAAAGCTCCTTTTGAGCCGATCCACAAAGCTGACCAAAAATTCATTTAATGGAAAACAGCGTTACTGCTAGCTCTTACTTCAGCTAAAAGAGACAGTGACATTCAGGCTTTCACTGTCAAGCAGCCTTTTCTCCAATTCACAGACTCAGGTGTCATCTTGCGAACAAATCCAAAATACATCCCAAAAGTTCCTTCAACGTTTCACTTAAATGAACCAGTTATCTTAAAAACCTTTTTTCCAAATCCGCAAACAGTAGCGGAAAAAACATTACATTCCCTTGATATTAAAAGATATTTAAAGTTTTATCTACAGAAAACTCAAGCCATCCGCCAGTCGGATCAATTGTTTGTAGCATTCGGAGGAACAAGAAGGGGACACGCGGTGTCTAAACAGACTATAGCAAGATGGATTGGTCTGGCAATTCAATTCTGCCATTCAAAAGCAGCAAAACCGCTCCACACCAAGGTGAGAGCCCACTCTACAAGATCGGTAGCCACTTCAGCTGCACTCTTTGCAGGAGTACCACTACATAGCATCTGTAGACCAGCAACATGGTCCAGCCAGCACACATTTACGAGGCATTACTGTCTAGAGGAAACTAACAAAATCGATACAGCAGTGGGACAGGCAGTGCTGAGGCATTTATTTCGATAAGGTGAGCCTCTAACACATCCCACCACCACACTCGAGGTATGTTCATTATTGGTTCTTAGTCTCGTTAATAGCTACAGTGTGTTTTACTCTAAATTTCTGCTTCAGTTTATTCACTTCGTTATACTGTGTTAGCTTGTCGTACTCTTCATATAACAAAAAGAGGACAGGTCTTTTCTGCCACACACCTGTTATTGCTCTTCTATTCGAATGTCTATGAATTAGATATATTAATAGGTATGTGGGTATTTAAAGCTGAACTAATGTGAATCACATCACTTATAAAATTACGATAGAATTACAGTCAACGTAATTCACTAATTAAGAAAACATTACTGCTCGTTATTCTGATTCAAGCATGTGAATCTATGAAAGATCCAATACTGGAGAAGAAAATTAGTTACTTACCTGTAACTGCAGTTCTCCAGTATTGGTATCTTTCATAGATTCACATGCGACCCACCCTCCTCCCCTCAGAGGCTCCCCTATTATACAGATATTAAAACTTCACACTCCTACTAGAAAATCTGAGGGAATTCAGCCTCTGTTGGGAGTGTTTGGGAGGGGCTGAATCCTGATTGGTTGAGACTGAAGTTTGGGTCTTTTCACAAAACAAAGTGGATAGACTGTAAAATACCCTATGAGGCCTACTGGGGCCTACTGGTTTTACTTTTACTGACTTACTGCTTTATGTATTTAAACTTACCGTGAGGCTCCCACCTCGACGACGGGGATGATTCAAGCATGTGAATCTATGAAAGATACCAATACTGGAGAACTGCAGTTACAGGTAAGTAACTAATTTTCTTTTTGTGTATAGTAAATTCAGTGTTTAATGGAAAGACTTTTGACGTATTTTTTAAAGCAAAGGACGATCCACCAACCAGAAAGCCAAAGACTTGAGCGAAGAAAGTATCACTTCCTTCTGGGTGGTCTCAGAAGTATTCTAATACTGGCTGATATCTTCTACAGCACCAACCTCCACTTCTTTTGCTCAGACTAGCCCTGTTACAAATTCATGTGTCTGCCCTGCCTGAAGCTTGCCTCTCAGACCCGAAAAAGGAAAAGCCTGGATGATGTTTCCCATTTGGAAATTATTTAAACTTCCCAAAATTAAATGACAAGTGGCTTTTGACTGTCCTGTCCATCTTACGAGGGACGAGTGCTCTACTAAATATGCTCTTTTTTTGTAGAGGGACAGTCGACAGGTGTGACTGTGCATGCACTCACTGCCTTGCTTCTGATACAGGCTACATGTTGAACGCCTTGATGTGGTATGAAATGTCTGTTTGTTTTTAATGCAACGTCCATGGCAAATGTTTCCTATGTTTGATTATGACTGCATTTCCCCAGGTTTTGCCAGACTACCTGAAAGGACTGTTCAGTATCCTGCCACACAAGCAGCCCAGTGAGCAGCAGTTCCAGCAGATATCCAGGCTAGCAGCCCTCCAACACCGAGCAAAGGATAGCATCTACCTGCCTACCATGTGCGTATCAACACAAGTTCTAGTGTTATCTCTTTTATTCTGGCCAGATTCAAATAATGCTATGTTTCTCCTTGTCGGAGTACACATGAGGTGCCATTGAACCAGGTGCTCTCAAAAACAACCTACTCACCCCCAAATAACTTAACATTCTTTGTGCAAAACCCAGGTCTTGACAGTAGAGCAGGGTAAATGTAACCATTTCTTATTTAATATGTAGCAAGGCCAGAGGAGGAAGGCGTTATCGTTCTATAACAACCACCTCAGCTTTCCCTCACTGATTGTATGCATACCTTTGACTCTGTTTAGAACACCCTAATTTTTCAGCTAGGCGGGCACTGTACAAATTCCTTGTATATATTCATACAACCATACGCAATGTGTTCTGAGGTTAGTGAGGCAGCTCTGTTATTACCACAATACAAGCAACATTTAAAACTTTTTTATATATGGTAACATGACTTTGGTGAAAACTAAGGCATTTGTGTAACCTCGAGAGTTTGTCGAATATGACGGACTGCTTGCAAATCTCAGTAGACTTCACATTATCATGAGACACAGAATCTGCCTAGGATGAACAAATAAAATAAGAAGATTGTGATGGAGCCAACATGTTTATTCTGAGTGCTCATTCTGAGCTCTTATTCTCCTGGACCTGCGTGCAGCATTCTCTGCTGTGAAGTACTCCACCCTGAGTGACCGCCTATGCCCAGAGTATAAAAACAAAGCTCCAGGCTGGATCTCCTACTTCATCTATGCCAAATGATAGTCTCCTTGGCTCCTTTCTGTTTGCAAACCTTGCCCCTTTCCTTGCACTGCGACAGGGCTTAACAGTGTCTGCTCTCTTGTTCAATGTCGCCTTACTCCACTGGAATCACTGAACCACTTGTGCAGGCTCACTTACTACAATACCACCATTAATAAACTACAATGACACCATTGATAAATATGCTATTCTAGAATCCACAAAACACCACACAGCAGCTACTCCAGCAAATTTATACTCATAGAATACTAATGGATTCCCAAAACACTGGGCAAAACAGAGATAGTGCTGTATGACAACACTTCCTTGATAGTTCCACACTTCGTTAGATCACTCACCCCTTGATCCTTGCAACAATTTTCAAAATAAGAACAAAACTGGCCACATACGTGGACTCTTACCTACATCGTTTTTCCTTAGTTATTGCTCCTGTTAATTTTCTAATTTGAATGTTTTCTGAGTGGTTATTGAAGGCAAAGACGTGGGTCTTGAGAATTTTTTAAATATACTTCTTATATCCCATGGGTACAGATTATAGATGCATGAAAAAGAATTGTTAAACCCTGGAAGCGAGAGACCACAGTTTTTATGAACTGTGACTGAGCTCCAGCAAGGTCAAAATAACTAATTGCTGTTAATTAGACAGGTTTCTGTGAGTAATGCTTAGATTACCTTTGGTAGCCTGGCATAAGCAAAAAATTTGCCTTCAGAAAAAAATGAATAAGTATATGAACAACAACATGAAAACAATATTACAGCTAGGAAATAAGCAAGATAAAATTACCAAAGCAATTTAGTTGCAAACAATCAACTTTATTAATGAAACATGAGTATAAATTAAGAAAATATGAGACATGCATCAGCACCAATTACAAAAAAGGGCTCAAGATAAAGGAGCTTGTAAATCTTCATCATAGCAAAGTAGGACATTCTGGTTGACAGGGCTCCAAAGGGCAAAATACCTCATTTTGACTGTTCCACAGTGTGTCAAACCCTGGTGTCAAAAACATTGAGAGGGAAAACTAACAAAATGAAGCCACAAAGGGATTATCTTTTTCGGATAAGCTTGACACTTTGCCCATCTTCCAGAGAAATTTTCAATGTTCCACTGCACAGGAACAGTTCTATAACCTCTTCCAGAGCCAGGGAACTCCTCATCAAGAGTAGCTCCACAGTCTGTATCTCTGCAGTCCCATCCCCCACAACAGCCTCTGAAGGCGGTCCTGTAGGTGGTCACAGGCTGGTGGGCAGATAGCCCAGGAGCTGAAGACAACACAATTTTTTTGTAAACTTCCACCCTTCTCCAGACAAAATAAAGGGTGCACTGCAGCCCATGCTAGGGAATGTGCTCATTTCAATAAAGCAGCCCGTTGCCTCCTGACACCCTCATATACCATAAACACAACATCATTCTTTGCTCACACACATACATTTACTAGTACTGATTTCTACATCACAAGGGCAGAGAATTCTGCAGTAGTAAATCCTACTAAAGCGGTGGGATTGGGAAGTGTGTTTGCCTGTGGAGACCATTACTAACATATATTTCAGGACATTTCCCAACACCTTTCCAACCTGTGTTCCTCCTGGAAATGGTCAGAGATGTACTTTAGCCCCAGGCTGGAGTAAATCTACTTCCAAAAGAGGAAGGGGAATGGATCACTCAGATACAGGTTGAGTTTGCAGTGGAAGGACTTTATTCAATGGGGAGGAAAGTTTTACCAGCAGAGAAAAAAACTTAAATGTACATTTGTATAAGAGGCTCCCTCCCCCCTTGGCAAAGCTCCAGCAGAGAGAATAGGAGCCTTTAGGAAACGTCACATGACATTCCTGATTGGACATCTCCCAATCAGGATTCAGAACTAATCACAGCACCAAGAACGCCCAGCTCGCCACCAAAGATTACATCCGCTCTCTCCTCGACCGTGGCCAAACAGCAGCCCTCATCCTACTAGACCTATCGGCCACCTTCGATACAGTGTCCCACTGCACCCTATGCACCAGACTCAGACAGCAGGCATAGGGGGCAAGACCCTTCAGTGGATACACTCCTTCCTGACAGGCAGAATGCAGAAAGTCAGGCTCCCGCCACACCTGTCAGAACCTACAGATATCAGCTGTGGTGTCCCCTCCCTGTTCAACATCTGCATGGCCCCGCTCACCCCAATCATCAGGAACTATGGACTGAACACCACCTCCTATGCTGATGACACCCAGCTGATCATCTACCTGAACGGAAACCCCACAACGGCCAGGAAGAACTTCCAAGACGGGTTGAAAGCAGTTGCCGCCTGGATGAAGAAGAGCTGCCTTAAGACTGAGATCCTCATCCTGGGACCCTCCTCCTCAGCCTGGGACAAATCCTGGTGGCCCTCAACATCTGTCAGCCCCCACCCCTATAGACTACGCACAAAACCTCGGTGTCATCCTCGACTCAGCACTCACCATAACAAGACAGGTCAACTCCATCTCCTCCACCTGTTTCCACACCCTCCGACTCCTACAGAAGACTTTCAGATGGATCCTAAGGGACTGCCGCAAAACCCTGACACACGCCCCAATCACAAGCAGACTTGACTACGGCAACGCCCTCTATGCCGGAACCACCAAGAAGAACCTGAGCAAGCTACAATAAATTCAGAACGCCTCCGCCAGACTCGTCCTGAACATTCCTCACTGAGAACACATCACAGGACACCTGAGAGATTCCCACTGGCTCCCCATCAAGAGGAGGATCAGCTTCAAGCTCCTCATACACACCTACACGGCCCTCCACAACCTTGGACCCAGCTACCTCAACCACCGCATCACCTTTTACTCCCCTGCCAGGCCTCTTTACTCCTCCCAGCAGTCACTCGCCACAGTACCCCGCATAAAGAAGTCTTCAGCTGGAGGGAGATAGTTAATCTACCTTGCGGCAAAATGTTGGAACACCTTACCTCTCCACCTCAGACAGTCACCATTGCTACCTCAATTCAGACTGGACCTCAAGCCCTGGCTCTTTTATTGAACCCTGAGGACATGCCCCACAGCGTCTTGAGACCCTACGAGTAGCGTGCTCTAAAAAAGATTGATTGATTGATTGATTACCAAAAGTAAACCAGGAAAGCTGTGTCTTGTAGAGCTGTAGAGTCCTGATGCAATATTGGAACTTACAATATCGTGAAACACAAATATTGTTTACAAAAATATTGTTTCTCTATCCTTATAATTGTACCTACAAAAATATTGAAAACATGGTTTAACAATAATATTGTTAAAAAACATGCAAAAATATTGTTTCTTAGTGTGTGTGTGTGTGTGTGTGTGTGTATATATATATATATACATATATATATATATATATATATATATATATATATATATATATACATATATATATATATATATATATATATATATACATATATCTCCAGATATTTGCCTTGGCTAGCTGTTGTTTTCTTGTGATTCTTCATCTTCTAGTATATATATATATATATATATATATATATATATATATATACTAAAAGACGAAGGATCACAAGAAAACAACAGCTAGCCAAGGCAAATATCTGGATCCCAAAGGATACAATGAGTCACAAGAAAATGTAATATCCAAGAAAGAAGTGACTCAAACAGATGAACTCACCAAAGAACAAAAATATATTTCCACTACAATATTTCGGCTTCCGCCTTCCTCAGGTAGTACAAGATGGTTTGCTCAGTGGCTGCACAGCTGACACTGCTGGATTTTCAAAAACCATCATGAGTGAAGATTCCAATTGGAATGTGGAATCAATGCAGTCCTGATAACTCTTCGGATATGCAGAAATCAAGTGATATTGTCAGTGAGGCTCAGTCCATCTAATGCAGTGATTTTAAATGGTATATCCAGAAGTTTTCTCTGATGTCCAGTAGTTTTTCCTTTAAGACATGTTGCACAGGGAAAATCTTCAAATCTGATAGTAAATGGTCCACAAGGTTAAAATGATTGGCTACAGGCTGGTCAAGTTTTTTGTTGTTAATTATTGCTGATTTGCGGTTCCTGAATCATGCACAGAAGCCATTCACTGTTTGGTCTACATATTGTTTTTTACAGCTTTGGCATTGGCACTGAATCACATAAATAATGCATGTTGAGAAACATGTACGATGCTGTCTTCTTCTATAGGTCCTTCTTCTAACAGAGCTAGTTACTGATGAGGTTTTTAAAAGGTATTCACATGCGATACACCTTTTAGAATCACAGCAATGAACTCCTGCATTTGTTACAGTTTACTTAAGTTCAGCTCTCACAATAAGCGACTGTAAATTGGGAGCTCTGGGGTAAGCAAGGACTTGCGGTTTTGAAAAAAGCTTTTTCAATTTTTCACAATTGGATGGTAAGGGAAAAGTTGTTTGTATTATATTTCTGTAGTTGGGAGCTGATGGATGATAGTCAACCACAAATGGGATTCTGTCATTTTTGTTTCTCCTGTTGGTATTCCAAGTAAGTGCTTCCCTGGGTAACTGCAAAGACTTGTCAATTTGTTGCAGAATGATATGCGGAGGATAGCGTTGCTTTTTAAATAATGTAACATGCTCTTGTAGATGGTCTTTACAGGTGTCTTCATTGCTGCCCATGCGTCTTATTCTGAGTGCTTGGCTGTAGATGATGCTGAGTTTAGTGTGGCCTGGGTGACATGAAGTCCAGTTTGGATACAAATGAGTATCTGTAGGCCTGTGGTACTGATCGGTTCTAATTTTGTGGTCGTGAACAGTGAGTAACACATCCAGATAAAGGAGATGACTCTTCGGTTTAGTATTGCTGCCAGTGAACGCAATGGTAGGTTGGATACTGTTGATAAAAACTATAAATTGTCTATATATTTAACCATTTTTAAAACATTTTTTTGTATATATTTTTTTTAAAGTAGTAAATATTAAATATACCATGAATATTATTTTAATTAGTTAAATCGCACTAGTATTTAATTATATATATGTATATATATATATATATATATATATATATATATATATATATATATATATACACTTCTATGTAACACACATACATATATGTCAGTATATGTTTATAAATATACATGTATATAATGTAACACAATTTTTAAAAATGTAACAGAAAAAATATTAATAATTAATTTCCATAACATTAAATACAATATAAACATTTTAAAAAGATGTTTAGAAAAAGTAATACAAATATAAAAAATACTATAAAGTTAAAATTATGAACAAATATTAATTTTAAAAAATTAACCAAAATTAGGAACTATATTGGAGACTGGGCATAATAGATACACCATTTCCACACTGTGCAGTAGGGAAAGTGTTATAGTTTGCAGGGGTTAGATTAACTATTCCCACTCCAATCTGTAACAGTAGGGAAAGCATTGGACTTCAGAGGGATAAGATTTATTATTCCTACTCCAGTCTGTGCAACTGTAAGGAAAGCGTTGGACTCTAGAGGAGTTACATTTACTATTCCACTCCAGTCTCAGCAACAGCAGGGACAGTGTTTGACTTCAGAGGGGTTAAATTTACTATTACAACTCCGGTCTTAACAACAGTAGGGAAACTACTTCACTTCAAGCACATTACAATTTCAATACCCTATTCGTTTAGAAAACAAATAAAAATATAAAACTCTAAATATAAACATTATTTCTCATCATAAAAATATTACCAAAATAAACAACAATTACCCAATTTACAAAGCTCATAAAAATGGTAACACTTAGGTCCTCATTACGACTTCGGCGGTCTTGAAAAAAGACTGCCGAAGCCGCAGGCGCCACAATACCACCAGTGCTGGCGGTATTGGTGGCATCTTTTTTTGACATTTCTGCTGGGCCAGCGGACGGAAACAGCGTTTCTGTCTGCTAGCCCAGCGGAAAAGTCACATCAACATTGAAGCCGGCTCATAATAGAGCCGGCAGCAATGTTGATGTGCAGTGGGTGCAGCAGCACCTATCGCACATTTCACTGCCCGAAATTGCCAAGTGCATGGGCAGTGCAGGGGCCCCAGGGGCACCAGAGTCCCCCTTACCTCCAGCCTTTCCATGGCAGTATTTACCGCCATGGACAGGCTGGCGGTTGGGGACTCATAATCCCCAGGGCAGCGCTGCTTGCAGCGAATATGACCCCCCGGTGGAAGCCTGGCGGTATAGTGGTGGAGCCGGCGGTATGGCCGTGGCTAATGCGCCCCATTCATAATACACTGGCAGAACACCGCCAGCCTGTTGGCGGTGTTACCACCAGTGTTCCGCCTATCGCCAGGGTCGTAATGACCCCCTTAATTTTCAATTAAATATAACGGTTATTTAATTATTACTTAAATACCTTTCCTTCAAATACCCCTTCAAACCTAGCAACCCACACCTAAAATATAACTACAATAAATAAGTATAACACAATTTATATAATTGAGAACCAATTACAAAATTAATTAATAATTAGTTAATCATTAATTATTACTTAACTTCCACCCTACAAACCCAGCAGCCCACCCCTAAAAGATAACTGAAATATATAATTATTACACATTTTACACAACTAGTAATCAACTCAATAATTAATTATCCATCAATTATTATTTGTAATTATTACTTAATTAACTTCCAACCCTATGCCCATACAAACCTAGCAATCTGCAACTAGAATATAACTAAAATAAATCAGGATCACATTATATACATAACTGATAATCAATTTAATAATTAATTGTTACCTAATTAACTTTACACTCTATATTCCTACAAACCCAGCATCCCGCACCTAAAATATAACTATAAAATATAATTATTACACAATTTACATTATTAATAATTAGTTAATCAATCAATCATTTGCAGAGTGCAGCACTACCACTCCTAGAGGTATCTGGGTGCTAGGGTGCATAGACTCCTTCGAAGAGCCAGGTTTCTTCTTGAGTCCGTTAGGAAGGGTGTTGTGTGGAAGTGGAGGGGAAAGTTGGTCCAGGCCATAGCTGTTATGTAGGAGAAGGATTGGCCACCGCTGCAACTGCAACAGAGTCGGTGTGTGTGCCAGGGCCAGTGAGGAGGAGCGCAGGAATCTAGCAGGTTGGCGGAGGTTCCGTTGGTGGTTGATGTAGTCAGGTCCTTGGTTGTGTAAGGCCTTGTCAGCGTATGTTAGGATTTTGAACTGGCAGCCCATCTGGATTGGAAGCCAGTTGAGGTCTCTGAGGTGGAGAATGATTTGGGCATGTTTGGGGAGGTCCAGGATGAGTCAGACTGCTACGTTCTGTATGGTCTTGGGTGGAGTATAATCTTTTGCAGTAGTCAAGGCGGCTAGTAGTGGGGCCCTGGGCAACAATTTTCCTGGTGTTGATTGGGATTCATCTGAAGATATTGCGTAGCATGTGGAAGTCGTGGAAAAAGGAGGAGGCGACCCCGTTAATTTGTTGCTTCATGGTCACTCCACTGTTGAGCATGATGCTGAGGTTACGTACATGGTCTGTAGGTGTGGGGGTGGGTCAGAGTTCAGATGGCCACCAGCTGTGGTCCCAGATGGATGTGTTTCTACCAAAGATTAGGAAACTTCTGTTTTGTTGGAGTTGAGTTTGAGGCAGTTCGCTTTCATCCAGTTGGCTATGTTGGTCATGGCACCGCAGAAGTTTGTCCTGGTGGTGGGCAGGTTTTCAGTGAGCAAGAGGATGAGCTGTGTATTGTCCGCATAGGATATGATGTTGAGAGCATGGGATCTCACGATGTCAGCTGGAGAGGGAGGGTCATGTAGATGTTGAACAGTATGGGGATGAGGGATGAACCTTGGGGTGTGCTACATACGATGTCCTTGGGTTCGGAGGTGAGGGGAGGCAGCCTGATGCCCTGGGTGTATCCTGTCAGGAAGGAGGTGATCCATTTGAGGGTGTGTGTGTGTATGTCGATGCTGTGGAGTCTGTTGATGAGAGTATGGTGGGGTGCAGTGTTAAATGCTGCTGAGAGGACAAGGGGTATCAGGGTCGCGTCTCCCCCGATGAAGGAGTTTTCTGATGTTGTCCGTGGCTGCGATGAGTGTGGTTTCAGTGCTCTAGTTGGCTCAGAACCTTGATTGGGAGATGTTAAGCAGGTTGTTTTGCTCCAAGGATTCGGTGAGCTGTTCATTGATGGCCTTCTACAGTACTTTCACGGGGTAGGGGAGCAGTGAGATCAGTTAATAATTTTTTTGTTTGCTGGGGCAGCAAATGGTTTCTTTAGGAGGGGTCTGATCTCTGCATGTTTCCAGTTGTCTGGCAAGACTGCCGTGCTGATGGGGATGTTGAGGAGGCAGGTAAGTTTAGTGCTGATGTGATTGGTTCGGAGGTTGAAGAAGTGGTGGAGGCATGGGTGAAAGGGTGCTCCAAAGTGGATAGGTGACATGATGGCTGAGGTGGATTGAGAGATGAGTGGTGTCCAGGTGGTGGTTGTTCAGCTGGTGTGTGCTGGTTGGTCGAGGCTGCTGAGGTTGAGGGCTGTGGGTTGGGGGGTCAAAGTTGTATATGGTGGCTGCTTGCTGTGAAAGTAGTCCGAGAGGGTGTTGCAGAGGTGTTGTACAGGGTGGATTGTGTTCTCTGTGGCTGTCAGCTTGGAGTATTCTTTGACTATGTTGAACAGTTCTTCTTTGTGGTTGGCAGCTGTATTGATGCAGGCTGTCATGGCTGTTCTCTTGGCTTCCTTCATTTGCCAGTGATAGTCGCTAAGGGCTACTTTGTGGGTGGCTCTGTCAGAGCAGTTTCTGGTAGATCGCCATTGTTTCTCGAGCTGGGAGCAGCTGCGCTTGGTGGTTCTGAGCTCTGGGGTGTACCAGCTGGCTTATCTTGAGGTTTTATTATCTTATTGGTTCTGGCTGGCTTCAGCGTGGTGACTTTGTTGGCGCATTCGGCAATTCTAGGTGGATAAGTTCTTTGTGGTCTGTTGTAGGTCTGATGATGCTTCAGGTTGGGCAGTGCTAAGGCCTGTCACCTTACCACAGTTGCGGTGGGACAGGTTGTGGTGCCTAGTGACAGTTTGTTGATTGACAGAGATGGTGAAGTGAACTATGACGTGGTCAGACAGGTGAGTTCTGTGACTGAATTTGACTTTGTTGCTGGAGATAAAGATGGGGTTGAGTGTGTGTTTGGCTTTGTGCATGGATTCAATGACCAGTTGGGCGAGGCCAATGTTTCTCATGTTTTCCAGGAAAGTGGTGCAGTTGGTGTAGTTGGGGTTGTTGATGTGGAAATTGAGGTGAAAGAGTAGGATGTAGTTGTTGGAGTTGGTGGCTAGAGGGGCGATAAGTTTGGGGATTGTGTCGCAGAAGCCATGTCAGGGTCCATGGGGTCTGTATGCGAGGGTGCCTCTCATAGTTGTCCTGGCGTCAGTTTGTAGCTGGAAGTTGAGGTGTTTCATGAGAGGAAAGGGGCTGTCGTTGGTGGCGATGCACCGGATTGTTTCCTTGAAGATGATGGTGATGACTCCACCCTGTTTGTTGGTGCAGTATAGTGTATAATCTTGAATTTGTTTGGTGTGGCGGTAGCTATGTCGAGGTTTGAGAAAGGTTTGAGCCAGGATTCAGTGATGAAAGCTACGTTGTGGGAGAGGGAGGCAATGCTTTCCAGATTTCCATGGTGTGCTTGCAGAGGGATTGGGCATTGAGCAGAATGCACTGGAGTGGCTCTGAGTTGTTCACAGTCTTCCGGTCAGTTGTGGCATGGGATCCTGTGTGAACTGGTGGTCCTGTGTTGCAGGAGATGCGGCAGGGATGGCCGGTGAAGAGTCATGAAGAGTCATTTGGTAGCTCGGGAAGAAGAGTTGCAGCAGTTGCTGTTGCGGCGTCAGGGTTCCAGGGCCTGGACTTCCTATTCAGTGTATCGCTGGTTGGGCAGAGGGCTGGTTACAGTCCAGACACAGAAGGGTGCAGGCAGGCCCAGATGGACATGCCTTTGGCCTGCCTTTGGTGCGCTAGCGGTTCACCCACTGTGCAGCCATGCTACGGCCTCTGTTAAGTAGGTCTTGGGGAGGAGGGGTGCTGGGTGGCAAGAGGAGGAAAAGGGCAGACAGGAGTGGGAAGAGGAAAGTGGAAAAAAGGCACAAATGCAGGAAATTAATAGGAAGGAGCACTAATGCAGGAAATGAAAAGTACAGGAGCAGGAAGGTGTGAAACATGGGCAGCAAAGAGGCAGAAAAGTAGAGTGAGGAAAAGCAGAAAACAGGCAGGAAAAGGCAGCAAAGTGGCAAAAAATAGAGAGAGCAGAGTGCAGAAAAGCAGAAAATGGGAAGCAAAGAGGCAAAAAGAAGACAGAGAGCAGAGTGAGGAAAAGCAGAAAAAGGGCAGAAAACGGGAGGCAAAAAGTAGAGAGCAAAGCAAGGCAAAACAGAAATTAGGCAGCAAAGAGGCAAAAAGTAGAGAAGGAGTGAGGAAAAGCATAAGTGAGCAGAGAAGGGGTTAAAGCAGAACGGGGAGCAGCAGAAAGGGACAGTGGCACGTGGAGCTGGACAGGAGACCTGTCACAGTGAAGCTGGCCCAGGGATTAACTGTTAATTATTTATTACCTAATTAACTTCCCACTCTATACCCCTTCAAACATAGCAACCTGCACCTACAATATAAGTAATATAAATCAGTATTACATAATATACATAAATATGATAAATCACATAATTAATAATTACTTATTACTTAATTAACCTCCCATCATATCCCCCTAAAACCCAAAAACCTGCTACGACACTATAAATTAGTATTAGCACTGAAATTAACAATTCTGAATCACTTAAAAATTCAACCATATTTTTAAAAAATTAAGAATTATGCAAACAACATTTACCCATAATATTATTATATGAACTAAAACACATTAAGGCAGACTTCTCCAATGAGTAGCTAGTGAGCTACTGGTAGCTCTCCAGCTACCTGTAGGTAGCTATATTGTGTGCAGAGCACTTTAGTAAAATAGAAGCTTTTGCGAATTTATATATGCATCCCAAAATTGAAAAACCCATATTTGAGACGTAGACATGTATATTTTCAAAACTCATTAGCAAACGTTTGGAGAAAAATGCTTGAAAATCCAAAATATATTTTAAGCTCAATTTTAGAGTGATAAATCATGCAGCTTTGGAGGAACTTATTATCGTCATTGCCTTGGTGCCAGGGCCATTGTAGCTATTGCTCTCATACATTAGCTATGTAGAGGCATTCCAAAATGGTAAAGCCTATTTAGCATTACTGCAGGCAACCATGCCTGATGCATTGAAGTTAGTATTGTTGATATAGCATGTGCTAGCCACTAGTGTAATCTTGTCAAATACAGTCACTGATTAAGTGCTAATTGTTTAAGTAGCTATGGATCATTTTTATTGAAAAGAAGTAGCTCTTATTACTGAAAAAGTTGGAGACCCCTGCACTAAAGTAAATAAAAAACGATATTCTTTACAACTGTATGATTGAAAAACATATTAACAATGATGGTTTTTACCATGGGGACCCCTTCCCGTTTGCAAATGGGTTAGCACCAGTTTAAAACTGGTGCTAACTGCGATTGTTTTGCGACCACATTCGCGGTCACAAAACAGTCATACATGGGACTACGACTCGCAATTAGGAAGGGCACACCCCTTCCTAATTGCGAATCGCAAACTTTTTTTGCAATTCTGTAAATAGATTACTGAATCGCAAAAATGGGTCTGTACATCCCAAATTACATTTTCCACATCTCAAACGGCCTAACGTGCAAAATGCTTTGTACATGTGGCCCTATAACTCGTGCCCTAATGTAACTATAACTCGCTCCCCTGCCATGCACAGTTTTTTTGTCAAAAAGGTTACTGCAGATGTTACATGGATATTATCAATGATGTTGTCAAAGATGGCATGAGTGCCATAATTTGTGGGGTAATTAGCAGTGCATGGTGAGGGTGCGAGTTATAGTTACCTTCATTGAAGTTTCATTGAAGCATCCCACACTCATAAATTAAATGCCCTGGGGCGGTGGCGGTCCCTGGGGCTGTGGGGGGTCAGCATGCCCCCAACATTATTTCAAAATGCCCCTGGGACCAGGCCCACCCTGGGGCTTCTTTAAAACAAGTGAGGGAGCCTGCGAAATTGCAGCAAATGTTTTCTTAAAAAGTGTTTTTTTAGCCCTGGCGGGGTCTGTCTGGGACCCCACCACTAGAGCTAAGGGGCCAGGGTGTCCTTATCCTGGCCTTTTTTTTCTTTTTTTTCACTTTTTGTCTGAAGCCGAGTCCTAGGATGGCTGCCAACACTTTCTGGTTGGAAGTGTTGCCAGCCAATCAGAGCTCTGCTGCTCCATGCACAAGCTCTTATCATCAGGAGGGTCCGTGGCCCTAGATATACAAATGTATTTTACCTTTAATATCTCAAAAACTACTGAACGGATTTACACAAAATAACTGAAAATGTAGTCTGCATACCGAAAGCTACCCATCTGCCAAATTTGGTGAAATTCCGCCAGTGGTTTCGGCTGTAGTTGTGTTCAAAACTCTTATGGGAATAAACATGGTAAAAGCATTTTTGTTCCCCCCTTTTTCTCGCCCCACGCTTGACGGATCACCCTGAAACTTCCCATGCACATTAAGAATAACAGGACACTTTCTTTGGAAAATAACTATAACTACCTAGTGGCGACTGCCACTAGGTAATATATACACACACACACATATAAATATTTGTGTGTGTATTTCTCTCTCTCTCTCTCTCTCTATATATATATATATATATATATATATATATATATATATATATATTACCTAGTGGCAGTCGTCACTAGGTAGTTATAGGTAGTACCACGTTTTGATACAAAAAGCGTTTTTCTACTTGCCTATATCTTTGGCGCCGCTTGACGAATCTTCACAAAACTTTCCAAAAACATTTGCAGTTCCATCAGCTGTTGCCCATCCAGGGAGATCCGAGAAAAAGGGGGCCGGTTTCCCTATTCATTTTCCATAGGGATTTTGAACAGCGATAGCGCGAAAACTACTGAGCGGAATTACATCAAATATGGCAGGAAGGTAGGTCCTGGTCCAGAAATATTGCTTTTTTGCTTTGGTGTAATTCCGTTCAGTAGTTTTTGAGAAATTAAGGGGGAAAAAAATTGTATATCTAGGAATGCAAAGGTTTCTTGACCCCTAACGATCTTGTGCTGACATCTGATTGGCTGATAACACTTTAACAACAGAAGCTGTTGAAGTGTTGTCAGCCATCAGTCCCAAAATAAAAGTAAAAAAAAACAAAAGGGGCCAGGGCACGAACACCCTGAACCCTTAGCTCTGGTGGTGGGGTCGGCCCCCCCTCCCCCCCCCCCCCCACTCCTGGGGCAAAAAAGCATTTTCTTAAAATTTTACGAGCAGAGACGTGGTGGATCTGCAAATCCGCTTGTAATTTTTTTTAAAATAAGAAGCAAGGTCTTTTTTTTTTTTTTACTACAAAGCCCACAAAGGGCTAAAAAAATAAGTAAGAAAAAACAAACCCACAGCTCAGTGTGACGGTTGCAGGCCTGCACACTGAGCAATGGGCGCTCGAGTCCAGCTGGACTCATTTCCTTTTTTTTTTTTTATAAAAAAATATACTTTTTACAAAATATATATTAAATCCAACAAAAATATCTTATTCTAAGTATATGAGATATTAAAGCCTAAAAAAACTCTCTCTTTCTCTCTCACTTTCTTTCTCTCTTTCATTCAATTTCTCCCACTCACGCACCCACTTAGACACTTACTGAGCCACTCAGACACTCATGCACCCACTCACAGACCCACTGACACCCTCATGCAGCCACTCACAAACATGTTCACAGACTGATGCACCCACTAAAACACTTAATGTACATACTCTAACACCCAGACAGAGAATCTGACAGCTCTCTCACCCCCAGATACGCCCTCTGACACCTATTCTCACAACCAGAGAAGCTGCGGCTAACTGCCGCTGCGCATGGAGAAAGGGCTGTTTGGGTGGTTGGGGGTGTTGGCCGCAGGGTCTGGCTGCAGGTCAGGTCTGGCGGGCAACCTCCTCTGCTCATGGGTGAAGGAGGTGCACGGTTGGGTGCTTATAGGGGGTTGGCCTCAGGCCCTGAGGCTAAAATCCGCTATGCGCGGCCAAAGGCCATGTACAGTGGTGATTGGATTAACATTTCAGTGAGGTCACTGACCATGTCATGAGTGATGTAATATGTGAGGTCGTAAGCAGTGAATTACAGGAGCGCCAGTTATAGTTAGCTCAGGTAATTATAGCCGCTGAATTTCTACGGTTTTGTACGAGCAAATTCAAAACCTAACTATAACGTCCATGTAACCTTTGTTTTTTTCAGTGAATTTCTAAGTTTTTTTAAATTCTATTTCCTAACTATAACATCCCTGTAACCTTTTTTTTTAGTGAATATATATAATATATATATATATATACATACAACTATTTTTCACAGTTTTCAGGTGGACTAGTATTTCATTGTGTTTTCAAATGTGTTTTTCTACGGCTGTTTTGGGGGAAATGCAGAAACCGTCGCCTAATTATAAACTGTGGGTCACACAGGGTCCCAGTTTCAGAATCAGCACGCCTGAGAATCTCTTCATCTTTGGAAGCTTGACAGCATCGATTCCTATTTCTACGAGAGAAATTGTTGAACGTGAGACTTGCCATGCAAGGCGCTTCCGATTAAAACACAATGTAGTCACTGGATTGCGAGGCTGGCAGAGTGTGCTGGAGCAGAGGCCCTTCTTAGTAATGCTTAAGCAGCTGCTGGACGCTTGCCAGCCTGCATTGGACACCGTACTGTAAACGTTTTAATCCACTGCTTTAAATGAAGTGACAGTAATGTTCGCTGTGC
This sequence comes from Pleurodeles waltl, assembly GCF_031143425.1. Taxonomy (NCBI): domain Eukaryota; kingdom Metazoa; phylum Chordata; class Amphibia; order Caudata; family Salamandridae; genus Pleurodeles; species Pleurodeles waltl. The sequence goes on from NC_090449.1 coordinate 158,828,651, forward strand.
AATTACAGTGCCTCCTCTGTTTGTTCTGGGGGAGAGGGCAACCATTCTCCACATTAGAGCAGGTGTTTTCACGTAGGCACCATTCCCCGCCGACCACAACACCCCGAGCAGATACTGTGCACTGAGTGAGCCCTTGTTTTCATCAAACGCTTGGAATAAAGTTTGAGTGAGTGGAGGGAAACTTAACCACATGAAAAATATAGTCAAATATAAATGAAGCGGTGCCTGAACAAAGGGCGTCAGTTAATACAAGAATGAGAAAGGGAAATTAATCTGACATTCTCATCACTTAATTAATGTCACCTGCTCACAGGAGAGTCAACGCCACAGTGCTGGAAAACCGTAGGTGAATAATCATTTCAGATAAAACTTTCTTCGCTTTAGAAGTCTGAATAGGACCTTTCATGAATGAAAACGAACAACCATAACACAAAAGAGAAATCCAACGAGCATGCTCTCCCTCTTAGTGTTCCCCTCGCAAAGATTTACCTTCTCGTAGCTTCTCCACCTGTTGCTGTCCCCGTAAGTCATATGCAAATTATTTAACTACATCCCAGATTCAACGAGCCGAATTCAAACAGCCATTTTCTGAACTAAACAGCAAAGGATAGGAGGAAGTCCCCTTCCACGGTGGGAAGGGCTGTAGAACACCACAAACTGCTTGGGGGCGTAGGTAAAGGAGTTTCTGCACAGGAAACAAATATCACACCCATAGAAAAAAAATTGAAATGTTACCCGGGTGGGTCAGCACTGGGGCAAATGGCAGTCGTAAAAATATCACATGACATTTCCAAAAGGAGGTCTATAAAGCTGCAACTCGAGCAACTCTCCAGGCATACTGCTGTCAATGCTTATGAATAACACAAAGTATTAAATCTACACCTGTTTAGAAGAATACCAGTACGGGCAAACTCATCTTTTTTGTGTCTATGGCCCTCAGTGTTTAACTGTTAAAAAATTGCTCAATGCTACCTGAAAAGTAGTTTGTTGGTCATTGAGTCGGTGCTGAACCCTTTCCGGTCTCTCCTGCCACATCCCCCAGCCATTCGCCAGTCATCTCTCAATCCACTTTTAAGGCTGCACTGGGGCAGTCGAGGAAGTGTGTCGGTATCTTTAGGTCTTCCGGGCTCCACAGGTAGGATCAGTTCTTATCGGTGCTCTTGTTTGAATGTCTCCATGTTGTTCTGCGACGGGTTGGGGCATGCTGCTCTTTGAGTCCTCTGTTGTGTCGCCTCCATCTCCTCCTGTAGGTGACTGCTTTTGCAGCGGTTTCTGTGATGTGCACGCCAAGTGAATAAAAGCTGCACAAACCTGTACAGAATGTCATGAACATCTTCAGAAACGGGAGAGTGGGTGAGTGGAAGTTACAGTTTACAAGGAAAACCTGAAAATTGGCAGACCGTTCATTCATGTTCTGTTAATGACAAATTATTAAACAAACTATATCAATCTACAATCCAAATATGCCTTTAGTTTAAAATTTAAGGGCCAAATTCACTAAAGCATTCATGAGTATGGCAAGTGGTACCCTAGGAGTACACACTTGCATGCTCTAACCAGGGGCAGCTCCTCCGCAATGGTGAAGGGGCGTCGCCCCACTGGCTGAGCCAGCAGCAGAAAAATAAAACGATATTTCATCAATGTTTTATTTTTCAGTTGCTGGCTCAGCCAGTATGTGCAGAGAGGGGCGAGGCTGGGCCACAGGAGGGAGGAGTGGGACGGAGACTGGAGTGCACCTAGGTGCCCAAACAGCAATGCGCACTTAGGTTTCTCCAACCGGCTATGCTCACAGCCAGATTGGAGAAACTGAACAGACTACAGTGTCTGAGTGGCAGACCAAGCCGCTCAGACCAATCCTGGCACAGCACCAGGACTGCATGGGGAGCCTGTGCTGGTGTCCCAGGGAATGTTTGGACACGATCAGGAGAGGAGCGAGGCGGCGGTGGCAGGGTCAGGAACGGTAACATTTTTTGTTTTGATATTATTCATAAAGTATTTCTCGTCCCGTCATCCTCCCTAACCCTCCTTGAGATTTGTGGCAGCTGCCGCTGACTCTAACATTACTTTTTGACTCGTCCCCAAAACGTCCAATTCCCTATTAGAAGCAGTGTAAATTAGGCACCATCTTTTCTATTTGTACTAACCATATATGGATGTTCCCAAAATATTCCAGTTTTGTTCATACGTTAGATGCTTTAGGGCTAAATCTCAGAGGCATATAAGAGTATATAAAATAGTACTACAGGAATAGTACATCACTGTTCCAAAATGTCTTTGTGAATGCCCCTCTTTATTCGGGACGTTTAGATAAGCAAAATATTTGAAATATTTAGTGTCTGTGCCCCACTGAAACATAGTTCTTCCCACTTTATCTGCTGTGTTGTCTGGGGATGTGCTTCCCCTCCCTCCCCCTCCTCCCCCACACACCCCTCTTCTGCCCCTCTTTGGACCAGTTTTAGAATTGATGTAAAAGAAGAAATGACCATAAGGCTTCCTCCATTGATGTGGCAGCCCTTAACAGCCTGACGAACTCCCACAAGCCTGCTAAGGTGCTTATATATGTAGCCACTTAAAGGTACATTGCCAGCCTCCATTTTGTAGTAGAATGTACCCTATCTGACAGGGTTAATTGCAAATTGTCCACTGGATGTGCCACTGCTATGGAGAAATTCTGCCACCCTGGCAGAGAGCTAAAAAAGAAAAATATTTGCTTCCGCCACCTACAGAAAAATGTTTTATAATGGCAGGTGAATTTTTGGCCACCCAAGCTCTAAAATCGGTCCCTAGGATCCTTATTTCACAGATTCCAACTGCTTTAACTGACGTTTAAGCCCACCAGAGCATAGGCAAATGTCTTCAAGCATTGTCAACTCAGCTTTCCTATGGGTCAACAAATCATGTTGATTTGACCCTACTCAAATAGTGGGAATCATGACAAGGTCAACTCATTCACATGCACTAACTTTTGACTCTACATTCAGACTCATTGGATGTAATGGAATCATAATATGGCGGACAGGTTATCCGTCTCGTTTGTGACTGAGTAATCCCATCCGCCAAACTTTAAATCAGGCCCATAATTTCTTCATAAATTAATGCTTTCTTTGGAGAGCTGAATGCAGATAGGTAGTTAACTAACAAACAATACCATCTGGAAAAAGTGTTAGCATATGAGACAGTATCTGGCTAATTTCCATCTGCTCATTCTTTTACTAAGTTCATTTTCTGAAATCACAGCTGTATGCTTCAGGACTGCCTGTTGCATGTTAGGTCACCATTACACATGAAAAAAACAACCTTAAAGATGAGGTGCATGTAAGAAATTGGGTTGTTGGTTGATCCTGGTCAAGCAGCAACCACAATCCTTGTCGGGGTAAGGCACAGGCAAACCCCAAAGTAACCTGTGCTCATCCCCCTGGTAGCTTTGCAGAGAGCCGTCAGGCTTAGCTTAAAGACAATGTGTAAAGTGTTTGTGCAACACTTCAAACAGTAACACAGTGAAAACAAACCACAAAAGGAGCCCACAGCAGAGTTAGAAAAATAGTTGTTTCAAAAAATAAATCAAGACCAAAACGACAAAAATCCAATTAGTAGAAATGGAGATGTTGATATTTGAAGATTTTTGAGAAAATGGCGCCAAAAGGTGTAAAGCGGCAACTGTGGTTATCTGGTTGCACCGGACAAAGGCACAAGTTCAGGCTGACTGCGATGGAGCGCAAGTCAGCTACAGGAACCCAGCTAGGCCTGCTCAACATAAGAACCTTAAATCCATGTCGAAGATGTGTCGCACAGAAGAGTCAATGCATCAATTCCCAGTTACAGCAAGGCTGCGGTACCAGGTCCTGATTCATCAGTATTGAAGATCCCATCCATCCATGGGGCTTTGCATGCGAAGTCCGGTGCCGGGAATGCGACGAGTAGTCAAGGCTATGCATTGGTTCTGAAGAGCTGCAATGTTGAGTCCGGCATCATTGTCAAAGCTGCCATCGATGAGGGATGTGAGGGCCTGGGCCAAATATGCATTGCGCAGTGGCGATTCTGAAGGAAATGCAGGCTGCGCTGGCAATTTGAGTCATTGCAACGGGTCCAATACATGCAGTAGCGGAGATGCTTCAGTTCAGCTCAGGGTTGTGCCCACAGCAGAGGAGATGTGTCAGTTCCACTGATCAACAGAAGCTGACAAAGCACCTTAGGCCCACTTCCAAGGTTCTAGGACTGGGGTGGCACCACCTGGCTGGGTTCCGAGGTTCTGGGGTTCAGCAATGCAGGTCCAGTCCTTCCCACCCAGGCAAGAGGGCAGCAGGTCAGCACAGCAAAGCAGAAGTCCAGCAGAGTACAGTCCAGCAGAGTGGCAGTCCTTCAGCAGCACTGCAGTACGTCTTCCTGGCAGAGTATCTACAGGTCCAAAAGTATACTGACGTGGCGGTGTATGAGGTCCATCTTTTATACTGTAGTGCCCTGGTTCTGGAAGGTGGGAGAAGCTTCTAAACAGTGACTTTGAAGTGCAAGTAATTCCCTACCTCTCCTGCTCTGGCTCTAAGCTGGCTGAAGTGACAATGCAGGATCGTTAGGCCCTTCGTGTAGAAACAGGTATAGGTAAGGCCGTGTCCAGCTCCACCCTCCCATCCTGCCAGTGATGGTCATCCAGTCATGCCTAAGCTCCCATTGTGGGTGGGTGTCTAGGAGGAATATGCAAATCCCGACGGCGAACTACACCCAGTCCATGTGACCCATAGACAACCTGCAGGTACCAAATGGTTAAAGCAAGAAAATGGCACCTTTCTAAAAGTGCCATTTTCAGAATTGTAATTTGAAATCCGACTTCACCATAAGTTAGGATTTTAAATTAGAATTCCAGAGACACCAATTTGGAAATTACACTTACAAAATGTAATAAGGCAACTCCAATGTTACCTATGGGAGAGACAGACCTTTCAGTAGTGAAAAAACAAATGTAAGAGTTTTTCAATACCAAAACATGTAAAACGTAAAAGTGCATGTCCTACTTTTTAAACACATTACAGCCTGCCCTCTGGGCTTTCCAGGCCCTTCCCTAGGGACGATTTATAACTGTTAAAAAGGAAGGTTTGGACCTGACAAAAGGTTTATTTTGCCAGTTTGAAAAATGGCAGTTTCAAACTGTACACACAGGCTCCTTAGTGGCAGGCCTGAAACTTGTTTAAAGGGCTATTTAAGTGGATGGCAGAACCAGTGTTGCAGACCCACTAGTAGCATTTAATTTACAGGCCCCAGGTACATGTAGGGCCACTTTACTAGGCACTTATACGTAAATTAAATATGCCAATTAGGGCCAAGCCAATATTACCATGTTTAGAGGAGAGAGCACAAGCACTTTAACACTGGTTAGTGCTGGTAACGTGTGCAGGGTCCTACTATCAGCAAAGATTAGGTCATAAAAAGTGGAGGAGGAAGGCAAAAAGTTGGGGGGGGAGACTACACTAAGGCAGACAGTTCTAACAGTGCACCTAGGAAAATGTAAGGCCCATTTCTCAAGATATTTGTTTAAATCCAAATGTTAGTGTTCCTGTATGATAACGTGTTGCTTGTCTTTCAGCAGAATCTTTTTAGTTGTGCTACAGGCAGTTTTAGCTGCCTGGAAGTCTTCATGTCATAAATTTTTCTAAAAAATACAGTAAAGGGAGTACAGGGAGAGAGAGATTAGGCTTTGTGTCACCCCAATTCAGCCACGGGTTTTCACATGGTTTTTGTACTTTGCCATTGCTTTGATGAACTATTCATCAAGGCAGGAGCAATATATTATTGGTAACATTGTCCCATTTGTTTTCCCATTACCTTCTGGTCCTCTGTATTAAATAGTACTTTTGCTAGACTGCCGATCAGACATGATGTGCATTTAGTAAATGTGAGCCTGAATTAATATTTTTTTTAAATTGTATTTTGAGGACAAAACACTTCATTTGACAATTTAGTACTTGAATTTTTGGAAGTTCTGCTGTTTGGATATCTTAGTCTCTCTTTGAGCATTCTTTTGTTTTACTTTGCTGTAGTGATAATGTTGTTGGGTTTACCGTTTTTTATGTTCACAAAGTAAAGAGGCACACATCCATTGGCCTTCTCAATGATTACACTGCTCTTTTGTCAAAAGTATCAGCTTTGAATACTTATTGGATATGCCTTTACGCTCACCCCAGATAATGTGAATGTCATCTTTGAACTCCTTTTCATAGCACTCTTCTTCGAGGGTGTATCCTAATTCTGCTAATGCAGTCTGTTCAGAAAAGGACCCTACTCCCAGCTTCCTTCTTGTTGCAGCCCAATGTGTTTCTTTCAATGGGTGGGTGAGAGGGTGTTTAAATATGCAGTCACCCAAGTAATCTGAAAAATTTTCCTAACAAAAAGCCAGACTCATTAGCACTGCTAATGCTTATTCTTTTTTCTCCTTCCTCAGTCGTGAAGTTCAAGATTATGTGCCTGGGCAGTTTTACAAGATGCTGAAGCCCCAGCCGTGGCTCAACATGGTGATGCAAGACATGCAACAAATTCAAGCTCTAAGTCCGCATCAGGCCAGGGCACAGTTCTTAGGTGAGATTATCAATCAAAAGCTTGCCGTTTTTTAAACAGTACTCCCCACTCAGTTTTAATGGTCTCAATGACATTTGTATGTTTCCCCGTATTAGAAAAGTAAGTAAGTACATTTTGGTAAAGTATCATGGACTATGTAAACCCCATGTGCAATAGTAGCAAATAAATATATGTCAGTAAGTGATTCTGCATATAGAAACTGACACAGGGACCAGAATCTGTGATTATGAAGTATTGGTTGCAGAAATGTTACATGGCCAGACAGTCAAAGACTTGGAGGGCCACCATGAAATTTCCAATGATGCCAAATATATGTAGTTGTTTCACAAACTTTAGGTCCAGAGAAAATGTGGAGATACCAAAGATGGATTAAGGAACATGTATGTAGGTATGTGGTAATTTGTATAGTGCAAATCTAGCAGATAGGCAGCGGAGCACTGCTCAAGGTGAAAGTCAGATATCCAGTAAATGAGAGATAGCTGGGTTTTGCAACAGAACGTGGACTGTACGTTCCTTAGGATATGGTGTTCTTAAAAAAATGCTATTTCCTAACTTGGTGCAGGGTTGGGGTGATGCTGATCAATACAGGGGTGTTGTTATACAGTCCTCATTGAAGAGATGGAGAAGGTCTGTTGCATTGTTTTGCCTTTTTTGCACTACTTCAATCCCAGACTGATGGTGTCCGGGCTGTTTGTGAGCCAAGAGCCACCACAGGGGTGGGTGGGGATCTTGTGGTCTTATTTCTTCCAGCTGTGGCATGTAGGATGCCTTTATGGGTGCTACTGTATAGTCTCAGAGACAATGGAGCAGGTTGTTGCCTTCATTCAGATGTGGTGTGTTAGACCTGACAGCCTTAGGGTGGTCACCTCTAACTTTTTGGACACTGTTTTTGCTGGTTTTTAGACTCCGCGCACTTTACCATTGCTAACCAGTGCTAAAGTGCATATGCTCTCTCCCTTTAAACATGGTAACATTGGATCATACCCTATTGGACTATTTAATTTACTTATAAGCCCCTAGTAGAGTGCACTATATGTGTCCAGGGCCTGTAGATTAAATGCTACTAATGGGCCTGCAGCACTGATTGTGCCATCCACTTCAGTAGCCCCTTAACCTTGTCTCAGGCCTGCCATTGCAGCCTGTGTGCGCAGTTTCACTGCCAATTCAACTTGGCATTTAAAAGTATTTGCCAAGTCTAAAACTCCCCTTTTTCTACATATAAGACACCCCTAAGGTATGCCCTAGGTAACCCATAGGGCAGGGTGCGGTGTAGGCAAATGGCAGGACATGTACCTACATAGTTTACATGTCCTGGTAATGTAAAACTCCTAGATTCGTTTTTACACTCCTGTGAGGCCTGTTCCCTTCATAGGCTAACATTGGGGCTGCCCTCATGCATTGTCTGAGTGGTAGCTGCTGATCTGAAAGGAGTAGGAAGGTCATATTTAGTATGGCCAGAATGGTGATATAAAATCCTGCTGACTGGTGAAGTTGGATTTAATATTACTATTTTAGAAATGCCACTTTTACAAAGTGAGCATTTCTCTGCACTTAAATCTTTCCGTGCCTTACATCCACATCTGGCTGGGTTTAGTGGGCAGCTCCTTGTGCATTCACTCAGACACTTCCTGGAGAAGATAACTGGAACCAGAACCTGAATCCTGCCAAGAAGAACTGCCTGGCTGCCCAAAGGACTCACCTGACTGCTTTCTGTGAAGGACTGCTGCCTTGCTGTTAGCCTGCTGCCTTGCTGCTCTCTGGCTGTGGTGAAGAAGTACTCTCCAAGAGCTTGGATAGAGCTTGCCTCCTGTTCCCTGAAGTCTCAGGACCAAAAAGACCTCTCTTGCAACTGGACTCCTTGTGCAGTGAAAATTAGGCACACAGCTTGCTAAAACCGACGCACAGCCTGCCCCGCGGTGAGAAATATACTGCACGCCGAACGGGAACAACGCAGCACGACTTTGCACGGAGAAGATCAACGTGGTGCCTGCGTTGCGACCGGAACTTCGACGCACGGCCCACCGGATCAACGCAAAGCCGACCTAGGACGACGCAGCCCAACTTCCAGAGGGGAAATCGACGCAGTGCCTGCTGTGCGGAAGAAACTTCCACGCAACGCCCACTGGAACGACGCAGCGCTTGTGACTTCACTCTGCAAGCTCCGGGATTCCACGCACAGACCACAGACATTTACTTATTGCATCTTTGATAATTTTGACCTGCAGATATCCAGATAAATATTATATATTTTTCTAAACACTGTGTGGTGTATTCTTGTGGTGCTATATTGTGTTATTGTATGATTTATTACTCAAATACTTTGCACATTACCTTCTAAGTTAAGCCTGGCTGCTCAGTGCCAAGCTACCAGAGGGTGGGCACAGGATAATTTGGATTGTGTGTGACTTACCCTGACTAGAGTAAGGGTCCGTGCTTGGACAGAGGGTAACCTGACAGCCAACCAAAGACCCCATTTCTGATGTTGATGTCTAGGAGGAAAGGTTTCACTGTCTTTAGCAGAGAGAGCTGATACCAGGCCATCTTGGTTTCTTTGTAATTTGTTCCTTGAATGATAGGTTGGTGTCCAGGTTGAATGTAAGTTATTTGGCATTGGGTGAAAGCTGGGGCTTGAAATCATCTAGGCTCATGTTGTTGAGCTAGGTTTGGACAAGTTGTTGTTGAATGTTCTTAGTGACTAATAGGAATTCTATTATGGGAGGTTTGAGTTTCTGGTAGATACTATACATCATGGTCTGGATGAGTTGTAGGCATTGTCTGAGTGGTTGAATTTGTGAGTGGAGACGACATTCAAGTAGAGTTGTGTGCTGTCTGCATTTTGGTGAATTTGTGATGCTGTTATCAGTAAGGACAGTCCAAGGGATTCTTTGTATTGGTTTGAAGGTGAGAGGGACAAAAGTGAATGTTCGTGGACTCCTCAGGTGATAGGGATATACTGGGACCTGGAAGTGTCCATGTGAACAGACTTTTGCCAGTTGTCTAGGTACGGTTAAAACAAATACAGGAAGTTGTCAAAGAATCTCATTGCAGTCTTCAGGGTGTGGATGAGGTTGCGCTGATTGATGTTGTTGAGGGGCCAACAGTACCAGCAATATGAGGGGCCTCTGTACTCTTTGTCGGTGGTCAGGGGTGCATTATCTGTGATTTTTAAGGTAGCTGTTATTGCTGTAGTTTGATGTGATTATAGATTGGCAGTCACGCCTGAGCGGGTGGAATTTAATTGATCTTTGAATTGTGTATAGATTTTTCAATGATCTTGCAGATAAAGTGTGGGTGAAAGATGTGCCAATAATTGGAGAGGTCATTAGAGTCTTATGTGTGTTTCTTCAGGAGTGGAAGGATCTGGTCTGTGTTGAGACATTCTGGCAAGATGTCTTGAGTGGGGAAGCGTTTTTGAGTAATGATAAGAGAACGTCTCCATAGAGAGCTTTGAGAAGTACTAGAATAAAGCATGATTTTCATATGAGGTGGCATTGAGGGAGAGATGTCAGCGAGGATGACCACTGTGAGATGTAGTGGAGAGGCTTGGGAGTGGCAGTAGAAGCAGTCATGGTGTTAATAATGTGCTGTCAGATTTTCAAACAAGAAGAGGTTGATGGTGATACCCTTATTTGCAATGTGGGATTGGAGGGGCATGTAGAAGGGTGATGCAGTGTTTGATTGTCTTGAAGAAAATTCTGCTTCTGTTGGGTGATTAATGGATGATAGTATTATAACAACTAACTCTGGCTGATGTGATTGGTTGTCTGTTTGTTGCATAGAGACAGTTCAGTAAAAGGAGGTCTGTTTATCACCCATTGAGAATCTAAGCCAGGGGTTTTCAATTTTGGACTGGATTCATAACATGTTTTCAGAATACCCACATAAGATTAATTTATTTGTCGTGAATTTAAATAGAACATTTACATAGTGTTTTTTTCTGAAAATCAGGAATGGATTTGGCCCCTTTTGACCCACATTATAAACCCCTAATTTGACTACTGTTGTTGGAAGAACCGCATAAAGGGCTTGATATTTCAAAGATGGTCTTAACCAGATATAATTTGTATACCAGCATTGTTAAAGCCCACCTGGTATCTCTAAATTATTTCCAGAACAAATTACTGAAAATATAACCAAGGAGCTTTAACTTTGAGATTCTTTTGAGATTGAAAATAGTGCTCTGTGGCAAACTTTACAGCCACTGTTCATAACTTGGACTCAAAATTAGTCCTGTTGAAGCTTTGGTCAGTAAAGTCATCTCAGGAAATTCAATTACTGCATGGTTGCTTTAATGCCACATTACCAGCTCCTTCCCATCATTTGGAATCACACTTTCCCACTGTTTTCAATGCACAACCTCCTTCTGATAATACTTGTACCAATTTCCACAGGATAAAACTCCCAGTCTGAGGGTAATTTTCACCCAACTCCAAATCTAAAATTGGGTGCAGTCTATATTATGTCAACATTCAAATATGTGACGGGTCATAAAATGAATTCTATAGCATATTATTTTTGATTTGTTAGCACACTAATAAAAGGTGGCTTGTGTAGGGCTCAACTTGTGTTTATATTTTCTGATAGGCACTTCTAACTGCAGATTCATACTTTTTTAAATCCCCCATGCACAGACTGTGTCCAGAGATTTTTCATGCAACATCTTCCTTGTGGTAGCACATGTCACTATCAGGCTCTACTGCGGTTCTGTCCCACCTCCATAAATAAAGCAGCATTTAGGCGGCAACCCTTTTGCACTGATGCCGGTTCCTATTTTTCTCAGCCTTCCACATGGATCCGATTCTGTGCTTGCAACTTTTTCTCTGTCTACGGACTTCCAAATTTGAAGCAAGACAGTATTGTAAGAGTATGTTTCTGCCTAAAATAACAGGTTTTATCAGTGCTTCACCTGCAGGAAGCTGATTTCGGTCAAGGATCCACATGGCATCTGCATTTGGTGCATGGACCCCAAGCATGACTGGAAGTCCTACGATAAATGCTCCTTGATGCATCAGATGGCCACCAGGGAGCACAAAGCTGTATGTCACCAAACATAAGAAGCAGGATTGGTACCATTCGAGGTCCAGGGATCATTCATAGGCCTGATCCACGTCCTCATCATGAGGATAAGTCCTGGATGAAGCTGAAAAACAAGTTGTGGGTTAAATCCAAGAAGCTACAAACAAAATGAGAGACAGCTTTTAGTGCCAGAAAGGGACAGGGTAGTTGCAAGAAGTTTAAGTTGGATACCGCTCAATTCAGTTGCTCTCACTCCAGAGATAAGTCTTGCAGTTGACATTCTAAAGACCTGATTCCCCCACCTGCACCAGACCACTCTTCCACGACTTTGCTGTAAACTATGCTGCTTCTGGCTAGTTCTGCACCAGCATAGACTTCAGAAGCACCAGTTCTGGATCCATTTGAGATTCCATTATCAGATCCAGAGGATCCTGAGCCAAGCTTCAGCTGAGCATTGACGTGTGTCATACTACAAGATCACTAAGGTATAACCTAGGATCAGGAAATACATTGCCTCAATGGCAGAGTCAGATGTGAAAATTGGCTCATTGATAGTTTGGATACTTCGCCTGAGATAGAGCTGGACTCATACTTGGGTGCTGCTAACTAGGAGAGTAACTCTTTTGTGATGGTCATTCTCTGGGATGTAGAGATCTTGAAGTTACAGTTACCCACTAGAAGGATTAGGGCAAATTTCCTTACTGAAATTTTGCAGACAAGCCCTTCCACTATGGAGCCTTTGCTGCCTTTCAGTGAGATTTTGACAGATGCTTTCTTGGCAGTCTGTGTCATATCTTGCTCAGTGCTACCAGTGAGCCATCCAGTTGCTCAATACCAAAGGCCAGACCCCGGAGGCCCACAATTCTTCATGCAGCTCTCGACAACACCATTGAGCCACCCATTTGCTCTGTGGCACAGGTTTGCACCTTCTAAAAGTGGAGAACCTCGTCATTTGCAAGTAAGTTGAATCCAAACTCCTCATGACAGATAATCTAAACAAATTGATGCCCATGACAAGAGAATGTTATTCTCCACCTTTTTTGGCCATAGGTCTTTGAATGTGATATGCCTTTTGGACTGTTACACACTGTTCCTGAAGGATTTCATAACATCTTTGCAAGAACAGTGAATCATGATGGGGCAAAATGTATCTTGTGGGCCAGTATGGACACCATGATGTTTCAGCCGTGTCGAGGGCTCCAGTGCTATTTGATGCATGCCTGGAAGCATGCCACTAGACTTCCTGCAAATCTTCAGGAATCCTTGATGGCTATGCCATTTAACGGCTCCAGGCTATTCTCAGGACTTGACCTACCAACCGAGGCAGCACTCTTGGGCTCTCCTCCATCAGCCTACCGAACCCTCCCCAGCTCCAGAGGGAGAAGTGGTGGCAGAGGCTGTAGTCACCAACAGATGCAGCAGTACTCCCCCTCCTCTTCACCTGCCACAGCAGTCACCCCCTGTAGCCTTTGTACTTCCCCTTCCAGTAATGGGTGGAATTTGAGTGTTTCACAGCCAGACTGGCCCGCAAATAGCTCAAATCAATGGGATTGTTCAGTTTGGTTACACCCTTCCCTTTTTTGTCCATACCATCCCACGTCCCTCTAGTTTTGGCAACGTGTTAGATATTCATACAGCTAAACAGATTTAAGAAGTTCAGATGTTCCACTTCAGAGGAGCAATGAAAAGAGTTCCTGAGGCAGAGACTGCACATGGTGCTAATACCAATATTTCTTGGTGCCCAAGGAGGACAAAGGACTGAGGCCGATCTCAAAACCTCACATTCCTGAACACCTTCCTCAGGAAGGTCACATTTCAGATGCTGACTTTGGCCCACATTCTGTCTGCTCTAGACCTCAAAATTTGGAAGTTCTTGAACTTTCAGAATTAGTATTTTCCTGTACCCATCCTGCAGTCCCACAGACATTTCCCGACTAGTTGTGGGGTTGAAATCCACCATTCTACCCTTCAGCCACTCAGCGGTTGTGGCCCAGGTTTGCTTGTTGGGGATTCCAGTATGCTGGTACCAGTCTGAAGGTGGGCTTCCCTCAGTCAGTCACAGATCCTCTACAGAAAATAGCCTTGTTGCTGTCCACCCTGAGGTTCTCAATCAGCGATTCAAAATTCCACCTTCAGCCAGTGCAGAGGATTCCCTTATTTTAGGCCATCCTGAATATGGTTGCTTTGAATGCCTTTCCGCCCAGAAATACGCAAGCTATGATCCTAGTGTTTTGGGCTCATGCCTTGGCTCTAGCCCAGAGGGTTCGGAGTTTATTTGGTTTCTTGGCATCTTGCATCTTGCTGGTGTCTCATAACAACAGCCACAAGAAGGCTCTTCATTGAGACTGTCACCTTCAATGCCCTCATCACTGGGCGTGCCTCTCAGACAACATCCAGCTCGGATGCCAACTTGATTTATGGCACAACTTTTCCCTTTCCTCATCTAGAGCTCATGGTGGTTTGACCGTCATTTTTAATGCTTGGGGCAGGCATTAAGGTGACGGGCCCCTAGTAACCTATGGGTCTTCATAGTGCTTTGCTGCACTAGCGCCATTTTTTATGTTACTAATCCAGCAAAGCACTACAATAGCATCATAAATTATGACGCTATTGTGGCAATGACCGCCATGGTGCACCATATTGTAATTACAGCACAGCCATTGGGACTGATGTGCCACTTTCTTGTAAATCTGGCCTCTTGTGTTTTCATCTATACTGCTGATTCCTTAAGTCCTGAACAAGGTCAAGAAGGGCTGAGCTAAGCTCATCCTGTTGAATCTAAACCATTGGGCTGTTTGTGACCTAATCAGAGGACCGACACATTGACTCTATTCAGGCTAAGCAGTTGGATGTGCTTCTATTTGTTTTGTCCTCTGCCTGGCAAGGTTTTGCTTTGGGCACTGTGCAAAGCTTACTTGTTGGCTCTTTTGGCATTTCTAGGCTGCCTGATTGGCCCCATTTAATCAAGTAGTCTGTTGTGATGCGTTTTCCAAAATGGCTTATGCATATGTTTCCATTATGCTTCGTTGGGATCCTAATTTCTTTCTTACATTTTTAATGTGCTTGTCTTTTGAGCTCATACACAGTTGTCTGATGAGACTGTTTTTTGTTTTTTCTTGTTACAATCAGTTAGGCATGCCACATCGATGAATTACAAGCTTTGTCTCTGCTTCTGACTTTGCACTACCTTCTTCTTGGACAAAATAGTGCTTAGAACTAAGGCCTCTTTCCTCCCAAAGGTAATTTCACCCTTTCCTGTGGGGCAGTCAATTACAATCCCCACTTCTTTCTTACCACCACATCCCACATAAGCGAAGGAGAGGCCTCAGTTCCTGGATCATAGGTAGATCCTTAGGGGCATATTTGAGAAAAGTGCCCCTTTGCACCCCGCTAAGGCCACCATGTGTGCGATGTATTTAAAATACGGCGCACCATGGCGGTCGTTGGGGGACCAGTGTACATTTCTTTACACTATTCCAGCGCTTTGCAAGATTAGCATAAAAAATGTTGATACTAATCTTGAAAAGCACCCAGAGGCCCATTGTAACTAATCAAAGCCTCCTTTTAATGCCTGCTTTGAGCAGGCGTTAAAGGTGCTGAAAAAAATGGTGCAAAGAATTCTCCTAGATTTCTTTGCGCCATTTTTTTGGCCCCCCTAATGGGGGAATGACCCATTTGCATACATTATGCCTGGCACTGGCATAATGTGAAGTAAAGGGTCACAAAGTGGTGCAATGCATGCATTGCGCCACTTTGTAAATACGCCACTGCATTTTTGACCTTCTAACGCCACATTTGAGTTAAAAAAATGACATTAATACGGCGTTAGAATGGTGCTAGGGGCTGTTAAATATGCCCCTTAGTTTTTACGTTGGTAAGATTAAGGAGCACTGGGTGGTGATTGTTAAAAATTGGGCCTCTAGTTGGCAGAGGTATTCACCTTTATCTAAATAGGGACCACAATCCTGCTCAGGGTAAGTCACACATAATCCAAATTATCATGTGCCCACCCTCTGGTAGCTTGGCACTGGGCAGTCAGGCTTAACTTAGAAGGCAATGTGTAACGTATGTGTGCAATAAATCATACAGTAATAAAGTGAAAACACTACAAAAATACACCACACAGGTTTAGAAACATATAAGATATTTATCTGGTTAAATTAAGGTCAAAACGATAAAGATTCAATAAGCACAAGTAGAGCTATCACTTTTGCAAGAGTAACAAGAGTCTTAAACCTTAGAAATCAATAGTTGTCTCTTGGTTTCACAAAGAAACTGGTTTGTGTCAAAAATAGCATGCACAGAGACCACAGAGGAGGAGATGCGTGGAAAAATAGGGTGTGCGTCAGATTTTCCGATGCGGCACAGATGATACTTTGTTTCTTTCCATGCTGCAAGGGGCTTTGTATCAATTTCCGACGTGCAGTCTTGGTTCCTCACAGCGATACGGGGATCTTTTTGACACCCTGGGACGATGCATGGAAATCCTGGGCACGCGGGACAAGTCACAGGTGTTGCGCCAATCCAGTTTGGTGATGCGTCGAATTTTCTGTCGCACGGCAGGTGCTGCGTCGATTCTTCACTCAGGAAGTCGGGCTGCTTCTTTCCGGTTCGGTTGTATGTCGATCGGGTAGGGCTGTGCATTGAATTTACGGCCGCAAGGCAGGAGCTGCATCGATTCTTCACTCAAGAAGTCAGGAAGTGGGAATGCAGCGGTTTCTCGGTCGCACCACGGCTGTGGTTTCCGGCAGGCTGTGTGATGATTTTCGGCCCACAAGGAGTTTCATGAAGAGATGAAGTCTTGTTGGCCCTGAGACTTCAGAAAACAGGAGGCAAGTTCAATTCAAGCCCTTGGAGAGCACTTCTCAGCAAAGTCAGAGGGCAGCAGGGCAGCACTCCTTCTCAGCAATGCAGTCCAGATGAGTCCTTTGGGCAGCCAGGTAGTTCCTCTAGACAGGTTACAGGTTCATGTCCAGAAGTGTCTGATTTGGTGGGGTCAGAGACACAGTTTATATACCCAAAAATGAATTTGAAGTGTGGGAGACTTCAAAGAGTGGTTTTGAAGTGCACAAGTTCCCCTTTCAGTACAGGTCTGGCTGCCAGGGTCCCAGTAGGTTTGTTTGTGGTTGTCTGGGTGAAGTGCACAAGGACCCTGTCAACCAGCCCAGCCCAGACTTTGATGGGAGACAGGCTGATGGATTTTAAGTGTAGAAAAATGCTCACTTTCTAAAAGTGGTATTTGTAAAATAGTAATATCAAATCCAGCCTCACCGATAAGCAGGATTTTGTGTCACCATTTTTGCCATACTAAATATGACCTGGTCACCCCTTTCTGATCAGAATCTTCCACTCAAACAGTATATGATGTCAGCCCTAATGCTATCCTATGAAAGGAGCAGGCATCACAGTTGTGGAAAAGGAATTTAGGAGTTTTCCACTACCAGGACATATAAACCACACATGTACATATCCTGCCTTTTACCTACATAGCACTCTGCCCTATTGGTTACCTAGGGAATACCTTAGGGGTGACTTATATGTAGAAAAAGGGGAATTTAGGGCTTGACAAGTACTTTTAAATGCCAAGTCGATGTGGCAGGCCTGAGACATGGTTAAGGGGCTACTTATGTGGGTGGCACAACCAGTGCTGCTGACCCACTAGCGACATTTAATTTACAGGCCCTGGGCACATGTAGTGCACTTTACTAGGGACTTACAAGTAAATCAGATATGCCAATTGGGAATGAACCAATGTTACCATGTTTAAGGGAGAGAGCATATGCACTTTAGCACTGCTTAGCAGTGGTAAAGTGCGCAGAGTCCTAAAACCAGCAGAAACAGAATCAGAAAAGTGGAGGGAGGCAGGCAAAACGTTGGGGGATGACCACCCTAAGGCTGTCAGGTCTAACAACGACCAATTCTTAGTTGGATTCACTGGTGCAAAGACAGAATAGGCAGTCCAGATGTTGCCCTCTGTATAAAACTGCGCTATGCCTTGGCCACAAAGGGTTCATTCGACCAGGGTGAAGGCTGCAAATTTAGCCCAGACTCAGAGTGTTCTTGTGTTGGACATCTGTCTGGCACCCTTTGATCTTCCATCCTTACTTCCACTGGGCACTACTGACTTGATTCTCAGACCCGCAGGGAGGGACATCCTGAACCTCCTGTTGTGAAATCCCTTCCCCAATCGCATCACCTTGTTGTGGGTACTGCTTTGGTATTGATTAAAAAAGTGAAGCATCTGTGGTTATTGTATCCATCACAAAAACAAGCCACTTACCTTTCATAACACTCTTTCTAGTGGATACTCCATCTAATCAGTGATTCTTCAACTCCCACCCCTCTCCTGTTCCCTGTTCGGTAGAGTGGACCTCTGTTTGGTCATAAGGTTCCAGTTTAGGTGGAGCACACTGTTTATCATTCAGTTTGTCAGTCACCCAATGGCCTCACTTGATGACTCACTCAAGCTCTTGTATGAAACTTTCCCAAATCCAGTCTGACATAAAGGAGATTCAAAGGGTGAGGAATCTGCGGTTATAATACCCACCAGAAAAATAATTACTAAAGGTAAGTAATTTGTTTGACAGGGGAAGAACAGATGCAAATTAGATTTTTAATGTGCTTTGATAGTTTTGTATTGTTTTCTTTATCCATGCTACCCTAACTATCTACTACATATAGTTGGGTGCAAGTATTTTAATACCTTTGATTTTTTAATACAAGTTATTTACAGATGGACTTGCAAAAACTGGCACCCAACATTGAATCCTTTGGTAAGACTCTAATCCCTTAGTCTTTCGAACCTAAAGCAGAGACAATATAGGTTGTATTTAATAAGGTAATTTCTACAAGCAGGCAACCACATCCAGCCCACTTTTATTAAGATCAATGCTGTTTATCCTCCCAGAAAGGTTTGTTTGTTATTGTTCTCCGACAGTAGTCTACAGCAATTGATCCATTACTTTGTGTTGCAGGACTGCTGAATGCTTACCCAATGTTCGGTTCGTCTTTCTTCTACATCCAGAGCTGCAGCAACAACACCATAGTTTCTCCATGTATCCTGGCTGTAAACCAGAATGGGCTCAACTTCCTGAACAAAGAAACCCATGTATGTGTTCAAGCATCCTTCAGTGATATCATGTGTACACATTCCTGCACCCTTGAATGTTTGTGATTCTAGTGTTCACCTCGCTTGAGAAACGTTGAATAATCGTTGTGTGAGAGCATCTCATGTAACAAAATCTAAGTGATGCAAAGGAAAGCCACAAAGACGGTGCCATTTTAATTTATACTCCTCTTTAATGTTAAATTGTGCTGAACTGTTTTGCTTTGCC
This sequence comes from Pleurodeles waltl, assembly GCF_031143425.1. Classification (NCBI taxonomy): domain Eukaryota; kingdom Metazoa; phylum Chordata; class Amphibia; order Caudata; family Salamandridae; genus Pleurodeles; species Pleurodeles waltl. The sequence continues at coordinate 158,847,565 of NC_090449.1, forward strand.
TTGTGGTGATACATCGAGGTAGAATGTCGGTCCTGCCAAAACTCTAGGTTAAATATCGGTAGATAAACAGACACAAGACATCGAAGGATATTTAGTAAAAAATAAAAGCTCTACATAGTGATGGTATCAAATGGGTTGCAGTCTCATTACACTTACAGACTATGCAAGTGAATCCCCTCAGCTTCACGTGCTGCTCTGATAACTGCGACCTCCTATTAATATCTGAGCAAGACTAAGGAGGACCCTTTGCCCCAGCCTGGCTGAGTCCATCCACAATCCAAGGTAACTACACACCCGAATGGTGCCCGCACTGCCCAATCTTCTTGTTGGTCAGCATCTCTCTTCTCCATCGTGGTATGATGCCAACCACAGCCAGAAATGTTAGCACAACCAACAGCAGTTTGAGAGTATGTTTATGCTGGGTCCTTTTTTCCAGTTCATTCTGTTGAATTGCATTGTTTTACAGTGTTACGTTCCCATTAGAGCCTTTCCTAAAGGACATGCCTCATTGCTCTTCAGGTAGTTTTTACTGTTTTTGTAAACCACACAGGTGAATATTTTCCACTTTCCCAACATACAATCTTCCTTAATATACCTGAACATTAAATGGAATAGGAAGCTCATCTGGTTCAGCTTTTTATTTACTCGTAGCGGTTACTGGTTTCCCTTCAGCTCAGGTTGTCTTATTTCCTTCTCTCCATCCAGATGCCATGATTCTCCTAGTCTCCCACATCACGTGTGTTCTCTGAAGTCTTTTGCGCGTATACATTGTTCCACGGTTATTTTTATGGCAATAATTGCGGTTAGTTGGTTTTGTTATTCATTGCCTGTGTTTCTGTGGTGCTCAATTGAACACTTTCTGAGACTCTGACTTATTTATGTTAGAATAGGATGGCTGTTTTCGCGTCTATGGTGCAACATGTTCCAACATAGGCATTTAGGAATGTTTTGGGAGGGGCACTGTCAGGTACATTAGTTGAGATATGTGTCCTTACATGCTATTGATTGTCACAAAGTTATTTCAAGCTTTTTGGCTTCACCATAGTCCTTTTTGATTCTTTTGTCACTCTGCAACTATCTTCCAAACCCACAATCTGATTCGTTCTGTTTGGTTACCATGGAACGTGTTTACTTTGGCTTGTCTGAGCTCCTTTGTTTCACTTTCTCTTTTAATGAGGTTTCCTTTCCTGTGTTTGCACATTTTTTCATTCACCAGCCCTTGAAGGTAGTCACTGCTATGCTTTCCCTATACCATTCTATTTTATTTTTCCTCTTTGGGTAAGGTAGGAGAAGGGGTAGCCTTTCCTCAGGATTTTGTATGCTAGTGCCTGTAATTTGCAATGTTAGGCACCAAGTCTTGTTCATGGGTGTATCTTCATTAGAGTACCATGAGTTGGACAAGGTATTTTCTCTCTGCAATAGCGAGGTACAGTGAGTATCAAGTTAGGATATTTTGCTGTGACCAGTAGGGTTCCTTTGTGCTGTGGTGCTTTATGGTGCAGAACTTCGCAGATTTGTTTTATGTGAACATTGTGCAGCATAGGCTATCAACATTGTGGAGTTCCTTTGTGGGCAGCCAAGGTACCTGATTTTCTTGCCTGTTGTTTTCCTATTTAAAAAGCACAGTGATGAGATACAGGGCTAAGGATGGTGGTGGCCTACTTACTTTGCAATAATGTCATAACAGGTCCTTCTCACGCACACACTATCTCCTGCCTTTCCTTCCAAGTTGGATTTTACTTCTCTTGGTCCACTGGCTTTGTAGTCAACAAAGAAATTGGTATGCACATTTTTCTTACTCTAATCCTCTATATTATAAACCGAAAAAAACACTGGAGAGTGCTGTTACTAAACGAACTGACGGTCTTTCTCCACAATGCAAATGCACCTCATTTAGGAATAACTTTGATGAGCAAGCAAAGAACGTGAAGTAATGAAGATAACTGGTGATAGTCGGAACTTATGCTGGATTTGTACCATCCTTACTTTTGCCTCGAGCTGTGTTATTATTGACCGTGCATTTATAAAGTAGTGGATAAAAGAATAGATCACTGAGCTGCTATGAGGACAGATTGACTCCAATGGCTTTTTGGAGGTATTACTGACATGCCTGAGACCTGAGTTGTTAGTCAATAGCTTTTATTAAACCTCCAGGTGGTTATAATGGGACAAATGCTACCAATAAATATGCTTTGGAAATCTGAAAGCAAAGATCCTTATAAACTCTAATTATCTCTGCAGAGACATGCAACTAGATAAACTGAATATGTGTGCTGCAGATAGTGAAACAGACAGTCCACTGTTCTGTGCAGCTTTTCAATACCTGTGGTTCAGGAGTAGCATGTAGCTGGGAAATACATATAGAAAATATTTTTGAATGTCTTATTTTATGAACAATACTAGTGCATACAATACTAAAATGCACGCCTTTGCACAAGTAGAAACAGTGCAAGAGGTGTAACCCCCTTTATTCGTGCATACTTCCGCTTAATAATGCATTCTGCAACATGCATAATTGTCTCTGGGGTATGACAGGAGTGTCTGTGTATAGCCAAACATGTGTAAATTAGGCACATTCAAAGCGTAATACATGTATGTCGGAACTAATGTCTGTCTTTTTTTTACCTGTGCTAGGTCTCTTGCGGTAACTGGTGGTTAACTATAGAAATAAGATATTTCATGGGTCTGATTGGCGAGAAGTCACTAACAACATTTATCACTTATGCTTATTTCATCCAGAAAATGTTTTGGGTATTCTAGACTATCCGTTCAGCTAGACTACATATCGGAAGTAGCACATTACCAGTAATGCGTCACAATAGTATACACTAAATATGTAATAGAATCCACCAAAAATTTAAACTAAGAAAGAAAATAAGAAATCATTATTTAATATTGATAAATATGGCTGGAAGAATGGGAGAATCGATGTGTTGCAAACACCAGAACATAGACAGATTCAATTAATGCATATAAAAAGAAAGGGATTGACAAACATTTGATCGAGAGGTACAGAAAACCTGATAGGAACGAAAGACCGGAAAGGTAAGATAAATACAGAGTGTGAGAGATGTAAGAAATCAACCATCCATCAGAGAGACTGATATTAAATGTGAAACATGTAGAAGATTGAGGATAAGGTAATACTTATTAGGAAAGTAATTGTAAATGAGCCATTGCGAATGTAACAAGCTGCTAAATGTATCTGTTAATCGGGGGAGCTGATAAGGGTCATATCTAATTTTCAGGGCAATGATTTGGCACACGTTTTTTTTTTTTTTTTTACTTTTGTGTCTATTGCTAAATACAATTAAATACATGTTTTATAGAAATAAACCTATTCAATGGGTGAGAGATGGTTAAGTAACCAAATAATATAAACATCTTGATTTGAGTTAAAAATATGATTGTAAAAAGTTTCTTACAAATAAAGTACATATTTTAAATGATGGTATGTGGAGAAAGGATACATGTTTAATGAAGGGATATTAGATGTAGGAATGAAAAATAATTTAATATTTAAATAAGTGTATTTCTTTCTTTCCCATATTACACAGGACTTGATAGTGAATTTTCCACTTAAAGACATCCAGTCAACACGGACCCAGCGGCCGACAGCTGGCTCCAGTTACCCATATGTGGAGATTATGCTGGGGGATTTGATGTCATCGAGAGTGACACAGCTGCAGCTTGATCAGGTAAAATGTTTCCTTTTCTTATGTGAAGCAATTATTTATGGCACTCACAGGTACATAATACAAGAATACAAATTACAAAGTCATCAGTAGGTACCACTGATGCCAATCTAATAAACAATGAACTATTTTAATTGCTATATGAAGAGTAGCAAGTCCACCTTATTATTATATCTGAGGTACATTGTGTGTACACATCCCACCGTCAGACAGTAAGGTATAGTGTGAGTACAATGATCCAAAACGAAAGTGTGAAAAGACAGGGTAAGATAGGAGAGATAAAAGTCAATATTAGAATACAAATAGAAAAAAAAAAACAATAAAAGCATCTGGCAGAACGACTTACAGTAAATTAGTATTCTCCCTGCTTGGTAAAAGATGTGTTTAGGTTATATTTCCATTTTGTTAGCTCTATTAATGTCATTGTGTGGAAGTCCTTTTATACTGAGCCATCAAATCTTTGATAATCTTTCTTAAATGTCCATGCCTTTCTACACCTCATTTGATTTGGACCGCCGAGTTCTTAATCATCTCGCTCCTAACATAAGACTTTCCCGCAGCCCATAAGATCTGCCTTGAGGTAATGATTTCTTTGCTAAGCAACAGATAGTAATCGAAGTGGGTTCACAATAACCCCTTTTCCCCCTTTTTGTCTATATGTAAAAGTATTACTTCTCCACAGTTTATTGAGTGGGGCTAACAGGCCCAGGGACAATGTCAGTGCTACAGGTAAGAGTCTGAAATGACAGTTTCCCATATTTAACAAGATGTCAAATCTGATGATGCAGTATGACACATGAGGAAAAAGTCGTTACAAGCGGTCGTGCAGTGAATACAAGAGACTGAAGTACAATCTTTTTTGCGAGTGTTGAGAAGTCTCTACACCTCCACTAAGGCATGACCATGGAGCGGCTCTTTGATCATGCCTGAGAGTATGCCACGGGTCCATCTTGCTAGATCGGTCTAGCACTGGTTCTAATGTTATATTCTGCCCCTGACCAAGTCCTGTTTATTATTATGCAATTCTTTTATCACTCTATATTGGTGGTAAACAAGTCCAATTTAGTCCCTGTTGGTGCATACACTGAACCAAATACTTCTACCTACCCCTGAATTCAGATTTTTGCAAAGACATATAAATCCTCTAGGTCTGTACAAGTTAGAGAATGCCCAGGGAGAGAGACTTACTAAAAGAGTTGCCACTCCTCTTCTGTACGAAAGGGTACTTGCAGCATCTGCTCGTGTCCATTGCATTGCAAGTAAAAATAACCTTGAACCCTCAATCCCTTCTCAACTTTTCAGACTCAGTAGGAGCTAAGTGTGAATTCTGAATTACAGTAATATCCATATGGCTGAACATGAAGCACACAAGCACTTTCTTTCATCTTAAATGGTGTGTGAGGCTTTTGGCATTAAGTGAGAGGAGCTGGAGATTTTCTAACTGAGTTTTAGGGTGATGTGTATTCATCTAAATATCATGGGCATTGTGACCTTCAACCAGAGATTGTCTTTAGTGGAAATCCCCAACACTTAATGTGAGTGTGGCACCCCTCCCAGGAATCAAGGACTACTTTTAGGTAATGGCAAATTATGTCAGATGGTTGTACAAAACACTCATTGTGAATACAAATAGAACAATAAGTGGGTCATGAATAAGTGCATATGGATTTTGTGTTGCTTTATTCTTGCCAACAGGCATTTTGCAGCCTGATTAAACAGTGTTGCAGTTGCTGGTGGTGAAATGCCCATCGGTAGATTGGGAACAGAAGTGGCGCACAGGAGATACTTGCATTTAAAAAAAAGACAATCCCTGCAGGCAAAACACCAGCTTCAAGAATGAGTCAGCGTTTGCCCAGTTTGAATAACATAACGGACCACACTCCCAATCCCTGCAAACCCAACCATTCAGTCTCAACGGGGATTGCAATGTTACTACAGGCCTTTATCCTCAACTCACCACACCCTACTAGACGTTTGAGCTGGGCTTCGTGCCACCCAATTGCCTATAATTGACCAAACGTCTTATCAACAATCAGCTAAAAATATGTATTCAGCAAATGCACATAGTCTGGCAGTATGCAACCGTTTCCCGTAATGAGGTCTGACCAGCTCAGTAACACAGAAGCAAAACTGAAAGCACAAATAAATTATAACTCCCAAGGTAATCCAAACATTCCGACATTACATCTTAGTGAATTCACAAGGAGAAACACAATGCAACATGCATGATAGAACATGTCAAATTTTACACTCCCTTTAGAGTGTCACCCTTCAGTTATTGAACACCATTTTTTAATGAATACAAGTTTAGTTTTTAATGGGGATCATGATTATGATTTGTCTTTATCACAATTTCACCCCCTCTTTGCTCAGAGTCTCATTACTAATTCCAGTTCCTCTTTATCAGTCCGCATATTCACTCCCACGGTTGCAGTACGGAAAACATTTATATCTTGAAGGAGGAAATATTCCATCGCAAATGTATCGGAATTCCTTCCACCTTCATGGGATCGTAATCGGAAGACAGGATATCCGTCACTTTTATGACAGAGTATTCCCCTCCACCAAGGTCTAAATTAAGCCCTTAGCTTAGTGTGACTGCACAAAACTGGTGACCTCTTTGAAATTCCAGGGGCAGGGAGAAAGTGCACAGCAGCAAATCTGGCAATGTAGTGAATAAAAATGGTTTCATGTTTCATTGCTTTGAACCCTCTGGAATTCCCAGGATAAGTACATTGTCCCTTCTGTCTTTCAAATCCACCAGTTTCCTCTGAGCATTATTTAATTCTTGAACCCAACCTAGTCCACTAATCATAGTATTTATTTTTTATTCCTCTGCTTCAGCCATCCTCTCAGGTGTAGCTAGTCATCTTAAATTTGTGCAACATTGATTCTGACTGTCATCACATGCGCCATTGTCTCCTTGGTGTTATCTTTCACTGACCTAATGCCTGATTTGATTGATGACAATTCCTTCATTAAAGTGTAGAACGCAACTTTCACCATGTTGACCGTTGACTTTGCTGGGAGTTCTGGATTTCATTTTTCAGCCACTGTCTCTGAAATATAAAGCTGTGTCTTGAGTTTCTGTTTAGACATCAGTGTAGTTAGTGAAGGGTAAAGTAATCACACCTGTGTTATGAGCTCTGTGTCGTTTCTGACTTCGGATACCTCCAACTTTTGGGAAGTGACTCTACCACTGTTTAACCACTGTATCCAAAAAATGTAGGCAACAGTCCAGAACTGTATGGATAGACAGTGGCTTCAGCATATGGTAGGGCTGTCTACCACCCATTACAACGAACTGAGCACTTTTGGCACACCAAAAGACAGTAGGATGCTATTTAAGGCAGAAGCCATGTGTAGTAAAAGAGCCATGATTCATCAAAGACAAGTCGCCAAACCTGGGTCTATGGCAGCGTTTTCAATCAGCAGTCAGCTTTGAATGTCATAAACTGTGGTTATTCGTGGACCGCAAACATTTTGTACAGACTTCTCATGCCAGGCAGCAGCATTCACATTCTCATGCAACAAGAAAATCAACCCACATCAGGTGGGGTCTGCAATAACTAAGCCACTGTTCTGCAATTGTGCACAGCCCCACCGTCAATAAGGTTCTTTTAGTGTGTGTGTGTTGAGGGCATGCAAGACCACACGTGGCAGAGCCCAGGTGTCCAGACAGAGGGGAGGGTAGGGGGTAGCATACACTATTCGCAGCAGGCACGGACAATCCAAATTCAGTTAATGTCTGTGAGGGTGGGCCTCCCAACCTCTTTTGCACCTTTACCGCTACTCATCAGGCCTTCAAATGCAGCGTCAGCCTCCACTAATCGTGCTTTTGGGAACACAGATGACCCACAGGCCCCAGCCCACATCATGGTGGCACTTGAGCCACTCACCTGTAGTCCTAGTCCCAACTAGGCAGCGCGCCTCTTTATCTCCATGCACACTAACGGGTGCAGTCCTGAAGTGACCACAGGTGAGCATTTGGGTCACCACTGGTCACGATTTAACCCAAGCTGGGGAGAGTCACTCCACCCAGGCTTCAGGGATCACTCATAGACATTGGAAGCTATGTCAGGAGGCAGTACAAAACACTCAGTGGTGATAAAAACTCAACAATAAGAGGGAAGTGAATAGCATAACAATCTAGTCTTGTAATATAGGAATCTCCCCAGTCCTTAACAGGCGCCCTGAGCAGTCAGCGGTCGATCCTTTGGCAGAAGGTGAAGAGGGAGATGCAGAGTAACTCTGATGAGCTCTTACATTCGTTATCTGGTGAGATCCCCAAAGCAGAGACCTTAAATAGCCAGAAAAGGAGGTTTGGCTACCTAGGAAGGAGGATTGGCTACTAAGAGAGGTAAGAGCCTATCAGAAGGAGCCTCTGACGTCACCTGCTGGCACTGGCCACTCAGAGCAGTCCAGTGTGCCAGCAACACCTCTGAATCCAAGATGGCAGAGGTCTGGGGCACACTGGAGGAGCTCTGGGCACCTCCCCTGGGAGGTGCAAGTCAGGGGAGGGGTCACTCCCCTTTCCTTTGTCCATTTTCGTGCCAGAGCAGGGCTGGGGTATCCCTGAAACGGCGTAGACTGGCTTATGCAGAGATGGGCAGCATCGGTGCCCATCAAAGCATTTCCAGAGGCTGGGGGAGGCTGCTCCTCCCCAGCCTGTCTCACCTTTTCCAAAGGGAGAGGGTGTAACACCCTCTCTCTGAAGGAAGTCCTTTGTTCTGCGTTCCTGGGCCAGGGCTGCCTGGACCCCAGGGGGGCAGAAACCTGTCGGTGGGTTGGCAGCAGCAGCAGCTGCAGTGAAACCCCAGAAAGGCAGTTTGGCAGTACCCGGGTTCTGTGCTAGAGACCCGGGGGATCATGGAATTGTCTCCCCAATATCAGAATGGTATTGGGGTGACAATTCCATGATCTTAGACATGTTACATGGCCATGTTCGAAGTTACCATTGTGACACTACACATAGGTGGTGCCCTATGTGTAGGGCACGCGTGTAATGGTGTCCCCGCACTCACAAAGTCTGGGGAAATTGCCCTGAACAATGTGGGGGCACCTTGGCTAGTGCCAGGGTGCCCACACACTAAGTAACTTTGCACCCAACCTTCACCAGGTGAAGGTTAGACATATAGGTGACTTATAAGTTACTTATGAGCAGTGTAAAATGGCTGTGAAATAATGTGGGCATTATTTCACTCAGGCTGCAGTGGCAGTCCTGTGTAAGAATTGTCAGAGCTCCCTATGGGTGGCAAAAGAAATGCTGCAGCCCATAGGGATCTCCTGGAACCCCAATACCCTGGGTACCTCAGTACAATATACTAGGGAATTACATGGGTGTACCAGTATGCCAATGTGAATTGGTAAATTTAGTCACTAGCCTGTTAGTGACAAATTTGGAAGTAAAGAGAGAGCATAACCACTGAGGTTCTGGTTAGCAGAGCCTCAGTGAGACAGTAGCACCTATTTCCAAAGGCAGAGGGTGTAACACCCTTCTCCCAAAGGAAATCCTTTGTTCTGCCTTCCTGGGCTTGAGCTTCTCAAGCAACAGGAGGGCAGAAACCTGTCTGAGAGGTGGCAGCAGCTGGGGCTGCCTGGAAAACCTCAGAAAGCTGGAATGGCAATACTGGGGGTCCTCTAAGGAGCCCCCAGAGTGCATGAAATCATACAACCAATACTTGCAAAAGCCTTGGGGTATGATTCCAACGTGTTTGATACCAAACATACCTATGTTCAGAGTTACCATTATGTAGCTGGGAAGAGGTAGTGACCTATTTCCAGTACATGTGTAAAATGGCATCCCCACACTCATGAAGTCTAGGAAAATGGTCCTGGAGGTCGTGGGGGCACCTCTGCTAGTGCAGGGGTGCCCTCACACACAGGTACTCTGCACCCTGCCCTCAGGGCTGGAAGGCCTGCTATAGGGGTGACTTATAAGTGACCTGGTGCAGTGTAACTGGCAGTGAAAGGGTGCATGGACCTTTTCACGCAGGCTGCAATGGCAGTCCTGCAGAAGCCTTTGCATGGGCTCCCTATGGGTGGCAAAAGAAATGCTGCAGCGCATAGGGATCTCCTGGAACCCCAATGCCCTGGGTACCTAAGTACCATATACTAGGGACTTATAAGGGGGCACCAGTATGCCATTTTTGGGTGAAATACTGGGTTACCAGTATGCAACAACCATAATTTAAGGGAGAGAGCATAACTACTGGGGTCCTGATTAGCAGGATCCCAGTAGACACACTCAAACACACATTGCAAACAGGCCAAATGTGGGGGTAACCAAGCTAGAAAGAGGCTACTTTCCTACAAGGTTAGCATCCACAATAATGATTTACAAGCTTTTATACACCGACTTTTACATGAATGACTCAAATAGTGAATCACAAAGTCATTAGCTCATAGTACCTATGCCTATGCCACCTTATGTACAATATCACAAATACAAGTCAAGGTACTTTGGCTGACGATATTTCGATCCCCTAGACAAGTATCAGGATCATCCTAAGCCTTCATCAAGCTTGAGTTAAAAGGGTTACAGAGAGCTTGTAACCAAAATGGCGAAGATAAATCTGACTCACGTCTCATATGAGTGAGAAGGCAATCAATGCCATAAAGTAGTAGTAGAGTGGAGTAGTATCACAGTGTAATAGAGTGTCAGAGTGGAGTGGCAGAGTGTTGTAGGGTGGAAAGGCATAAAGAAAAGTGAACTGGAGTAGAGTGAAGTAAAGTAACGTGAACTGGCATAGAGAATGTTGGGTAGAGTGTTGTTGAGCATAGTGCATTGTTGTATAGTGGAGTGGCATAGAGGGTTGTGCAGTGGCGTTGAGTATTGTAGATTGAAGTGGCATAGAGTGGTGTGGAGTGGCATAGAGTGGAGTAAAGTGGAATAGAGTGGCGTATAGGGAGTTGTGTATGGAGTTACAGAGTGGAGAAAGTGTTAGAGTTTAATGGAATAGAGTGTCAGAGTCTAGTATCATGGAGTGTAATGTCAGAGTGAAGTGTCAGAGTGGGGTTGGGTGGTCTAGAGTGAAGTGGCATAAGTAGATTGGTGTAGAGTGTAGTGGTATAGAGTGCATGGTTTTGAGTAAAGAGGTGTAGAGTGCATTGGCGAAGACTGCACTGGTTTAGCATACATTGTAGTAGCGTAGAGTGGTGAACAGTTGAGGGGCGCAGAGTGGAGTGGCACAGCGTAAATTGCAGTGGTTCAGTGCTGTGTCATGGAGTGATGTGGTGCATGGTAGAGTGGAGTGGTGCAAGGTAGAGTAGATTAGTGTAGAGTGCAGTGGTGGAGTGCAGTGATGCAGAGTAGAGTGGCATAGAGTGTAGTGGCATATAGTACGCTGGTGTAGAGTGCAGTAGAGTGGCATATAGTTGAGCGGTGCAGAGTAGTGTGCTGTGGTGCAGAGTAGAGAGGAGTATAGTTCAGTGGCAGAGTGCAGTGTTGCAGAGTAGAGTGTCATAAAGGGCAGTGGTGTAGAGTAGAGTCGCACAGAATGCATTGGTGTAGAGTGCAGTGATGTAGAGTGATGCAGAGTAGAGAGGAGTGGTGTAGAGTACAGTGGTGCAGAGTAGATTAGAGTTGCATAGAGGGCTGTGGCATAGAGTAGATTGCTGCAGAGTACAGTATAGTGGTGAAGAGTAGATTGTTGCAGAGTGGAGCATAGTGATGTAGAGTGCAGTAGCATAGAGCGGTGCAGAGCAGATTCGAGTGACGCTTGGTACATTGGAATGGTGCAGGGTAGATTAGACTGGCATTGCATAGAGTGGAGTTGCATAGATTGCAGTGGCATAGAGGAGATGATTTCAAAGTAGAGTGAAGTGTCCTACAGTGGAGTGGTGTAGAGTAGATTAGATTGCAGTGGTGCAGAAAGAGTGCAGTGGGACAGAGTACAGTGGCATTGAGTGCAGTGGTGCAGAGTAGAGGGGCGTGCAGTTCAGTGGCAGAGAGTGCAATGTTGCAGATTAGAGGGTCGCAGAGTACAGTGGTGTATTGTAGAGTGGCATAGAGTGCTGTGGCGCAGAGTACAGTGGCATTGGACACAGTGGAATAGAGTGCTGTGGTGCAGAGTAGATTGGCATAGAGTGCAGTGGCATAGAGTGCATTGGTTTTGAGTAAAGTGGTGAAGTGTGCATTGGCAGAGTGCTGGAGTGTAGTGTACAATGGTTAGAGTAGAATAGCATAGATTGCAGTGGCGTAGTGTAGGGTGCTGCAGAGTAGAGTGGTGTAGAGTGGAGTGGTACAGCATAGATTGCAGTGGCGTAGAGTAGCAAAGAGTGGAGAAAAGTGGTGTAGGGTGCAGTGGCATAGGGTAGATTGTTTCAGAGTAGAGTGAAGAAAAGATAGAGAAAAGATGATTAACTTCAATATGCTGAAGTATGTAACAATAACAACAACATAAATAATAACGCTAGGCATAACGGACAAAATGAAATATGGCTTCTCCCTGTTAGCCACGCTGTAATCAAGCCCTTCATTACCCAAATAACAAAACATTAAACATAAATGTTAGGAAAATATACCCTTCTAATAGCTAAATTGTTGTGTGAAAAGGTCAAATCTGGGCTCAATGTCGACTTCACTGTTTCACCAACTGGTGTGATCTTAGGCAAATACAAATATTGTGTTTCACAGGGTCTCCTTTCTAGCCTAAAGGCATCAGGGTGAGTGGGGCTCTGTTTCCTCTTTCTTCCTCATTGTCTTGCAGCTCCTCTTGAAGGCCTCCTGCAGTGCTCCTCTTCAAGGCGGCAGGTGATGCAGACAGTAATAATCAAAAACGCTTTTCTCCTCCTCCTTCCCTTTGTTCTTATGAGCACCCTTAATGCCCACAGCTGTGAACAGGACAAACAAAAGGGCAGAGGGCGCAGGGGGCCTCCTGACTCACCTTCATTCTGTTACCATCAGGTTGGAGGATGGTCGGTAAAGGGCTATTATAAGTAGCGCTTTTGTGCGCTAATGGCCCTCTGAATAATAGATGTGAGAGGGGAAATTATTTTGTCCCCTTGTCCCCCCCACCTTTGTCCCCCACCCTCTAAAATCTGGGGGGGATACATCCCCCGCGTCCCCCACACTTCCTACGCCCATGCATAGAGACCTGTGTAAAGTTGCGATTTCAAAAGGCAGAAGAGACGTTTTAAGGTATGGAAAAAGTTGGCTCTGGCCCAGGGCCCCAGCCTTTCAGGGGGCCCCCTCTTAGAGCCAGCTCTGTTCTCCACACAGTCCTGCCCTGATGACCTTGATTCGTTTTTAAACATTGTTTTAAAGATCATTTTCCTTTAATTTATTTTTAATATGGGTGATGTGTGGGAGTCTGTTGAAACATTTTGAAGAAAAATGTTGTTTGTTTTTCAACACCATCCAACATCTATAAAAAAAAGTTCCTTTTAGATCAAAATAGGACCTCACATATGAGAAGTGGCTGGCTGCTGCACAGTTTATTTTCAATAACTTTCAACAGCTGATGCTGCAATGCAATATTGAAAACACACATCACTATCCCTTAGTATCAGCTGGAACCACATTTCGAATTTGAAGCAGTGTGCCTGTGCAGTGTCTGTGGCCTGGACTAAAAGAACATGAAAAAGCTGACATTTGATCATAAATTCAAAACTGTTGTGAACAGCGGCCCCGTAACTACGTTTGCGCCACGGCCCCTAAAATCCTTAAGATGCCTCTGAAAGGCATAGTAATCCCGAAGGTAGGAATATAATTATTAATTGTTGAAAAGCGATCTGTTGAACCAATATTTTTATAATCAAAATGTTTTTAAAGCTGCAAAGTGACAATGGGGTGCAGAAAAACACGTTTGGTGCCCTAGTGGAAATGCTACAAGTGTGCAGTACGTGTATCACAAAATTTAACGTAGATGTGCAGCCTAGATGTGCAGCCTTTATTGCTCAGATAGGCGTGTTTTAACAGGCCTGCTGCAAACTTTAAGTCAAGTGAAAAGGTAACCCAAGTCTAAGCGTCTTACTACGAATGCCCTGGTAACAGATGCTATAATTGTCATATCTGATAAAATCCGATAACGAGATGTTTAGGATTTATCAGGTATAACTATCATCTAGTTCACGTTTTGCCCTACAAATGGGAGATAAAGTGTATTATTTTGGTGTGTACTACACCAAAATCCGTCTGCCGCAGCATTTATAAAACATTTTTCTTCCACTGAATTCTAGCAGGTTTGATGTACTGAAATGTAATGGGGATACAAACTGTATCACATCTGGTAATAACGGAGTGCGTAAAACATTGCACCTCTTATAATTGCACTCCCTTGTCAAGCAGGTGTTCGCACAATTTAACAGAGCACATGTATGCAGGACCTAAAAGTGGCGATGTAGTTAACGTGGTGCACCTTGCGTGTGCTTTTTCAGTCCTTCCTTCAACCCTGCAGGTAGAATAAGGGCTTGATTTACAGTTTGCCAAACTGCTAGTGTAACAGAGACACTGACTGGCAACATTCCTAACAAATATTAAGATGGCTTGCCAGTGCTGCAGGCGTTTTTCCTCCGAAACAGCTTCTGCAGGCATGGGGGATACCTCCGGATGATAATCTTGAACTGTTTCCATCCCTGTTCAGGCTTCAATCCAGCCTCCTGACTCCTTCTCTCGACTATGCTGCCTCTGTCCCATTCAATACAGCGTTGGATTGGGAAGGTGGCCCGTCGGGCATTGGGCGATGGGCCGGTTCATCAGGGACACCTGTTGGCAGGTTTTTCAGTTCTTCCCCAGTCCCGACAGATCACTGTAATGTGGTGCCAGCATCATGGATACTCCCTTGATGTGCCGTCAAACTGAGACTGAGGGCCAGGTGTTACTCAGGCCCTTGAGGCATTCTCACCTCAGCCCCCTGCCTCGTGTGATCCGCCTGACCCAGAAGCAGTGTCATCCCCCATTGGACCAATAATTTCATGCCGTGGTGGGTGTTCGTGGGTGGTGGGAGGGTGGGAGTTTGCAGGTGCCCCGCAGGGGGGGCATTCTCATCTAAGCCAAGGGAGCAGCAGTAGCTTTGTTTCTTGACCTCTCCCTGCCAGCCATCAACCTTAGTTTAAGTGGGCTGGGGGGAGTGAGCAAGAGAAATGGACTTGCTAGGGGCAAGGTGTTGTAATCTTGGCCCCAGTGTCTTTTAGGCATTGGTAGATGAGTGGGGGGTGTTGGCATAAGCCTTACTGTGAGGCCACTTTTCCCACCAAAATAAATACATAGGGTGTATCGTCCTACTCAAAGCTACAGAAGTTGGAGTTCAACATCCTGTGATTCTGGGCAAATCTCCATCCCTAAAATAAAAATGAATTTGATCTTGTGCAATGTAACTAGCTCTCATGCAGACTGTTTCATGCCTTTCGGCCGAGTTCCCACTATAGAAAACTACAAAAAATAATAATTCATGACTGTGGGCTACTATTTGTGGAAGTGCCGAATCCCAATTGTGTTCCCAATCCGACCCAGTTCAATAATACCTTACCCTGGATGCACATAGCTTCCAGAAATGTATCCCATCACTGAGAGTACATTTCCAAGACCCACATTCAAAATGTCCTCGGCAGTCATGGTTTTCATGGCTATCTTCCTCATAGGGAATGCCAGCAGAAATGGTGTCAGATGGCCCACGCTACATCGGGCAGCCAGATCAGTACAATTTAAGTCAGAATCATAGCTACTCTATGGGTGTTTCTCATGGACTCTTAGGGGGTAGAAGAGACAACCATCTTTGGTTGTCAAGTGTCCCATTACCACTCTTATTTAAATCTGTTCCTCTGTCTTCTTAAGTTGATAGCCACCCTCTTTGAGTACAATCACTATGCCTCCTACAATCTCATATTGTACCCTTGTCCAGTGCTTAATTTGTGCTGGTTGTAAACGGTGCTAAGCACCAGCTCTTATTTTTGAGGGCCGGCGCTTATTGTTCTGCCTCAAGCATTCACAGCAAGCAAAAGACACATTTGGGAAAGACAGAGGAAGAGAAACACGAAAAAGCTTCACAATAGGAGAGAGCAGAAAGCAGAGAGGAGCTTTAAATGGATTGAAGAAGCCGGAGACGGCTTCAGGATTACGCTGCCTCAGTATTCCGTGTTCGCACATTTAATTGCAGCAGTCGCGTGTTTAAGAGGAGGGCTTTGAGCACCGGCACATTTTTATTTACAAATTAAGAACTGCCCTTGTCTCTTGTTCTTCACGTTGGACTCAGGACACTATTAATTCATATGGTGTTCTTCACTTTGCAGGGCCTGGAACTATGCCGGGTAATTGCTACACACATGGAATATCTTCTGCATGCCAGAGAGAAAAGGCTCACCCTTCCACCCAGTGAGATCACCCTCCTCTGATTGGTGCCTGCTGAGTGTCGTGCAAAGCTTTTACCCAGCAACCCACCTCCTGAAGACCAGCGACCAACATATACACAGAGGGGAACTGTAACAACATAGATTTAAGGATCAAGTGGAAGATCAAGTGTTTTTTCAGTCCACTGGGTTGGAGTGCCAAACATTCTGGCACTTTCCTTCAAACGAGATGTCCTTTGCACAAACGCCTCTGAACGGTACAAAGTTTCATTTGTATAGAAATGTACCCATGTTACTAACCAGAACGCTGTGGACTATGCTTAATTGATGCTGCCTTTGAGAAGGGAGGGTGCACCAGAATGCTGTTCAAAGCAAAGCAACACAAAAACTGAATGGACAGAGCCCAGGTTACCCCACAGACAGTTGTTTTTAAACAAAAAGGAACACATTCTGTTTCAGCATCATGGGAGTGATGATCAGCACACAATTTGCAGTAGAGACTCAGATGCCTTATGTATAAATACGTGGAAGATGTTTTAAAACATGCTGTAAAAAGGTTCTGTTAATAATCATGTACATAGTAAATTATTTTATTAGTAACATGAATATTTTCTTAGAATGGCCGATTGTGAATATGTAAACATTCATTTGGTTTGTATCATGAAAAAGTATTTGTGTCCCAAAACCTCTGACCGTATCATATGTACAGTGGGAAGATTGTTTTGTACGCCTTACTTGCATTATTTTAATTTTGTTTCATCAAAACCTTTTGTTGAATACATTTTTTTAATATGATAATGCATTCCAAGTGCCTTTCTGTTGGCATATTGAACATTTTCAGCAGGGGGCATGTTGTATAACATCTTGTACCCTGTGCAGTTTCAAGTTGGGTGGGGGCTTTGACAGCACAGGAGGGTTTTTTATTTTGTGCAGAATAAAATATTATGGTAATAACTTGCCTTTCGATTCTTAGAAATTACCTTCCTTACGACCATACTCAAACTACCAGCCAGAGACAGTATGCCCTGTTCATGTAACTGCAACTAAGATTGCAAAAGTAAACAATGGTAGCAAGTTTCAGAGTAGATTAAAAAACTTCTTATGTTCATAGTTGCGATTTGTGTTCATAGAGCTGTTTCTTTTTTAATCACGTTGATATTATTTGGTTCCTATTGTCCTGGTTCTTTTTATTTTTCCAGTTGATATCTATTTGTACTACAGTAATATCGATTTTCTTATTCTTGTTTGAAGTGAGTTAAACTTGTTGACATTTATATTTATATTCCTATTGCAAGTAATTCTTACCCCTGCTACTGTTTTTTACTTGTTTCCTGGTTTCGTATTTATTCCTTCTGGTTACATTTTAGTTATTGTGTTTTTATGTTGCTTTTGACACTTTTATCTCTAATTGTATTTTTATTTGTGTATTTTGTATTCATGTGTTGTTCATTTTATTTATATTTAAAACGTGCTTTTTGCCTTCGCTTTAGAATTTTAATAGACTTGAACTAGTTGTGTGATCTGTTACTCATGACCTACACACACCATTTCTCCTTTTTCTGGGCTTATATGACCTGAGTTCTACATTCCCAATCCATCCGCTCCTAGCACTGTTAGGATTCAGCCGGGACTTGTGAATGTACTATTCCTTTAGTTAAGAGACATTTTATGGTTGTGTTGGTGTATCTCCCTCCAATTCTGCAGCGTCCTCTAACGAATGTGCACACCTTCTATAGCAGAGCTCAAGGGCGGTTGCTTTTGTGAAACGCTGTGTTGGCTTCACGTTGAAGAAAATGAATTAGTTACTTCTGCACAGTATGTTTCTATAAAAGAGTAAAAGATCTTCTAATCATTTAACAATGCTGTGCTATCCGACACGAAAGAACAGGAGTTGTTGCTTTGCAGGAGCATTGAATTGTTCCTTTATGTAGGAGGGCAGGGGTAATATGATGCTGTTTTGCATGAAATAGAAGTAATGGTTTGGGATGGCAGGTGCAGTATCATTGAGCTAAGTGGAATAGGACATATTGGACTTGTAATACGGCAGACAGAATATCCAAACACATTTTTGACAGAGTAGCCCGTCCGCAAAAATGTAAATCAGGCCCATTGTCTGCATAATGATTTGTCCTACAACAGAAGCCAGGAAAGACTCCTTCACAGAGGGGTGGAAGGAAAAGGAAATGTGCTACTCTGCATCAGGCAGAGGCTAAACTACCTGCATGAAGCTTTGGCAAAAGACGTTGGATGTTAGGTAGGGTAGAAGACATAAACATTAGTGTGGTCTCTGCTTCTTCATAGTCGTCCCCACAATAACTGTTGCATCTTGCAACATCACAGTAAGGAAAGATATTTTATTTCCAAGCAATGTTGATGGCATTCAAGAGAAGAGGGATGGTGGCATTATAAGTGATCATGAAATGTATTTCTAACAAATAGGAAATGTGTGGTTAGCTGCTGTCCGAGTATGATATCTTCCAAAAGGTGTAGTTATTCGCCACATGCAATGTGGTGCCCACCTACATCAAATTGCAAAGATGTCTCTGTACGCTGGCTTCAGCTAAATAGCACCACTTGCAGTAATGCAACGAATTTACTGTTTTATTGCCTGTTTCAAAAATCAGTTCATGTGATTTGTTAACATACGTAGTCATGACACTCACTGTTCTGCTTTCCACGCTGATCATATTCCACAGTTTATCCGCCATGCATGGCCAAATGCAGCTAGAACATGGGTACTCACAAACTTTTTCTCGGGGGCCAAAATTGCAGTATGGTTTGCGGCCGAGGGCCGCACTGAAGTGACAGCGGGGGGCGGGGCTTAGAGGGGGCGGGGCTTAGAGGGGGAACAACCACCCCACCCCCTTTTTCAAAACAATGCCCCTACCCCAGTAACACACACAGCGCGCACACATACAGCGCCATCTGCTCTCACCCCTACCCCAGTAACACACACAGCGCCATCTGCTCTCACCCCTACCCCAGTAACACACACAGCGCCATCTGCATACAGCGCCATCTGCTCTCACCCCTACCCCAGTAACACACACTGCGCCATCTGCACACAGCGCCATCTGCTCTCACCCCTACCCCAGTAACACACACAGCGCGCACACACACAGCGCCATCTGCTCTCACCCCTACCCCAGTAACACACACACACAGCGCACACATACAGCGCCATCTGCTCTCACCCCTACCCCAGTAACACACACAGCGCCATCTGCTCTCACCCCTACCCCAGTAACACACACTGCGCCATCTGCACACAGCGCCATCTGCTCCCACCCCTACCGCAGTAACACACACAGCGCCATCTGCTCTCACCCCTACCCCAGTAACACACACTGCGCCATCTGCACACAGCGCCATCTGCTCTCACCCCACCCCAGTAACACACACACACAGCGCCATCTGCTCTCACCCTACCCCAGTAACACACACACACAGCGCACACACACAGCGCAATCTGCTCTCACGCCTACCCCAGTAACACACACACACAGCGCACACACACAGCGCAATCTGCTCTCACGCCTACCCCAGTAACACACACTACATTAAAAACAAATAAATAAATAACCAAAGAGCCTTACCTGACTCAAAGCACTGTAAAGATGCCACAAATGTGGAACAGCAGGCAGGCAGGCGGGCAGCAGACGTGGAGCCGGTGACAGGAAGCAGACGACCAAAGCCCCATAAAAGTTAGCTGCAAGCGCTGACTTTTATGGGGCTTTGGCTTCCAGGATCGTCAGGGCAACGGCATAAACAATGGCCGCCGTATGTAAACATAGAGGAGGGCTCCCGCGGCCCTCTTCTATGTTTATATACTGCTGCCAGATGATATGGCGTTTGGTGTGCGTCTCGCGGGCCGCCAAGCTAGGTCCGTGGGCCGCTGGCGGCCCGCGGGCCGTACTTTGAGTACCGTTGAGCTAGAACATCCTGGCAAGATGTCAGATACATTATTCTGCATTAACCTTTAGAATACAGGATAATTCACTAGCTGGTTACCACGGAAACCACATGTGAGTGCCAAGAGCGATTAACCGAAATGCTTTTAGTAATTTATTAAACATTAAGGCCTAGGTAAGCCAGCTGTTTCCAGTGAACTCTCTTCTGGGCGTTTCTGTGGCTGTTGGGAGGCCCTTAAAAATGTGAACACTACCGGAATAAAGCAGTAGGATCCTTCGAAAAAATACCTTGTCAAGGCATTGGAAGTCACCTGTATATATGTAGGAAATAATCAGTTTTTTACAGGTGGAAAGATTATTTAAATAGTGCATTTCAACCATACAAAACCCAACTCATGGCAACAGTAAATGAGGTTGAATGTGATTCCACAGAAAAAATGAATTATTAGAATATCAATTCAGAGTAACCATTCACCCAACCTGTTTAATCGGCAATTTCAATATGAATGACATTTGCAATTTGGTAGAAACCGATTCGTAGTTTTTTTTTTCCAAATTGTATTTTACTGATTTTTTTCTGGTGTAAATGCCCGTAATCTTGAAAATGGGGTCTCTTGTTTGTTATGCGAGGTTTGCATGGATATATTTTCCTTCCTTTCCCATATCCAATTGCATGTCAGAATATTGTGGGCATAAATATTGTGCTACCAAAATATGTAGTGGCTAGAATATTGACTACCAAAATACCGTGAAGGTAAACCTATACGGGTAAGTAAGGCCCTAACATTCATAACAGGGCACTGAAAAAGGCAAAGACGTCTCTGGGGGCTATCTCTGAATAGGATTTATTCAATAAAAACAAAACCCATTCCGTATAATCAACTTCTCCAATCACTACACTCTGAAACCGAAATGCTCCTGGATGCCACGGGCATGAGACAAGACATGAAATCAGGAGCAGAGGTGGGGCATACACAACAAAGCCGTTCATCACGAGCGGGGGGCTAAACCAATGCTCACTCTATGGTCTCAAGCAGACAGCTCAAGCTCTCTGTAGCCAAGACCTTAAAAAAGAGGTAAATGTATTTGTTCCTTTACTTGTAAACAGTATGAAATGGAGCAAATCCTGAATATTTCATTCTCCATCATGGAGAAACCTAAAATAATGCAAAAGACATTGTGCAAATATTTGCACAACAGTAAACATTAAGGGGGTCATTATGAACATGGCTAAAAAAAAACCGCCGTGTTCATGCTGACGGTCTTTTCACAGACCACCAGCCCCCTGCTGACAGTATATTATACATTCTGCTGGGCCGGCGGGTGGAAACTGCATTTTCGCCCGCCCGCCCAGCAAAATGCAGGGCTGGGACATTAACGACAGCTCCACTTGGAGCCGTTGTCAATGCCACTGTATGGCAGGTGCAGCAGCACCCGTCGCACAGATCACTGCCCGTAAATCGGGCAGTGACCTGCGCGACCGGGCACTGCACTGGGGCCCCTGCACTGCTCATGCCAAGTGCATGGGCAGTGCAGTGGCCCCCAGGGAGGCCCCGTAGCACCCCTTCTGCCAGCCTTTCCCTAGAGGAGGAACCCACCAAGGAAAGGTTGAAGAAACAAGGGTTCTTTATCCGCAGGGCAGCGCTGCTTGCAGCAGTGCCCTGTCGTATAAAGTATTCCGCCATCGTCAGGATAGCATGGCGGTGGCGGAGGGCCGCCTATGGCAACTCTCCCTTGTTCAGAATATGGCGGTTCAGACCGCCATGCCGGTATTTTCCGCTACCGCCGGCATGGCGGTCTGAACCGCCATGTTCGTAATGAGGGCCTAAGTGCCATATTTACAAGCCCCTAGCACCACCTTGCGCCGCCCTAGCACCTTTCTTTTATGCTAAGGTGGGATTAGGAAGGCCTTTCCCTCACACTGTATTCACAAAGTGGCGCAATGTTTGCATTAGGCCACGTTGTAAACCCTTGTGCCACATTATGCCTCCGCCAGGCATAATGTATGCAAGGGGGGCATTCCAACGCAGGGAGGCCCAAACAAATGGAGCAGTGAAATTTAAATTTTACTGCACCATTCTTTCCACCATTTTTAACGCCTGCTCAAAACAGGCATAAAATGACACACCCATTTTATTCAATGGGCCTCCCTGTGCTCTGCTGCATTAGCGTCTAAGTTTTTGACACTAGTGCAGCAAAGCGCCACAATGGCGTAAAAAAAATTGACACTATTGTCCTAACAACCACCACGGTGTTCTGTATTGTAACTACAGTGCAACTATGGTGTCGTTAGTTGGAGCAGGGGCTACGTAATAAAAGTGGCGCATCGGGACCGATGAGCCACTTTCTTGTAAATATGTCCCTAAGTGGTTTTGCCCTGGTTTTTACAGGTACAGTGGGAACCCCTTTCCAAAGTGAGCCTTTTGATTCAATCTTTCAAGCACATATATGGAACCATAGGAGGTACTGTGAAAATGGTACAGATAAATCACATACTATTGGACACAATAGTTTGCAAGCATCGAAGTACATGCATCCTGGGCACTATGGGATTTTTGTGAAAACGGGTGGATGCAATTCTTTGCAAGCACCTTAATGTGTACAGGAGGAGGCACAATGTCATTGGCTGTACGGGAAATTGAGGACTAGGGGTAATCAGTGGTTACTGGTAGTATGGACCCCAAAATTTTCCTATAGGGTCACCAGTGGCACCGCCCACTTCTATGGCAACCGCTAGGGCCACTCCTCTTTTCCCTTACTCTGCCACAGCATGTATGTCATACCTGCCGTTTTTCATTCATACAGTATTCCGCTAACCACTGGCTATATCTACCCTGCCTTATTGAAATCCTAATTGCATTTGGCCACTTGTTTCAAATAAGATGTATTTCACATTTATGTAGGTTGATATTGAGTTGATTCATGTCTAGTACGTAAACAAGTCTGTTTTTTACAGTCCGATATTTGTATTTATAAAATAAATCAAACTATAAGCAAAAGAATTTAGCAAAAATGATAGGATGTTACTAGCTTGTCATGGGTTGACCTGTTGCATTTCTGTTTTTGCAGGGATGGTAAACAGGCGCTACACCAGTGTCAGACCAGCTAGCCAGTCCCAAATCTCTAAATGGTTCACCAGGAGGTTTTTCGGAAGTATAGTGGTACCCTGGCCCACCAGGCTCAGCCCTGGCGTAACAAAACTTGAGGGGGGGCCCCCTGCAAAGTACATGGTGGGCCCTCCCACCGCTCAACTCACTCGGGAGCTGTCAGCCAGCATACTGTGCTAAAGGGGCCACCTGAGGCTTTGTTACGCCACTGCGGCTCAGATCAGCTAAATCTATGTCAGGACCAAAGGCTCACATTATGCTTCCCAAACCTTACGACTCCAAAAATAGCAGCCAATAAAACACTACGTCTCCCATGAGGCTTTTAACCCCACCTCTCACCAACACACCAATAACCAGGCAGTATCACAAAGAAAATAGTAATCCACCATCTTGGTTGCCTCTTTCTTTGCTGCTCCGCCGTAAGATAAGTGCCTCTCTATTCTGCTTCACAAAAAATTATTGATGATGTTCTGTTTCGTTGTTTATGTATTAAGACCCAGATGTATAAAAAGTGGCGCCGCACCTAATGCAGCGCCACTTTTCTTGCACCCCTTAGCTCCCCCCTAACGCCACCATGTGTGAGCCATATTTAAAATACCGCGCACCTTCGCGTAGTCAGTGGGACTAACATCATAATTTCGTAAGCTAGTCCGGCGCTTTGCAGGACTAGAGTCAAAAATGTTGACGCTAATCCTGCAAAACACCCAGAGGCCCATTGAACACAATGGGAGCCTCTTTTTAACCCCTGCACATAGCAGGGGTTAAAAAATGGCAATAAAAATCTCATAGATTCATTTGTGCCATTTTTACGGCCCCCCCTAATGCCGGAACACCATCCTTGCATACATTATGCCTGGCGCAGGCAAATTGTGGCGCAAGTGGTTACAAAGTGGCGCAATGCAAGCATTGTGCCACTTTGTAAATATGGTGCAGCGTTTTTGCCCTTCCAATGCCACATTAGTGTAAAAAAAAAAAACGCTAATGTGGCATTGGAATGGTTCTTGGCCACCATAAATCTGATTAACGTACATAAAGGCCCAGCCCGGAAAGAAACTCCGACAGGGAGTCAAAAAGGTTTTTTTTGTGTGAAAAACCCTCACCCACCAGGGTTACCCCTTGGTGGCATGCTTCATCATTAGGTTTCCTCCCATTCTGCTGCAGAACGAGACGTGCTGTGACCGACGGAATATGTGGCAGCACTGTTGGTTACAACAATGTGAATGCTAGAAAGGGATAGGAGTGGTGGGGTCTTGGTGAGTTAAAAATACTACCCTCTGGATGATATTACTAATTTAATACGTCTCACAGGGGTGGTATGATTAAAAAGAGGTGTTGGGAGGGTGGGTATATTATGTACCTTACCTCCTAGGTGGTCTACACGTTTAGGAGTCTACCCCTAGACTCTTCATGAGGGCCAAAGTGAACTCCCTAGCATCACTCCTTGTGCGCCTACCGCTAATATAGCACTAGCTGCACCCACTAAGGTGAAAAACTACAAACTACTTTAGCCAGTAAAAAACAAATTTATACTGCATTTACCATGATGCAATGGGGCTGACTGCATGCTGGAATGTGTGGCAGGGTGATCCCATCTGTTTCCTGTTTAAGACGGCTCCCTTGAGCCAGCAAGTTGACAAGCTCTGGTTGAAGCACCTGCGTGCCAGTGAGTGGTACAGAAACCTGAGAGGACTTTTGGCAGCATTTCCAGCCACCCTACAGACAAGCTGCTCTCTGCTAATGAAAGGCTGAACCCAGAAACACGTGTCCAGAGATATACAGCACTAGCTGCACCTACTAAGGTGAAAACTACAGACTACTTTATGGAGTAAAAACTAATTTGTACTGCATTTACCATGATGCAATGGGACTGCATGCTGGAGTGTGAGTCAGGGTGCTGCCATCTGTTTCCTGTTTAAGAAGGCTCCCTTGCGCCAGCGAGTTGACGAGCTCTGGTTGAGCACCTGTGTGCCAGTGAGCGGTACATAAACCAGGACTTTTGGCAGCATTCCCAGCCACCCCTACAAGCAAAGGTGCTCTCTGCTGATGAGGGGCTGAAACCAGAAACCCGTGTCCAGTGATATACAGCACTTGCTGCACCTACTAAGGTGGAAAACTACAGTTTATTTTATGGATATAAAACAAACTTTGACTGCATTTACCATGATGCATTGGGGTTGACTGCATGCTGGAGTGTGCGGCAAGGTGCTCCCTTCCTGGTTTTCCTTTTAGTTCTGGTTACCCCAGTACGGAAAACACAATCGTGGTTTCCGACTCTTTTGGAAATGTCAATAACGTGCCCCATTCTTCTTCCAGTTTATCCACACCTTCTCTTGGATTTGGTGGGATCCCCACATCCTCTGGTGCTGCAGAACCTTCTGTCCCTCATGGTTTGGAAGATATCAGGAAGACAGGGCCAGTTGGCAGGTCTTTCATCGGCTGTTGCCAAATATATACACCTAGCTTGGGATCCTTCCACCTGGAAACGATTTGAAGGATATCCTTAATTTAATTTCAGAATGTGCCAAATCCGGTTTATGATACAGGTCGGTAAATAATTTCAGATCTGCGTTATCCACTGGCCACGACCTTATTGATGGTAAACCGATAGGTATCCTTCCTATGGTATGTAAGTTGTTAAAAGGCGTTAGGGAGGCTAATACACCGAAACCACGATATCCCCACTTATGGGAAGTAGCACAGACTCTGTCCTTACTTGATGCATGGCCTGCAAATCCAAATTTGTCTTTGAAACAACTTTCTGTTAAGTTGACTATGCTTTTATGTTGGGTTTCCTGCCGTCGAGTTTCTGATGTTGGAGCCCTGGATCTTCCAGGTAGAATATTTTCTACGTAAGGAGTCTTTATTTTGATTTCCAAATGAACAAAAACTATGTCTAGGTCTGTTGATTATCCTGCTTTTCCTCACAACGAGAAATTGTGTGTGGTTCAATGTCTTAAAGTTTATGAAGAATGTACTTTAGCAAATAGAAGAGACCCCCTTGGTCCTCTGTTGTTGGCTCTTACTGTCTAGTCTCGACATCGACCTTGGCTCGTTGGCGTCACTGGATTATGTCTGAAGCTGGAATTGATGTTTCCTATTATGGTACCCACTTGGTCAGAGGAGCTATGGCGTCAAAAGCATTTGCGTTAGGTTCTAGACTAGAAGATATCCTTTGTGCTGCTGAATGGTCTTATGATTCAATTTTTAAAATATTTTATTAAAACCTATTGTACATGTGTCTTCAGTGGTGGTTGGTCAGCTTTGAACCAGCATAATCTGAGCTTCCGGTCCTGACATAGAATAGAACATTTTCTAGCATTTTCAACAAGAATTTTAGATTCTATTAAGGGCACAGAGGCTAGGATTATCCCACCCAAAGGGACAGGTAAGATGGATGATATCTTGAATGTTTCAGTATGTTTTATTATCCCTCGCTTATGATCATGTTCTCGTGGGGATGAGATCTAATTTAAGTTCTCTTTTCAGGATCCTAATCAAAACAAGCCTGAAGTGCTTGTCGAGGGCATTCTCCTGTGGATCACAGCCTGGTTTTGTTGGATTTCTTCCCTTTCGGGATGTAAATTTGGACTTGGATTACTCTCCATTAAAAGTCATTGATCTGTTCTTTGATCAATTCATGAACTTGTATGTGAACTGCGTTGGCAAAGAAATAGTCAGTCAACATGTTGCCTATTTTGTATGTGATACTGCCTGATTATTGGTGGGTTGGTGAGAGGCAGGGATCAAAGTCTCATGGTAGATGCAGTGTTAATGTTTACTGTTTTTTTATTGGCTGCTATTTTTGGAGTTGGAAAGTTTGAGAAGCATAATCCTCACCTCTGTGTCCTTAATAGAATCTAAAATTCTAGAAAATTTTCTATAGTAGTCAATAGCTTGGGGGGATGTGGCGGGCCTAATAGGTTGTAGAGTGAAAAAGACAAAATACTGGATTCTGCACCCCCCTACACACAACAGGAATAATGGCTTCTTTGGAGCGTGTAGGACGGGAGGTATAGTGCAGTCTTGCTGCAAGACTTTGATGGTTTGAAGGGGTGTTCACACACTGAGGGATTTAATTTCTAATGGCAGCGTGGACACTCATTAGGCACTGCACACATTTGTGCTGTACCCATAGCCTTTTATTATCGGACACAAGTCGGTCCAATGCTTTCAGACACTTTGGAGCATATTTAAGAGCCCCTAGCGCCACCTTAGCACCTTCATATCAGCATTTTTTTTACGTTAAAGTGGCTTTTTCCTCACGCCATATTTACATAGTGGCACAATGTATGCATTGCACCATTTTGTAAATCCTTGCGCCATACTATGCCTGTGTCAGGCAAAATGTATGCAAGGGGGGGTTCCACGGCTAGGAGGACCACAAAAATGGCACAGTGCAATTTAACAGATTTCACTGCAACATTTTTAGCATCATTTTTAATGCCTGCACAGAACAGGCGTTAAAATGATGCTCCGATAGAAACCTATGGGCCTCATTGCACTTTACTACACTAGCGGCAAAATGTTTGACGCTAGTGTAGCAAAGCACCACAATAGCATCACAAATGTTGACGCTATAATGCTAACGACCGCCATGGTGCTCCTTTTTATAACTATGGCGCAACCATGGTATCATTAGGTGTCGGTAGGGGGCCTCAGAAAAAGTGGTGCACCAGCTCTGATGCGCCACTTTTTCTTAAATATGGGCCTTTGTCTCTCTGTGCATCATCCAAGTGTCTATGCAGAACCGTAGTAAATAAACCACTATGTCCTAAATAAGTAAGAGGCATTGAGGAATTGCATTTGAGATCATATAGGGAGAGAAAAATATATGACACACAACTGAAAAGGACAAAGAAGCATTCATATAAGAATCTATGAACAGGAGCCCCCAAGTGAAAGCTATTGCAGGTCTTACTGTTTTGCCAGTAACCAGGAGGGTGCATGCTGAGGGGCAGCAGAGTACAGCAGTGGAGTGGCTGGAGGACTAGTGGTCCCACATGGTGCAGCTTGGCCCAGGGACGTTTTAAGGCATGGGCAAAGTGGGCCCTGGCTCAGGGCCTCAGCCTTTGAGAGCGACCCCTGCTCTGTTCTCCAGAGCGTCTTGCCCAGCTGAGCTTGAATAATGCTTAAACAGATTGTTTTAAGTTCCGTTTCCTTTAATTTATTGTAATGCGGATGATGTATAGGAGTCTATTACAGGTATTTTGCAGAGAAATATATGTTTTTCAACACCACGCAACATTCATAAACAAAGTTTCTTTTAGATCAAAACAGGATCTGACATATGAGAAGAAGGAAGCGGGTCAAAAGGAATTTTTGCAGTAATATTACTGAGCTGCTGCTGCATTATAATATTGAAAGCACACATCACCATCAGTGAATATTAGATGTGGACACATTTAGAATTTTTACTCGTGTGTCGATGCACTGTCAGTGACCTGGCTAAAGACGGCATGAAACAGCTGGAATTAGATCATAAATTAAAAGCTGATCCGTACAGGGACCCCCCAAATTACGTTTGGCCCACAGCCCCGAAATCCTTAAGATGTCCCTGGCTTGGCCACAGCCACCTGCCTGTGTCTAGTTTGGCTCACAAACACTAGAGACACCATTAGAGACACTGGTTGGTCCAAGAGTTGAAAAGGCGGTATGAGAACAAACGAAGGGCCTCACAAGCACCCTGTGATGGCAGTCACACCTGCATAACACCACCAAAATGATGGATGCCTATTGGTCCAGTCTAGTTAGAGAATTCCTACTAGTTGGTCAACATTCAGAACCAAGCATTCACCCCTGTCTCTGAGTTTGTCTTTGGTGACCATGGTGTCCCTGGATAACCTCCAAGCTGTGCTACTATTCCAGCTCCTGCGCTATAATGTTAGCATGACATGTAGCCCACTACTAGGGAATATCTTGACATTAATCATCACTACTAGACAAGCACAATTCACTTGATCCTCAGAAAGAATATTCCATGTCAAGCATTAATAGTTTGCACCCTGTGACAAAACGTGGCAAAGGGATGGGGATAGTGAGGGATCCCAATACAATTTACCTCCAACCTTAACAAGGTGTTGGTCCATAACGCCGGGCAGAGAACCAGCTGGTGCACTGTGAACTGCCATTCTGCAAAAGTCTTTGGGTCAGATTTAAGAGAGCCTAGCGCCTCCTTGTGCCACATTAGCGTCATTATTTTACGCTAATGTGGCCCAACGAGGACAAAATCACTGTCCCAGGTTTTTGTTAAAGGCAACTGCTGTGTACTCTCTCTCCCACCGCCGACGCTGCCAGAATGCCCGAGGTTCAACGCCACAGGTACCTTAACCCATCACCCAAGCTGCATGCTGCAAACAAATAGTATTACGTGTATCACAGAACAGCCATGCAAATGATGATTGTGCTTACTAATTATGCATCCTTTCTACCCCAACCAAGACCCCCTGTCGTGCATTTCAACAGTGGTAAAAAATGTTGTCTCCGTTGTTAAGGTGGAAGACGAACCCACGGGGTGCGATAAATGTGCGTCAGGCGGCTGGTGAGGAGAGTCCAGCATTCAATTTGGTTTATATAAATTATGCAAATTTGAGACATTGTATAGTACTTGACGGCCCACAGGTTATAATTGAGTGAACTTTGAACAGTCGAAGTATACTGGTGTGCGCAGAAGGAGTGTAATATTGAAATATAAAGGGATCCCACACACCATCATCAATTAGACCTCTAGAAGAGACGTAAGCAAGACAGAATCAAGCTAAAAAACACCAAAGTAGTCTAAAATGCACAGAAAACGAATCCACCAATGATGCTAAAGTCTTTTCCTATCACAATGATACCCCAACTGCAAGAAAAAGAACTACACGAGGCACCAATGAATAATGTTTAGGAAGGCCTCTCAAGGTCTTGGGACTTATAAAGATTCATGAATTAAGTGATGAGCATAACTTCATTTTGCAGACAGCGGCTAGGCTCACTAATTACCAACATGAACAAATGAACTCATTAGTCACCCCAGGATCAGAAAGGACAATAAGTCTATAGCCAAATAAAATCAGAAGTCCTACTGATCAGCACCTCAGACAGTCACATCCAGAATAAGTGCCAAAAATGGAAGGCCGAAATCCAGTAAGACAAACAAATGTGTAAAGATCCCTTGAAAGCTTGAAGAAAGACAGTTGCTCCACCTTTAAGAAGAAACACAACAGATTCCCAGAAAATTAATGTCTTTAAGGTCTTGTGCATTTAGTCCCCATTGAACATGTTGGTCCATTGGACATTTCATGACTGAATTTTAGATCCCACAGATGTGTTCTTATCATTTGTCACATGCATATATTATCAGAAATTTACAACAACTCATGCTGTGGTTAATGATGCCCTTATAACATGTGGTGTATATTTTTTAGACGGTCAAAAATGTATGTTCTGTGAAACGTATCAACAACACATGCACTTCACACATGTAAGCCTTTATTGAGTGGGGCTGGATGGTTTGGCTGCCTCAGAGGTGTCTGTTTGCAACATATCATGTCACTTGGGTTCAACGCTGAACTGGCAGTATGGGTCTTCCTAAAAGTCCTACAGGTTTTCTGGTGATGTGTGATCTCAAAACTTTATCCATAGATAATAACTATCAACACTTACATATAGCTGAAAAAATCTTTCCATGCTATAGCTATATCTAGTAATAAATCTGAAATGAGAGGGGATTTGGATTGTGGTTTAATTTCACTCATCAGAAATTCTCATACATTGTTTTCACTTTTTTTGTGCATCCGTTCCTGCTTGTACCCTTCTTCTAAAAATCTTCTAGTCAAGTTCACAATTTCATTATCAAATAGAGGTAATTCACTGCATAGACAATTAGTGTAAATTAATTTCCCATATGAGATATTAGAAATGTGCCTAATTGTGGGTTCTAACTGTGCATGCAGGGCGATTGAAGTACCCCACTTTGTCTACACAGTGTACTGTGATATAAAGAAATAAATGATTATGGAGCTCAAACCATGCCATTTCCAATAACACAGTCAACCTACAGAGACAGTTGACTTTGTGTTCAACTATTCCTCATGGGCAGCTAAACCTTTGGCATGTTTGATGCAGGTATAAATAGGTTTAGCATCTGTTGAGACCTGAAAGTAATCATTACCACAAGGAAATTATAAATAGAAATACTGTGCATAAAAGTTCAGGATTTTAACCTTATATGCTAAGATATCCACAAATTCACACAATTCTTCACTGAGTTAGCTGATGGGGCCATCTCGGGGAAATGTATTTGGTTTGTGAACCTAGTTAAGAAATGTATGATATGGATGTTTTGTTTTGTTTTCAGGTGTGAACATTGCAATCAGGAAATATGAAGAGATAACATTACATAGTGCAACATGATTCAAAATCGTTATAATTTACTTTGGCTAATCATATCCTTATGGCTTGGTCTCATCACTTAAATCAGTCCATAAAAGTTACAAAGTTTAATTAATCATATTTCATAATATCATAGCATATTGCACGTCTTCACCAGAGGTTCAAATGCTTGGACTGCAGCTACTCTTTAGTTGTCTACCTCTGCAATGTTTAGGACACTGCAAAATGCTGCAATATGGCTGTAAACATTTTTACACTCCCAACTCTTTTGCGTATGCTTCCTCGTACTTCTTAGGTCTTAACTTCTTATTCCACCAATTTTGAAACATAGGAACTATTTGAGCCCGCCAATTGTGCAATATTAAAGCTCGAGTTACCGTGAAAGCGATAGCAATAAAATATTGCTTACTTCACCTGATTTTTTTAGACACTCCAAACAAAACTAAACTCGTCTCAACCTCAATCCGAGAATTTTGCCTTATTTATCTCCCACCAGACTGATGTCAATTTTGTGGCAATCCGAAGAAATATGGAGCCAATTCCCCTTCCCCTCCTGATGACTACGAAAACATTGATCCGCAACTGATAGGAACATTTTATGTAAAGCCTTAGGAGTACAGTATGCCATCCATGGGGAGAGGAAAGACATTCTTTTATATTTAGCTGCCCTTAAAGATTTTTTATCCTAGTTCAGAGATAAATTTCTAATCCTCTTTTGATTTTGTACATTGTGTTGTCTTGTGAATTTCTTCCCTGAAATCTGTAATAAATTCACAAGCTTAGTGATCTTCTAGTCCAGTTGCCTGTACCAACTAATTTACTCCTAATTAGCACTCTCCATGTTGGGTGTTCTTGTATACTAGTTATTGGTATATTAGTACTTAGCAAAAGAAGGTCTGGAAAAAACAAAAGTCCAGGTCATGTGTCTGTCTCTTACTAGGAAATCAATCTTCTGTCTGAAGCCTTTACTATTCCACTGCCCTGTCACAGAACCTGAGAGGTTGAGACCAAAATAATACACTCCTGTAATTTAATAAAGGTATAACCTGGTGGTATTTGATACATTTTACAAAATAGTTCTGTCCTCTTACTAAGCTCACGGATGTACTTATAGCGAGGCTTTTTTGGGAGTTTGGTGCCTCAAGCTGTGGATTTGAAAGCCTCTCATAATATAAACAAAGATGCAGTATTCTAATTCACCTGGAAGAACTCTTCTATATTTCTTCTCATATTTGTAACCCACTCCTGATTGCTAAGTAGGGATCTATCTAGCTGCCATCTAGGTCTCTTCTTGCTGACTGCTTCTTGCTCTGTTGTCAACATAATTGCTGAGTGGTCTGAAAAAGTGTTTGCTCATATCCATGAACCATGGTTCTTCAGTGTACGAGGCATCAAAAAAAGGTCTAGTTGTGAAGCTGTTTTATAATGATGTGAAAAGCAAGCATATTGAGCAGCTAAAGGATGCTCTTCTTGTCAAGGATCTGTTAACTGAGAGTAAGCCTTTATTATATTCATTATTCTCATTGTTTTAGCTTTTAGTTGTCTCTTCCCCCAGTTTGAGGTGTCTATAGTGATATCCTGAATATAGTTAAAATCTACTCCAATGTTAGTGGGCCCTACTGCACTCCTTGCTATATTGTGTAACTGTATTAGTGCCTCCACTTTATCAGTGACCATCCTGTAATAATTGACCAGATTAACTTGAGCTCCTGACAGTAATGCCTTTTGTGTTAGACATCTCCCTTTGGGATCCCCAATGACCTCTTTAATAATCCATCAACTCTGCTACTTAAATAAATTGCCATCCCTCTTACTGCCAGCCCAGATTACACAAATAGTGCTACTGAATACTGCCTTGGAATATATACTTTGGAATTGTTACTTTAGAGGTGAGTTTCTTGAAAAAACATAATTTAGGGATTAAATAAAATAAGCCACTTTAACATCATCCCATATTTTCTCCTATTTAACATTCTGTTTGCGTTGCAGGAAATAACTTTAAGTTTTAGCATTGCATTCTCTCAATTAGCATGTCATTGTCAACTTCCAGCCTATCTTAGTAACAGTTACTTTGTTTCCATACCTGAATTTTTTCCATATTATCGCCCATCTACCCTACCACATATACTGCCCCAACCAAAACTCTGAGCACACCCCCATTCTCCCTGCCCCATAGAAGCCCAACCACATGCACCCCACTTGCCCCTTCCCTCCCTGAGTGACCTTAACCTGAGGCCCTCCCATCTAGGGACTCTAAGATCACTCCCCCTACCCCCATATTAACAGTCCAAGTGCTCTTGCCTCAACCAAACTACCCAGCTGCACCTACCCCCGCCCCACAACCCCAAAAGTGGTACATTGACATGGCACCCTTATCGCATAGTATGAGTATAACGTAGTTTACTCTCCATTAACATAGCAAACATAGGAATTCAAATATACAACATACAATATATTTCAATTTAGATATTTATTATAGCTAATTAAACATTCAGTTTGCACATAATATAATCAACATAGAATCAACCAAAAATATATATAATACAACCCCCTAACCTAAATGAAACATACATATATGAAAACATAAATAACATACCAGTAAATACGCAAAAATAAACAAATAACACAGAACCAACAAAATCACAAAATAGTATACATACAAATTTACAACCGCCTCATACATGAGAGGATATTTAAACAGCACAATAAAGTTACTGCTTTGATGCTACAATTATGCGTTGTAGTTTGGATTGTATAAAATTCAACATAATAACAGCCAATTCTAGGTTATAATTTCCTGATTCAAATTATCGTGTTACAGGCCTGATGGTAGCCAATCCTGGTCAGGGCTTCAAATTTGCCAATTTCAAACACTTCATGCCAATGTTCAAGACATGCCAATTTACAAGCCGACGCGCGTTTCGGTGAGTGAAGAAAAATATAAATACACCTTCATCAGGACTTTATGATTCAGTATAATTGGCATACGTACATCTTGTAATCTGCCTTAGATATGAAAGAACTTAGATATCCCTTACAGGCTGGATTAAACACTCTCCAACTTCAAATTTGTAGTCCAAAATGAAGGACTAACACATGGATATAGCTAAATGAAGCTATGCTTTCTCACTCTAAAAGTTCACATGGTTTAAAAAACATAATCCACAGGGGAAACCCACAAGGATACCAAACTTGTAGGGAACAACTTGCTAACAGTATCAGCAGGATCCAGGACATATGACCAGCACGATGATCTCTCGAGGAGCAATCACCCTTATCGCATAGGGCATCAGAGAGGCATCTTCCTATCGCTTGATTCTGACACTTATGAGCTGTGAACATTTGACCTGACGGTCTCCCTGCTCAGCTAAGTCGCTATTCTACTGCCCCTCCCCCAATCTAAACTACATATAGAATACAAGAGAGCTTTTGCCGCTTTCACTGTATGAAGTATATTCGCCCGTCCCTTGAAAAGGACTTTAGTTTTTGATTGTTGCACCAGACCCGCAGGTGCCTCAGCTTTCTGAAATTTCATAATCAGCTTTTTGAATTCACGGCATCTCCGTGCTACGAGTGCGGACATATCGGAAAAGATTTTAAATGAATAGTCCCCGGGGATTTGATAAGCCTTAGCTCTGATTGCCAGCGCCAGGATTCATTCTTTGATACAATAGTCACCAAAGTTCACCAATATTGTCCGAGGATATTTTTGAAATGGGCGGCTGAACTTCTGGAACTCGATGAGTGCTGTTATGGTGAGATCAATATTGCTATCCACTGACTCTGTGAGGACATGTTGTTTTATAAGATCAGAGATTAATTTGATAGCCGTCTGCCCATTCTGTTGACCTTCTGGTACCCCTGTGAACCTTAAATTAGAGCACTGTGACTGATTTTCAGCATCGTCCATCCTTATTTGTAAGTCGACCAATTCTCACTGGCACTAGGCTATCAATGTTTCCACATGTGACTCCCCCCATACTCCAGGACTGATACCTGTTGTTCCACTTCCTTAACACAGGTGTTCAATTGCTGCATATTATTGCTTATAAGACTTAGTTGGGCTTCAGTCTTACGATTTGCCTCTTCTTGTGACAATTTTAAAGCTTTAAGTTCACCCAAAATTTGAAGAAGCAAGCTCTTTGTAGGTGAGGAACATCCTCCCACTTGCTTGCCTCCCTTCTGGTTTTGGAGGGCTAGCTTAGGATGGCCAGAGTCTAAACAAGGCAAGGTGCCCACATTTCCAGCCGTATTACCAGACCCCTGCCACTGTGTCGTGATGCCCATTCTCACTGAGCCAGAGGAAAGCGTAGGCGCTATTAGGCCAGAAGGGATATAAGGGTCTGAGTGGCGCTGAATGT
Source organism: Pleurodeles waltl (assembly GCF_031143425.1). Taxonomy (NCBI): domain Eukaryota; kingdom Metazoa; phylum Chordata; class Amphibia; order Caudata; family Salamandridae; genus Pleurodeles; species Pleurodeles waltl. The sequence goes on from NC_090449.1 coordinate 158,883,300, forward strand.
TAGGCTGAATATAGGACAGAGGAAATTGAGGAATGGGTACTGAGTTTTGTCTGGCCTGCCAGCCTCTTGATAAATGTTCTACTAATTGCACTAGCTTGGAGGGTTCTTTAAGCTCCTTAGCAAATAGTGGGTAGGTCTGTAGATGCTCATTCCTATTTTGCTGGGTACTCGTATATCTGAGCTTTAGCTGCAGGGTCTACTCAGAAAGGCACAAGTTCTGCAACAAGCTGGGACTATCATCTTGGATCCAGGAGTCACCCCCTGCTTGGCTGCAGCTCACCAGCTTGCTGTGCTCGGGTTCTATGATCAAGCTAGTTGCTTGGGAGGTTGCTTGAGAAGTGAAGGTAGAAGGTAGTAAAACAGTTTGAGATGGGGGCGGAGCCACCAAAGAAGCCGATCCTAGACTTGAAGTTTTGTCTAGCAAAGATGGGCGTTTGCAGCCTTTATACTCTTCCCAGCAGAGCGTGCCTTGAGCTGCATTTCATGTGCGATCCTTTTTATTGTGTTAGATATTATACAGCAGAATATGACAGGGATCCTGCAACCCATTATATGTTCAGGGTCCGCTTGGATGCCACAATCCGCACCCATGCCCACATGAGCCACTTCCGTATCGATCCAAGCTACCACAGGCCCAGCGAGAGAACCTAATGCGCCCACACCGGCTTGGATAAAGTGCTTAGCGTTGCGCTGAATGGAGCCTCACCCCCTCCACTTTCTGATCTCTTAAAATGCATCCAAAATAAAGACCTCAGTCGTGGCTGTGTATTATTGTTGGTGCAGTTCACTCACCCAGAGCAGCTGATCCCTGCCACCCGGAGAGCTCCCGTATCTCCAGCTAGGCAAGACTTCTGTCACTGCTGCTATTCACAGTGCAGCGTATTCTAGACGCCTTCCAGATTTATGGTTCAACACGAATCCGGAAACCAAATTCAGCTGTGAGGCGGCATGCACTGAATGGGGGGAGGCCGAAGTGCCTCTGGGAATCCCTCGTGCTTTGCCACCCGGTAAAACGCTCACTCGCAGCTGCACCGTCCTCTGCACGTGCTTCACCTCCGATGCCTCAGTGATATGACGGGAGCTCCCTACGCGGCCCTTATATGATAGGGATGTGTGGGGAACTACAGTGTTGATACTGATATACATCCTCACACAGTAGATATTTATTGAATCATTACTTTGCCAATGTGATCATATAAACATAGAAGGTTTATTAGTCACTCATTTCAGAGCGTCTAAATTATAATCGTGCATATATTCTTGGATTATTTGCTGCCTGAAATTCATTTTGTGTCAGAGTAGATCTATGTCCATGTCACACAATACTTATATTGGCACTGTGTTGATGCATCCCTATGGGACTGACTATATTAGCATGTAACAAACTTATGCCAACAGACACTCAGTTATCTCCTGACGCTACCACACTGCACTGGCTCTGTGGGCAAGCGATACCGACTGGGGGCTACCTTAAGTGGGAGGACTCTGCGTGTTCTGTCCTGGTCAGCAGGGTACATGGCAGAGAAAGGCATGAAGAAAACACTTGTGGCCTGGGTAACAACATAAGTCCGGTCAGTCAGACAGACCGTGTCACAGTCTCTGAAGAGACAAGGGAGGGGATTGAGAATGTTTTATTCAACACCTCCCAGCATTTAATTACTCTTATGGCTAAAAGGGCTGCTGCTGGGCATCTAAAGGTGTCTCCGTTTTTTCTTAATCTTTGGCTGTAGTTATCCAATGATCATTCATTACACTTTCATCTGAGGTGTGGCTTACTAATGCTGTACCCTGACTGAAGCTTGGATGTTAAGACTTTCTCCGTAAGACAGTGTAGGGTCCCAAGCCTAACTCCTCACTTAGGTATGGAGCCTAAAGGCAGTTTCTTCACCAAAACATCGAGAGGGAGGGCATATGCCCACTGCGACATGTGATCAGAAGGCCAACCCATCGCTCAGGCCTAGTGGTCCAGAGCAAACTCCCCTCACTCCCACATGGGGTCCAATACCAGTCTCCTCACCGAGGCAAAGCATTTTAACAGCTTCTCACTGAGGTGTTGCATTGATGGGCCATCTCCTTACAGATGTCTGGGATCATATGGGTATTTCTTCACTGAGGCATTTAGTTTTATGTACATCCATTTATTAACACATTGGGTCTTAAAGGCTCTCACCCCACCAAGATATGGATTTTGCGTGCTGTCTGTATTCAGCCTCCTTTAGGAGTCATGTGCTCTGTCCATCCTACGTGCACTTATGGGTGGGATGTAAAGGCATTAACTCAAAGGTTAAGGTTCAGTGGAAGAGTAGGACCTGAAAGTTACATACAGATATCCGCAGCAGTGAATTAACTGCTGGAATGCCAGAACTGTTCAGGCATACTCAGGGTGAATAGGAGATGGTGGTCTTAAACTGCGACACATGGCCTGGGGAGAGTTTGGGTCCCACCGCAATGGCCCTTGCAGCAGCCCAGCATGGCCTACTCCATCTCTCCCTCTCTGAGGCTCTCGCTGTGCCTGATGGGTAGCAGGAGAAAGACTCTCAGATGATGTGCCACTGACGCATCTACGTGCAGCTATGCCAGTGGCCAGCCAACAGCTTCTAGAAATTGCATGTGTGGCACAAGCACCATGGTTGCTCTCAATTGGATAACTGGCTGTGCAGATATTCAACTACAAAATAGCTCATCTCATAAAGAGCAGTACACCGTACCATGCACACATTATTCAGTACATGGCGTCTGTGCTGTACCCATTCAGATTTCACTGCAGAAGTGCCTGCTAAGGGTTCATTTTGTGCTTGATGACTGTGAAAGAAGCACCCCTCATCCTCTTCCCCTGAAGAGCAACCATGGAACTAGACCAGATAGGTACTTGCAAGACATGCTATCAAAACTCCAGTTCCATAGGAGCCCAGGTGCACTGCATCATTTATACCAATGCCCCTGCATTACCAGTCAACTCTAGCTAGAGCAATATTATGTGAAATGTACATTTTCATACCTATTTGCGAAGGAAAGTCTTGATTGTATTGAGAAACAGAGGCAAGTATTATGCTTGCTTCTTTTACTTTAATTTGAACTGGAGCCAAGATGGAAAGACAATCACATTTCCATATTTCGGTGAACGCAAACAGACAATTAAAACAAATGAATAGAAGGCCAATAAGTTTGATGTATTCCATGAATAGCATTGTTTGGGAGCAAGAAAACCTCTTTGCTTGTGGGAGCTGAATAATCAGGAATAACCGAACATAGGAACAATAACCAAAACAATGCCCAGAGTAAAGTACAAACTCTTAAGTAAAGTCTATGGAGAAATGTATTGGGTGAGCTGGCATGAATGCCATCTAATCCTGAGCCAATGAATGCAAAAGCAGTGCTGGAAATCCAGACTGAGATGAAGAGACACTTTGAGCATCCTTGGAGTGGATATCAGGTCTAAGAGGTGGTAAGCAAGACTAGAGAGTGCTGAAAGACAAGGAGGGATGGTAATGAAATCACAGATGTGTAGAGAAATATTAATACTTGCCTGTGAATTTAATAAAATCAAGGCTTTCCATAACCAACAGCTAGCAAAATCTACATTTTATTACAAAACTGGAGGTTCCTACTATCCTTGTTTCAAGCATGGCAACCACAGATTTAGCCACATAAGAAAATGGTTACAATAAAAAAGTCAGAAAGTTTACACATTGGACCTATCCGCTGATTTGGGACTGTTCTCTAAACTAGCTTCAACCCAAAAGGCCTGGAAGAAATGGCTCCTTTCGTTGAATGGGCACCAAAGGAATTAGTATTAATTCCGGCTGCGTCCAAGACCCATCTAGCACACTGAGCAAGAGGAAAGGAAGAGCCACAACCATGAGTTCTTCTGAAGGAGACCAACAGTCGAGCAGAAGAGGATGCTTAAAGATTCTCAGTTCTTTGACTATAAACGTTTAGGCAATTTTCCACATAAAGTTTGCTTTGCAAAACAAAATACAGATAATAAGCCACCATTAAATTAGTCTTAGTTTTCCTGGGATAGTGAAACAGATGACTGAAGTAATATATTAAGTCTCAGAAACATTCAAAGCCCTAACATCTGCAAGATGTTTGAGGAAAATAAAATATAAAAGCACTACACGTTTAGCAGACAACAATTTCAGGGAAAAAGATAAATTATCAGACAAGGAACAAACACATTTAAAAACAAATTAACAACATGTGTTTATATTTGCAAACAAGAGAATTGGCAAAGCATGCTCCTTTTAGTGGGTGATGTTTTCCTTTTAACTGCTGGCAGGCAAGGGGATGTTCTCCAATGGGTCTTCATCAACTCAAATCTGTTCCACTGAGGTAGCTGTTTAATAGGTGTTCTTTGGTCTGTATGTTTTCCCCGATATGCTAAAGATGCCAGAAAATTAACTACCAGCATAACATTGACTGAAAAGGGATATGAACCCCACGCCCATAAACAAGCTATTCCAAACCAGAGCAAATGCAGAGCGGCATTCCCTGGTGGTAACTGGATCGCAAGACTGACAGATGATTTGAGCAGCTTCTGATGAAACGTCTGGCTGACAGAGAATTTTCCAAGTTATGAGAGTCAGGGATAGGTTGATGAACTTGATTGTGGAGTTGGCCATTGGATTTGAGTAGAACATTGGGGAAAGGTGTAGTCTGAATTGTACAACTGGATGGCAGTCACACCAGCTTTGGGATCCAGACTTGGGCTTGCTAGAAAGACATCAGTAAGAAAAGAGAAACTTTTTGAAAACCAAACTGGGATGAGACTCTAGACACCATGATTAAGGGTGGAATGGAAAAAATGAGGTTTTGAGTCTAACCTTTAAGAAAGGCATGTGTAGCAAGAGCCTGAGGTTTTCGTATTCAATTGTAGAATGAAGAAAGGTGAGAATTTAAAGAGTAAACAAAGAGATATTTGAGCTCCAATAGGAAAGGTGCAGATACCAATCACTGAATTTCTAAAGAAGCCTTGAGCACCAGAATGCAGTTGCGTTGAGGTTTCCACAGAAGATATTCTGCTTGGATAGGGAATTTCTTTTATAAGCAAAATTTCCAAAATCTTTTGGCTGTCTATGTTAAGGGTCTGGATCTCATTCCTTCTGATCGGTTGATGTAAAACATTTAATGCGTAGAAGGATGGAACATCTTACCTTGTTTTTGGCAAACCTCTGGGTCGGACTGCCGCAGACAGGGTGGTCGGACCGCCCCCTTAGGACCGTAGCAGAGCCGCCACAGTCCAACCGCCGACACCGCCAGGCTGCAGCCAGCCGGTCCCGCAGTGCTGCCCTGCGGATTACGAGTCCCCAACCACCAGCCTTTCCATGGCAGTTAACATCGCCATGGAAAGGCTGGTGGAATGGGGGTTTCAGGAAATTGTGGCCTATGAGAGATTGGACCTTCAGGATGGCCAGCATATTAAAAAGGCTTTTGAATATATACCGTACACCGTGATGTTGAGTGAGAGACAAGCTCTCAAAACCTTGAACAAGAACAGGGATTTGGTTATTAAGCCAGGAGACAAGGGCGGGGGCATTGTTATTATGGATCTGAATACATACAGTGCTGAGATGTTGAGGCAATTGTCCAATACTGATCATTGTATCCCTTTGCCTTCTGATTCTCTTCCAGAAATTCAACTATGCATCAGAAACGCTACGGATAGGGCTTTGGATTTGGGGATTATTTCCACTAAGGAACATTGTTTACTCAATAGTGCCCGCCCTCGTACACCGGTATTGTATATGTACATCTCAAGATACATAAAGGTTTGAATAACTCCCCTGGTAGGCTGAATGTATCGGGTTGTGTCTCAGCTTTAGAACCTTTGGGCAAATACACTGATGCAATCACTAAGGAATGTGTTCCCTCCACCATAACATATGTCAAAGATAGCATGGATTTAATTTCTCAAATTGAGGACAAGGCTTTTAATCCAGACACATACTTTTTCGTGGGGTTGGAAATAGAGTCATTGTACACCAAGATCCCCCATTTGAAGGGGTTGGAAATAACTCGGGACTTTCTGAACTCATGCCCTACTCCAACTAGAGTCCCCACTAATTTTGCAATTGAGGTTTTTTAAATATCACTTACTTTTTGTATCAAAACATCTTCTACCTATGAAAGAAGGGTGTTTCAATGGGGGCTTGCTATGCTCCCAATTTTGCTATTCTGTATGTCTATAAACTGGAAAAAACGAATATACTTTCACAGGAAAATTCATTTTGCAATGATATAGCATTCTGGAAATGCTGCATAGATGATGTTCTTATGATTTAGAGTGGTGACATGAACACTTTACATCTTTTTGTTAATTGGCTGAACACAGTACAAGACAATCTAAGATTCACTTTTGTAGCAACAAAAGACAATCTGCCCTTTCTGGACCTTACTGTAAAAGTAGATGAGAATAACTACTCCATTGCTTTATTCATGCAATCACCTTAGTGGCTTACATGATGGTTTACCATATGGACAATTTATCTGTATACAGAGAAATTACAAATGGAAGGACTAGTTTTGTGAGGCAATAATCTCAGCGAATAAATTGATGGCTGGGGCTACACCCTGTCTAGTTACATGAGCTTTAAATTGTACTTGGTACTGCCCAAGGGAGTTTTTACTTGCATCTAAGATCCAGAATCCTAATGCACTTATCCCTTTTATTTCAATTTTTTGCCCCTTGAGCAATAAAATCAATAAAGTGATCTAGAGGAATTGGGGGGGGGTTCTACATACTCATCCAATCTTTAGTGAACCCCCTATCTTCTCCTAGAAGAAAGAGAATAACTTGGGTGATCACTTGGCTCAAACTGTAACTTGGACACCACAAGCCAATACTAACCAACCCATCACTACGTCATGGGGCCCACCTCCAGTGGTAGTCCATTATAAATGTCAGAACTGCACTGTATGTTCCTTGACTGCGAATACTATAGAGTTCAGGTCATTGAAACAGTTAAGCACTGGTTGTACTATCAATGTAATTTACGCCATCTATTGTCCCTGTGACTTAGGGCAAAGAATTCAAATGTTTAAAATCCAGATTTAGCACAGTGACTCTCTCAACAACAGCTTACATACACTTGATGAATTGAACAATGTGGTCATTCCTTAAATACTCTTTGAACTATTTTTTATACCGGTGTGAATCTTTCTGTACTTTGATTTCTGCACATTGAGTTATATATAACATGTTCTTTAAGCAATTAATTATTTGTTTTGTTTGCTTTTCGGCATATTGGCTCCAATGTTATTATACCAAATGGATTGTACATCTATAATTTGGAGGCGGTTTAATATATATGCCAGCCCTCTTCTTTTCTGCAATATTATTTTCGTAATTTCTGTAGTCATAGACTGTGTATTCACGTTTTGGGTCTGGATCCATTTATATGCCTGACAAAATCACAAATTGCTCTTCTTTTGTGTATCTCCCTTTGTCATTTTTTATTTTTCTTCTTTTTCCCTTCTGAGGCCAGGGGGTCCTATAATTTTGCCTCAATTGTTTCGATTAATACCTGTTGAGACATTGTTGCATACTATTGTGGAAAAAGAGACATTAGCCATCAAATCGGCTATTGAATCCTTACGCTACTATCTTGAGGGACAGGAGTTCACAGTGTACACCGACCATGCCCGTTTGGAGTAGATATCCCAAAATAAAGGTAACAACCCTTGCCTAATGTGGTGGCTCTTCAGCCATTTCATTTTTAAACACATCATCAAAAAGGAAAAGAACAAACCAATGCAGACTTTCTGTCTCGACATCCTCTAGACTAATTTCTTCCAGGGAAGATATATATATATATATATATATATACATATATATATAAATATATATATTTTTTTTTGCAACCTTAAGAGAATTAGAGAATTTGTATCCCTCTACGTCCCTGAGGCTGCTTGACTCTTGGGGGTACCCGGGGATACCTTTCAGTTTCTAACTGCTGAGTTGGAGTTGGCGCTCTCGTCCTGTCCCCAATCCAGTCTGCCATCTTTATTTTTTCTGGCATTCCTCGCGGACTGTGTAACAGATGCAGTCTGACTAAGGCAGACACTTTCTTTCTTTTGGGAGTAAGCGGAGGAGAAACTGCAGAGGAATTTATTTCTATGCTATATTTATTTCAAATTCCTTGATTCTGAGACCCACTCTTTTTGGATTTAATAGGTTACTATGCTTCACTCATATTGTAACTTGGCTGAGTATCATAGCGCAACCTTAGGGGTGCTTTCTAAGAGATCAAACCTGCTGAACCTTACTACTAGTGGGTTTGGCCAGCCCTTGCTACTTAAAATATTGTGAGCGGTGAGGTTTTCTCACCTGTGATGATTTCCACCGTGTTTTTTCACAATGCAGGTTTTTAATCCTCCTTTCCCCTTTCTCCCCTTTTCATCTACTAGGGATCTGGGGTAAATGTGACCTTAGTTCCATAGAATACAATCCTTATTCGGGTTCATTATCACCATTGAGTGCTAGGTGCCGAATTTTGCCTGACTCCACTTCTACCGCTGTTTAATGTTTTACTCTTCTTCCTTCTGACAATTACACATCAGTTTGGTGAGACACAGCTCTTGGAATGGTCCTCTATACACCCATGAATGGCTTTTCTTTGTCTTATCTTCTAAATCCTTTTCTTTTTTTATTCTTTTGGCAGCTCTTCCCTATCCCTGTGTAATTCTTGTGCTGATGACTACCTTAAGTATCTATGGTCAAAACTCCCTCGACATTTAAAACATCAAATTCTAGCTCATGATTTACTTCATGATTTTTATAACATTTTTGTCATTAGAGCAGAGGACGGGCTAATTTCTGACAAAATGCCACAAACACTGAGGATGGACTTCTCATTTCAGGTAAACGGGGCTGGAGTAACGGGACAAAAATGGGAGGTGGACCAGGAATATAGCATGCAAAGACCCCAAAGCAACTCCAAGGAGACGAAGGACACTGAAGAAGCATGCCAGAAGTTAGCTAATGGGGAGAAAGGACCTGATGGCCAGCAGACCAGGTGCAGCATCGCGGAAGAGACAGGAGAAAACCCTAGAAACCCCTGGAGACCTGATGCGAGGGCTGGTAGTCACTGCCATAGGATGTGCAAAAGCCAGTCACAACTAGGGAGAGTTGTGGCAGGGTTGTTAGTGACCGGGGAAGGGGGCAATTTTGGGTAGTGGGAGAATGTAAAGACATGCAGGAGTTGTTATTTTCTTTGGGTTCATTTCTTTTGTGTTTTGCTCAAGGTATGCTGCCTAAACTCACATCTCTGTGCCCTCATTTATGCTGCTAAAAACACAAGTTGCTACCTAAGCGCACATTATCCCAGATGCTTGTTACTGTCTGTGAGACAAGACATATACTCCCCATATACTGTCAACGCAAGTGATATGACGTCTAGGAAAAGGGGTAAATAAAAAGAGCACAATCTTTTAGGTTATTCTTCCCCCTCCAGATATCCAGAAAACCTAGCGCTAGCTACTTTTTTACAGACCCACAACCTAGGTGTGAGCACCTTCCTTGCTTAGAGAAACCGCCACAAATTAATTATAGGATATCACAGGTGTTTTGGTGAAGGAAAAATATCTCCGTGGAGCTTTAAATACTGCATCCTTTCCTGTTTTCCGGAGTGCACTGGCAGTGGGAAAGGAAATCAGCATTTGTTTGTTGACTTTTTTTATTATGACATGCCTTAAACCAGAACGGTTGAAGGGCCAGGAACCATTATAATACTTGGGCATTATTTCCCTTGTTTTGCAACATCAATCCTAATGGGCCATGATCAGTATAGAAGTCATTCTCTTGCCATTCAAGATATTATCAGAGGGAACTATTGCAAATCTTGGGCATTATTTCCCTTATTTTACAACATTCACTGTAATGGGGCATTATCGGTATACAAGTCAAAGTATCGCCCTTTGCATAATTGCATTCTCTTGGAAAGAGTTTCCGACTAATGTAAATTATGGGGTCTCGATCCCGACTTCATCTTCTTGGGAAAGGGCCATCCCCAACCTGACCATAGAAGCATTCATTTGCAAGATAAATTATTTGAATAATCAGGGGTATGTATAATGGGTTCCAAGATTAGTATATTCTGTACATTTTAAAAGCCTTCAGCACCTTACGTGATGGATCTTTCAGTTCATTGTCAGCTTTCTCAGTTATTTTTCAACAGGTCAGTTAAGGATTTGGCCCAATGAAAAAATCTTGGGATGAACCTATGATAATACACTAAAGAAGGCATTTAAATCTTTTTGTTTTTGGACAGGGTTCCTGTAAGATGGCTATCAGTTTCTCTGTTTGGGGTTGAATTAGTCCTTACCCAATAAGTAACCCAAATATTTTACTATTTGGAGGCTAAATGGCTCTTTGTAGGATTAACCTTAAGCTCTACATTTCATAAAGCTTGTAAGACGGCCCATATGTGTCCTATATGTTCCTCCCACAAAGGGCTATAAATGATTATTCCTATGTAAGTGGCTGCATAGGCACTATGGGGTCTTTGTATTGTTTTCCTCATCCTTTGGAATGCGGCAGGGGCCACGTGCAACCAAAGGTTAGGAGAATGAATTGATAAAGCCCTCCCGGAGGGGAAGTGGTGTTTTTTCTCCTTATTCTTAGAGTTTACGGGTTAGTACCCTTTAAACAAGTCTGCAGTGCTAATATATTGGCCTGTCCTAATCGCAAAATCATTTCATCACTACGGGGGAGTGAATAATTGTCATAATTGAGAGGTTATTGACTTCTCAGAGGTCAATGCAAAACCAGATGGTACTGTCTGGTTTCAGAACCAATACTATGGATGAATTCCACTTATTTACAGATGGTTCTATTAATCCCATTAATAGCATCTATTGTATTTCCTCCTCAATGGCCTGGCGCCTGGCTTTGCGTATTCTATAGGGTTTAAGTCAAACCTGTTTTCCTGGTTCTGTAAAAATAGAATGTTGAATTATTTGAGTTCGCCCAGGAGTCATGTGAAAAAAATCTCTGGACATAACTCTAGTTGTTTCCCAAATTTATGCCTCTTCTCACTTTCAAGTTGTGAATCTATACATTGTAGAACCTGCCCCGGAACTCTTCTCTCCTGAAAAACAGGACAGGAAGTGACACCTCTCATTTTTTTTGCAGATTCCTATGGTACATTTGTGATTCTTTTTTCACAATATTAACCTGCAGTTTATAGGTTAACAGAGTCCCTTGTTTTAGAATTCTAAACGGGCCCTGCCATTGACTCAACATCTTGTGATCAGAGGTAGGCAACAACAGTACGGCATATTCTCTCACCGTGAAAGTCTATAGTTCGCCTTTTTTGTCATACTGTTCCCTTTGAGCTTGCTGTTGTCTTTCTAAATGTATCCCCATTATTTCACGCATTTCATGCAACACGTTTTTAGGTCGTTCATGTATTCAAAGAGCAACTTGGAATCATCTTTCTCCAGGTCCCAGACCTCTTTAGTCATGTCTAACAATATGTGGGGTTGTCACCCAAACAACTTGAACAGTGAAACCTTAGTACTGCTCCATTCTTTACAACGTATAGCAAACAAGGCCAGTACCAACATTTGTTCCCATTTCCGAGTTTCTAGTTCCAGGAGTAGTTTTCAGAGTGGCATTGTACCCAGCATCTGAGCCGTCAGTCTGGGGACGGTTAGCAGCTGTCCGTATCTGATGTGCCCCCAACTGTTTACTTACCTGCTTCATAAGCTTAAATGTGAAGGGAGTTTCCTGATCAGTTATTATCTCCAGAGGAAGCCCCATCTGTGAGAATATCTCAATCATGGCTTTGGCTATCTGTGTGGTTTTGAGTTGTCGAAGGGGAATTGCTTTCGTATACCAGGTTGCGTAGTCTACCATGACTCGGACAAATCGGTATCCACCTCAGGAGGGGAAAAGGGGCCCTATAATGTTATTTCCTACCTGTGAAAAAGGCTCATCTATAATAGAGCGAGGCTGTAAATGGCCCTAGGAGGTCGATATCGACTATTTTTCTGGCAGACCGCACACTCACAATAACATATTTTAACCTGGTCATAAATACCAGGCCAATAAAACTTCTCTGGGTTAGCTTTCTTAGTCTTTTCCGGTCCAAAGTCCCCCCAACAAATGACTTTGCGCTAGCAATAGGGCTTTATCCCTAAAGGGTTCTGGAACAAGGAATTGTACGGATTGTGTTTTGCCCCCCTTCCAATATATAAATCCTTCCTGTTTGAAGAACTGGTGACCTACCATTTGGAGATCTTCTCCTTCTTTAGCTCTAGTCCAGGCCTCATGAAATAGGGTGTCTTCTCTCTGTGCAGCTTTAAAATTCCTATCCCACTCCCAGATCCTCTTCTCTTTATGCACGGGCGAGGACACCGTACTCCGTGTTTCTCCACCTTTCTTTGTTTCTTGCTTTTTCTGGGTTGGAGGACACTCACTGTTCTCTACTTCTGAAAATGGAGCACCCCACCAAGAGTCACCCTCTTTCCAAGAATCTTTAACAAGGAGTCTAGTTTGGGATAATCTGTCCCTACAGTAAGGGTTTCAGGTAGTTTAGCAATTAATCCTACCCAAAGAGGTACCGGTTTCCCTCCTTTGTGCTGTAAATCTGCTTTCACTATGGGGTATAACTTCTTGTCTCCATGGACACATTGGATAGTCACTATGCTGGTTTGGTCTTATGGTTTTCTATGGAAGAGTCAGGGGACTAACAGAGCTGGCACAGTGTTTCCATTCACTTTCAATAAACGATGATAAATCTTATGGTAATTAGGGTTTGTGTGTAATAGGGGTTTCAAAAGTCCAGTTTCCATTGGTTCCACCTTATGAGGGCAGTCACCTTCTGAGGGCAGTATCGTACTATGTGGCCCATTCCCCCACAGTTAAAGCACTGTGGCCTGATGGGTACATGTATGGGACCTATTCCAGGAGTTAGTGGAATGGTGCCAACCTTTCAGGGTCCTACGGGTCTCCCAGGTTTGTCAGAGTCATATCCCTTTCCCCATGGCTCTCCATCACATTGACCTCCTCTGGGTTCTTGGGCTCGATGGTATGCACCAGCTATTTCCACAGCAATTGACAAGATTGGTCAGCTGTGTTATTTGACCAATTTTATAATGGTGGATGCAAGAAGGATAAGTCTAGCATTTCCTCCTTATTAGCAGTTTCCGGTTTTAACCATGTATCAGTCATATCTTTTACTCTATAATATAAATCTCTAGGAGTTTTGTGGGATCCCGTCTTGATTTGTCACTGCCAGATCTGATAGGTCTTGTCACCCACCCCCAGCCATTCCAAAATACTCTTTTTAATGTCCGCATGGGGGTTGTCCCACTTGGATGTGTAGCATGATAGGTTGTCAGATTGTCTCTAGATAACAAGGGACCCAAGTACTGTCCCCACCGAATCTCCCGGCCATGCTGCTGCTTGAATTAACCCCTCAAAAGTATTAAAAAAGAAATCAGGATTTCCCCCTCCCACATACTTATGGAAGACTACTGAGGGTAAGATAGTAAGGCTCCTTTGTTGGCCCAACACATCTGCCAACTTGCATCCTGGGTTTGGGATACTTTATCCATCTGTAGCCTTATGGAAGGACTCCTGATCTTCCTTTGCTACGGTTATGAACTTTTCCAATGCATTTTCAAGGGGTTTATGTCCCTCTGCCATCTTAGTCACAACAGCATCCATTTGTTCAATTTCACTTCTGACACCACTGTTTGTAGGGATGGTCGGAAATAAGGCTTGGGAAGCCGATCTATTTAGCATATTATGGCTTTATTCGTGCTCGGTATATATGGGTAATTAATTAAATCCAAAATATTGTAGTCTCAGGTAGGTATTAAACAGGCAACCTGTACAGTCTCCCCTTATGGCAGGTGTTACTGGACATTAACTTCTCCTTTTCTTCCTTCCAGGTCTCGTTTAATGGCTACCGCCACCCCAGCCCCCCAAAAAAGGAGGACATGGTAAGTGAAAATGAAGACTACAGGGATTATTAGGCCATTATGGAAACAATGGTGCTTCTGTTTTCCCAACAACAAATGTGGGTTTAAGGCTCCTTCCAGAGTGCTCGCATCACCATCACCTTTGTGACACACAAAAAAAACACCCCTTAGGTAGGGTGGTCCCTGGATTGCTCTCCCAATGCCGGACAGTTTGTTTGCCCTCCCCCACTTTAGGGTCAGTTTATTTTTTCCTCGGCCTGGTGCTTCCCTATGTTTCAAGGCTTGATAAACTGTTTAACCTATTGTCTTCAGGATAGACCAGTGCTGTGCTTTCTTGTAGGGATCCACTCTCCCCTTCTTTTATCGAGCTCCCTTGCCCCGAAGTACTTTCCAATTAGCCCTTCAATGCGTACCTACTGTTTTTTGTACTCAAGCCTCCACCTCCCTTCATATAATGATATTAGTTCCTCCTCCATCACTCACCTGCAAGGCCACAACTCTCCAGAGTTCTGGCGGGCGTGTTCATGCGGGCTGGCAGCATTCACCAATCCTCATTCCAGTCCTCCTCATCTTCCTGTCCTGGGAAAATCTCAATGTCCAATCAGAACTATGGTCAACATTTGGAGTTTGGCGGGCGGCTTGCCATCAGTTGAAGGGGCAGAGGTAATAACCACCAGAGCCTTTGTAGACTACCGCCTGCTCTATACAGAGATCTCTGCCTTCCTGGGGAATATCTCTATGCCTTATGAGGAACCGACAGCGCAGTGAATCCCCCGAAAGCAGTGAACTTTGCTAAGTAGCTGTTGTTTTAAGTGGCTGCTCAGCAAACTTATTTGGTTTACAAAAACAAACTCCTAAAGTGCAAGTTTGTTTTTGTAAAACGAAAATGTGAGGACCCTGACTTGGGAGTTTTCTCTGAGGCATCGGGTCCTTTTGTATTTTTTCTGTTCTGTACCACCATGCTTTTCCTAGGGGTTCCAAACAGGAACAAGCGTTGGTAAAGGTAATAAATCGAGCGGAGGCTGCCAGACTTTTTGTTTTGTCAATGTTGGTTTTGTTTTGTCATGTTTTTTGCAAAGCATCATTGTTGGGGAAGCTGTCAGGCTCTTGTTCTCCCAAAAAAGACTGACTGAAAATGAAATTCGTTTTTAGTCTCAACACACAGTGCATAGTAGTCCCTGGCACTGAAGGGAACTACTTTGTGGATATGCTCCTTGTGAAAGAACAGAATGCCGTCACTCACAGTGAGGCCAGCCAATCAATGAAGTGGGCTGATCTATTAATCCTCACCTGAATGCCGCAGTGGGTAGATGAAAAATATAAATTACACAATAACAGACCAAAGGAGGAAGAAGGCAGACTGAAGGCCCCCATAAGTATATCATACAAATAATTTTAGTAGAATGATAAGGTCTTAGTTAATGCCAGACCGAAAAAAGTATTCAAACTTCCTGCTATTACTAGGGTGGACAGTGTGAGGTAGTTGGGCCATCAGCCTAAGGTTTCCGCCTATGGAAACGAAACCTGAAGATCTGCCCAACCCTAAATAGAGCGGGCAGACTGTCTGTTTGGCGGGGAGGGTATTCTGCCACATTCCTGTCAAAACTCTAAATTCTACGTCAAGACCGGAGGCGTGGATTATGGTTCTCAAACTTTACGGCTCTCAAGCACAGCAGATAATGAAAACATCCTTAATATAAATATGTCATTTCCCAAGAATACCTACAACTCTATGATGGCCTCAACCACCAATCAAAATACCTCTAGCTCTGTATTAACAGAAGACTTAATTATCTGTCCCCTTTCTTTGCATCAGCATCACCAGTCCAAAACTTATAGGGTATCAGTTTAACATATTGAACTCCATGGGAAGTGTTGCTGATCCAAATGAGTGCATGAACTCCAAGCTGGTGCTAATGGCAGACCAAACAATCGATATCCACTTTAGCCATGATTCCTGTGGGCGATATTTGGCTCAATTTTGCTTCTGTTAATTTCTGGTGAAAGAAAATCTAAAGCTGTGACAACAGTGATAATGAACATAAAATCAACTTCTATCTATAATAGAGTCCGATCTCATTATGACTCCTTGACAATAAGTCATATTAATCTTAATGCATTGTAAGCAGACAAAAAAAATCAAAATTCAAATGTTATTGCACTGTTCTCAGCATATGCCTTACCAATATACTGAATCGCTATAAAATCACAATAATATGTACAACAAATACATAAAACCAGCACCACGCCACAATAAGATTAATACAATCATCGATCCATTAGAAGAAAAGTAAACATAAAAACCAGTACCAGTATCTAGCAACTCTTGACTGACATGGCAAGATAATAACTTGCATTGCTTACAAACACACTATTGGTGCATACTCGACTAAAATAATGATAAGTAAGGCCAGCCTGATTTCTCTTTATTATTCAACTTCCCATTCATAACCCAGGTGCTCCACATATACATGGAAACTGCATGATAGATCGCTGGTTGATCCGTCCTATAGTACAATGCGTCTAGCTAATTTTATACGTTGTAGTCTCCGAATAGAGGAGTAAGCCATTTCCTACGGGGACCCAGAGCATTAGTTAAAGATATATTAAAGTGGGTTTCCCACTAGCACAATCACAAAGATCATTATTGTCATTTCCCACAGCCTTGCTGCATCTGGCAATATATGCTTTTAAAGGAAGAGTTCCCAAACTAAGTTTAATGTATTACGGGCACTGTACCTCAAGATAGAGACCATCTAAATGGGGTTTCAACCCAGGATAAGCTTTATATTTTAGAAATCTATGTAGCAAGGATCCACACCTACTAATGTTATGGGCATTATGGGTTTTATACTGCCAGTAGGCCTCCTTAATCCTATTGACTGTCCTGCCATTAATCCCAGAGGGATCATCATAAATGATATTGAGTTTAAGTCATTTTAGGGTGATTCGAACATAATCCTCCCAGGGCATTCTAGATGGTCCTGGGGGGGCAGCTACTACTCTAATGGATTCCAGATATAAGCCTGCATAACTGTTTCCATGTAGGCAAACCCAGTAGAGATACTGAAATTGGTTTAATGCCCAATTTGAGAAGGAGTGCCACCAGGGGTGTTCCCAGACCCAAGAATAGTACTGATCTTGGAAAGCTATTCTCAATTTTCTGGTTGTAGACACATCCATATAACCCCAAATCTCTGCTCTGTATCTTACAATTGATACTGCCTTAGCTTTATATACATGCAATAATTTGCTTATAGACTGCCTCCCTAGCCTTTGCCTACTTCTGAGAACTGCCACGACAACCTGTTTTGGTATTGCTGCTCCCTTTCTCTCTGTGATGGTTCCAAGTGTTAGTGATACTTAGTGTTGTATCGTAAGCAGAGGAAATCATAATAACTCATTTGTACCAGAATCTCATTATTTACAGAAAAAGAGCATGTTAGCGCAGACTTTGGGTTCATTATCTTAGATCTGGTTTTGAGACATTAATAACCAATAATTTCCACAAACAGCAGTCCACAAAGCCCTTAATCAGCTTATGCACCGAAAGTTCACTGTGAGATAACAGAACTGCATCATCCATGAATAAAAGCACAGAAATACTTGTGTCCCTGAGTCTGAGCCTATCCAACTTCAAGCTATCTAGAAATGGGCCAACATTCTTCAAAAATATTGAAAAAAGCAACAGGGAGCGAACACACACCTTAGGGGCACATTTGTGTTTATCAAAAAGGTCTTTGTGTTTTCCCCCTTAGGGCCATACCATACCCAGGCTATTGTATCATCATGTAGACATTGCAAGGCTGTTATAAAATGTTGATGCAATCCCTGCTGCCACAATGCAAACCATAATAGGTCTCAATCTACTGAGTCAAAATCTGACTTTAAATCAGTGAATGTTAGGTAGAGAGGAACTTGCCTTTGTCTAACATACTTTATAGACATAGAATATCAGGTCATGGCCTGATCAGTTGGTCCAATGCTCTTCCTGAAGCAAGCTTGATTATTAGGTAATATTTGCCTAAAATCAGCTCTCTTTTGTAGATGGTTTGCAAGTCATTCAATCAGTAATTTGTTAAGCGCGCTACTCACCCAGTAGGGTCTCAAGGCGCTGGAGGGGGTGCTACTGCTCGAAGAGCCAGGTCTTGAGGTGCTTCCTAAAGGTCAGGAGGTCCTGGGTCAGATGTAGGTTGACGGGGAGGGAGTTCCAGGTGTTGGCGGCGAGGTGGGAGAAGGATCTGCCGCCGGATGTGGTACGGTGGATGCGGGGGACGGTGTCGAGGGCGAGGTTGGCGGAGCAGAGCTGGCGTGTCGGGGTGTACAAGTTGAGGCGCTCGTTGAGGTAGGCAGGTCCGGCGTCATGGAGAGCCTTGTGGGCATGGATCAGGAGTTTGAAGGTGATCCTTTTGTTGACGGGGAGCCAGTGGAGGTGCCTTCCCATAGACCGTACCTACACTATCTAACAGTGACATTGTATAGTAATTAGACTGGCCTTTCTTAACTATTGGGACAATTGTTGTCATGCGCCATGATCTGGGGCTCCTACCAGATATCAATACTACATTAAAAACTATAACAAGAATTGGGAACCAGAGAGAGAGATCAGCCTTATAAATATCTATAGGTATAAGGTAGGTGTAGGAGGCTGGCCTGGCTTGTAGTTGGTACCAATGGTACTTACACCTTATGCCAGGTCCAGTTATCCCTTATTAGTAGAATAGAGGTGTTTCTAGCAGCTTAGACTGATAGAAGGTAGCTATGGCAAAGCAGCTTAGGCTGAACTAGGAGACATGAAAAGCTTCTACTATACCACTTATATCATATGCACAATATCATAAGAAAACACAATACACAAAGTTACTAAAAATAAAGGTACTTTATTTTTATGACAATATGCCACAAGTATCTCAGTGAGTACCCTCAGTAAGAAGGTAAGTAATATACACAAGTTATATGTACACAAACCACAAATAGGTAAGTAAGAGTCAGAAAAGTAATGCAAACAGTGTAGAATTACAATAGGTTGCAATAGGCAAGCATAGGTCTAGGGGCAACACAAACCATATACTCCAAAAGTGGAATGCGAATCACGAATGGACCTCAGACCTATGGGAGCTTGTGGTGGGTCACTGGGACTGTAAGAAAACAGTCAGGGTGTCCAAGATACCCCACCCCAAGACCCTGAAAAGTAGGAGTAAAGTACACCTACTACCCCAAGAGAGCACAATAGTCGTGATAGGGAGATTCCGCAAGAACAACAAACACCAGCAGTGCACTGACAACGGATTCCTGGACCTCAGGACCTGCAAAGCAAGGGGACCAAGTCCAATAGTCGCGACAGTGTCAAGGGGGGTCAGGAGCCCAGGAAACCCCGGATGAAGGTGCAAGGAAGCTGCCTCTGGATGGAAGAAGCTTGGAATTCTGCAAGAACGAAGAGGACTAGGAACTTCTCCTTTGAAAGGAAGA
This sequence comes from Pleurodeles waltl, assembly GCF_031143425.1. NCBI lineage: Eukaryota > Metazoa > Chordata > Amphibia > Caudata > Salamandridae > Pleurodeles > Pleurodeles waltl. The sequence continues at coordinate 158,902,701 of NC_090449.1, forward strand.
TGTCCCACGTCGCGATGAAGGTTGCAGAAGTGTTCCCACGCAGAAATACCGTAAACAAGCCTTGCTAGCTAAAAGGGTTGCAATAGAGGTTTTTGGGTGCTGCTAAGGACCAGGAAGGACCAGGATGTCGCCCCTTGGAGGAGGAAACAGAGGGGGCGCTCAGTAACTCAGAGAACCCTCACAGAAGCAGGCAGCACCCGCAGAAGTACCTGAACAGGCACTTGGAAGATTTGTGAACCGGAGTCCACGCAGAGTTACAAAATAGGGTCCCACGACTTTGGAGGCCAATTCAGCGGGTTGAGCACTGCAGGGCGGAGTGCTGGGGACCCAGGCTAGGCTGTGCATGAAGGAAATCCTGGAAGAGTGCACAGAAGCCGGAACAGCTGCAAATCACGCAGTACACAGGTTTGCAGTCTAGCGTGGGGAGGCAAGGACATACCTCCACCAAACTTGGACTGAAGGGCCACTGGACTGTGGGAGTCACTTGGGAAGAGTTCCTGTGTTCCAGGGACCACGCTCGTCAGGATGAGAGGGGACCCAGAGGACCAGTGGTGCAGTCTTTTGGTGACTGCGTTAGCAGGGGGAAGATTCCGTCGACCCACGGGAGATTTCTTCTGAGCTTCTGGTGCAGGGTGAAGGCAGGCGACCCCCAGAGCATGCACCACCAGGAAACAGTCGAGAAAGCCGGAAGGATGAGGCGCTACAATATTGCTGGTAGTTGTCTTGCTACTTTGTTGCGGTTTTGCAGGTGTCCTGGAGCAGTCAGCGGTCAACCCTTGGTAGAAGTCGAAGAGGAAGATGCCGAGGAACTCTGGTGAGCTCTTGAAGTCGTTATCTGAAGAATTCCCCAAAGCAGAGACCCTAAATAGCCAGAAAAGGAGGTTTGGCAACCAAGAAAGGAGGATTGGCTACCAAGAAAGGTAAGAGACGATCAGAGGGGGTCTCTGGCGTCATCTGCTAGCACTGGCCACTCAGAGCAGTCCAGTGTGCCCCCAACACCTCTGTTTCCAAGATGGCAGAGGTCTGGGGACACACTGGAGGAGCTCTGGGCACCTCCCCTGGGAGGTACTGGTCAGGGGAGTGGTCACTCCCCTTTCCTTTGTCCAGTTTTGCGCCAGAGCAGGGCTGGGGGATCCCTGAACCGTGTAGACTGGCTTATGCAGAGATGGCCACCATCTGTGCCCATCAAAGCATTTCCAGAGGCTGGGGGAGGCTACTCCTCCCCAGTCCTTCACACCTATTTCCAAAGGGAGAGGGTGTAACACCCTCTCTCAGGGGAAATCCTTTGTTCTGCCTTCCTGGGCCAGGGCTGCCTGGACCCCAGGAGGGCAGAAACCTGTCTGAGAGGTTGGCAGCAGCAGCAGCTGCAGTGGAAACCCCGGAAAGGAAATTTGGCAGTACCCGGGTTCTTAGGGTGACAATTCCATGATCTTAGACATGTTACATGGCCATGTTCGGAGTTACCATTGTGACGCTATACATAGGTAGTGACCTATGTATAGTGCACGCAGGTAATGGTGTCCCCGCACTCACAAAGTCCAGGGAATTTGCCCTGAACGATGTGGGGGCACCTTGGCTAGTACCAGGGTGCCCACACACTAAGTAACTTGGCACCCAACCTTGACCAGGTGAAGGTTAGACATATAGGTGACTTATAAGTTACTTATGTGCAGTGTAAAATGGCTGTGAAATAACATGGACGTTATTTCACGCAGGCTGCAGTGGCAGGCCTCTGTAAGAATTGTCTGAGCTCCCTATGGGTGGCAAAATAAATGCTGCAGCCCATAGGGATCTCCTGGAACCCCAATACCCTGGGTACCTCAGTACCATATACAAGGGAATTATATGGGTGTACCAGTGTGCCAATGAGAATTGGTAAATTTTGTTACTAGCCTGCAGTGAAAAATTTAGAAAGCAGAGAGAGAGCATAAACACTGAGGTTCTGGTTAGCAGAGCCTCAGTGATACAGTTAGGCACCACACAGGGAACACATACAGGGCACATACTATGAGCACTGGGGCCCTGGCTGGCAGGGTCCCAGTGACACAAGGACTAAAACAACATACATACAGTGAAATATGGGGGTAACATGCCAGGCAAGATGGTACTTTCCTACAGTAGGGGCCTTATTTGCCTTTTGATGTAAGATAGCATATTTTACCTCAGCATCTGAAAAATACCCATTTTTCATATTGTAAACATGCATCATAAATTGTTAAACAGAAAGGATGGGATAAATCTCTTATCTGAGTCCTTCCATGTCTTGACTCATTAGCCAGAAAGTTCTTTATACTGTGTCAGGACCAAAGTCATGGCTTATATTTGTTTAAAGCTGTCCCATAGCAACACAAGCAACTTCCACAATCTGGTTATGATGGAATGGCTTAAAAGGTGATTCAGAAGACTAATCTGCAGCCAACATGATAGCTTCCAGCTAGAGTCTAGAAAATATGCTTTGGAACAGCTTGATAAGCATAATTCTATGTCGGGACCTGATGCTTCAGATTATGCTTTCTCTTTCTTTACTATCAAACACAGCAGCCAATAAAAACAAAAAAAATTACTACATTTCCTATGAGGCATGAATAACCTCTATGGGCCCACCATTTACTATATAGCCCTTAACTGACGTAGGCCCTCATTACAACTTCGGCGGTCTTGGAAAAAGCACACCGAATCCGCAGGAGCCAACATACCGCCAGTGCTGGCAGTATGCTTGGCCCCTATTTTGACATTTCCGCTGGGCCAGCAGTAAAGTCACATCAACATTGCAGCCGGCTCGTAATCGCCATGGCAGTGTTTACCACCATGGACAGGCTGGCCACTGGGGACTCATGCTCCCCAGGGCAGCGCTACTTGCGGAAGCCTTGCGGCATAGTGGAGGGGCCGGCGGTATGGCCGTGGCTAATGTGCACGGCCATAATACACTGGCGGAACACCGCCAGTGTTCTGCCAGCCGCCAGGGTCGTAATGAGGCCCATAGTCCGTCCTCTTTCTTTGCTGTTTACACAGAGCTAAGTATATTTGAATTACTTCACTGTTTATATATCATACAGTTTGGCTAACGTACGTGGCACGGCTTATTGCCTTCGGGCGGCTGCTAGTTTTCACGGTCTGGTGGTGTGTTCACCGAAGCGATGTGCTTCATCTTTTCTGAGACTGCGTGCCATCTTAGTTTACAGATTTTCACACCGGTGAGGAGTTGATTGCACAGAGATCACGCAACTCATTCACGCAGTCCTCTTTCTGCCGTGGGCCTCCTGTATGCACACAGCTCCATTTTTGGGGCTGTTGTGAGCGCGCGATCCCTCAGCTTTAGAGAGCACACTCGAACACCCTGTGCCTTCTGTGTTATGCCTGAAGGGTCTGCAATAGTACAACAGAGCTTTGCTCTAGGGGACTTTGGTGCTACCTCCTCCTGCTTTTTCTATCACATACCAGGAAGGGCCTTTTAAAGTGCCTTTAAAGTGCCCTGTTAGCTCCTGGGTGCCCCCCCAGTATAATTGAAATATAATTGAATATTTTGGACCTCTACTTGATCGAGGGGAAATGTATGCCTTAAAATGGAACAACAGTTACCAGATGATGAACAATATTCGGAATATGCTGAAGGACAGTATAATCAGCATATGGAATAGCGCCTAGTGGAAGCTTTAGACTGCCATGTACAAAATTCAGTTAATAAAGCATTGGTTAAAGCCTTGCACCCTTTGCACAACCTATTTTTTATTTTGTCTTTAGGCGCTTTGGCGCAGGCTCGGGGTCTCCCGCCCCAGTAGAGGTTAATATGAATGAGCCTGGCCGGTCTAACACAGACCCTTTTGAGCAGACTATCAAATCTGTTCTAAAGGACCATAGATATGGCTCCTCTTGGAGTCAGAAGGCCCCCTCCTCCTTTCAGGCCTCTCATCAGATGACAGATGAATCCACCTCTTCTGATTCAGATGACGATACTGCTTCCGAACACAGAAGGGCAAATGTAAGCGCAGGTTGCACCATGGTGAAACGTCATCATCCCCTCCTCCTAGCAAGAATTTACATTTTAACTCTGACAATATTGTGCATCCTAGGTCCACAGAGTGGACCCCCTGTCAAGAAGTGGCCTTGTATGTTCAATCACGCATTCGGAAGGGGTTTGAAAAAGACATTTGCAATACATTGTGGTCAGAATGCCCTCGCACTTTGCTACCAGGGAAAGTGGCAGAGACCCTAGAGTTGGATCCGCACATTGTTACCTTCCTTAAGAAATATGCGAGGGACCCTAAAAAAGGCATAGATAGGGCCTGGTGCGGGTGCAAGGACAAACTACTGGACTTATCAGGACCTCTCAAAATCCTGGACTTAGCAGTCCAAGCAAAGGATGCACAAGAAGCCATCAACCCAGATGTCCTGTTGGAGTGGGCTCAGAGGGCAGTGTGCATGTTAGGGAATGCCAATAGTTCCAGTTCTACTGAGCAGTGAAAATCTTCATTTATTTGTATTGACTCCAAATTGGCTGAACTGGCCCCCTCTGATGAAGGTCCTCTGTAAAATACTTAGCCAAATATGTAGCTACCTTATCTGCTTTAGAAAAAAGCCCAGACTTCAATTAAGAACGTTTTTTATAGTGTCCTTTTTCACAGATCCGTACGCTACATGGGTCGAGCATCGGCCTCTGGCAGCCCCCAGACCTCCAGGCTATGCTACAGGGGAAGAGGGAACTCTGATTATCAAGGAAATCCCAATTTCTATCCATCTTGAAGCTGAGGGTACAGAGGCCGAAACTCCAGAGGGTTTCACTGAGGAGGACAATACAACCAAAGCATCCCTCAAACAGGTAACAATTATTCCTTCCGGGAAGGTAGTGCTGGGGGGCAGGGTTAGTTTGTTTGCACAAAACTGGTTACTGATTACCCAAGAGGCATGGCTCTTAGAGGTGATAGCCGGCTGTCATCTGGAGTTTTATTCAACTCCCTACCAAACGTCTCCTCCCCTCCCACTCATTTTTTCCCATCAAGAGAGTGTGTTTATAGGTCAAGAATAACAGCCCTTTTTCAAAAAGGAGCCACTGCCCTTGCACAACCCCATCCCATGGGATTAATCAATACGATCTTTCGGGTTCAAAAGAAGGGAGGGGGTTCTCGCTTGATGCTCAATCTACGCCAGTTCAGTTCTTGGATTGTCTACTGACATTTCAAGATGGAGGGCATTCGCCTCTCCTGAGATCTCTCACAAGAGGGGGATTGGATGGTGCGTCTGGACCTCAAAGACACCTACCTGACCATTCCTATATTTGCTCCTCATTTCCGGTTTCTTCAATTCTTTCGGCGCGACAAGTGCTATGAATTCTCAACCCTCCCATCTGGCCTCTCTTCTGTCCCTTGGTGTTCACCACAATCATGTGTCCGGTAGTGGCTCAGGGAGAAAGGTGTCCATCTGATAGTTTGTCTAGACGACATACTCATCATGGCGCACGAAAAACGTCTTGTTCTGCTTCATCTTTCCTGGACAATTCAATTGCTTCAGGATCTAGGGTTCATTGTAAATGAAGCGAAATCCCAGTTGATTCTGTCCCAGAGTATGGCCTTTCTAGGCTTCCAGATTGATTCAGTTGTAGCCCAACTCAAACTTCCCCTGACCAAGAGACTGGCCATCAAGAAGGAATTAAAGAAAGTATTGTCTGCTCCTTCGATTTCATTGAGGGTACTTGCCCGATTGGTGGGCCTCCTGGCTTCGTCTATCCAGGTTATATTTCGGGGTCCCTTACATTATTGGGCTTTATAGAGGTTGAAGATTCTGCATCTCCGCAGAGGTCTCTCCTACTCGGAACAGATTGCTTTGTCGCAGGAAGCCAGGACGGAAACTCAATAGTGGTTGACTCATATAGATGCCTGGAACGGCAGGGTGATTTTTGTTTCGATTCTGGAAGTGGTCATGGGTCAGATGCCAGCAGATGGGGCTAGGGGGCCAGATGCGGCCAGCTGGAAACGGGGGGACGGTGGTCCCGGGGAGGAGCTTCAAATCCATATCAATTGTCTCGACCTATTGGCGGGTTCTTTTGCAGTGAAGAAGCAATCTCCTGTCAAGACGAAATGTTGTACCCTCCTGAGAATGGAAACATATCGCGGTAAGGTATATCAACAAACTTGGGGGAACTTGTTGCGGATGCTAGCGGAAATTGCAAAATACTTTTGTCATTTCTGCCTCAAGCATCAGATTTCAATAACAGCAGAATATATTCCAGGCAAGGTGAATGTAGTGGCAGACTGAACGCTCAGTATCTCCGGGATCCCAGCGATTGGAGGTTGCATCCCCGGGTATTCCAGTTTCTGAATCATCTTTGAGGTCCATGCTCGGTAGACCTACTTCTGTCTTGCCTAAATGCCCACCTACCACAGTTTTACAGCTGGAGACTGGATCCGTAAGCAGCCAGTTTGGAGGCCTTCCTACAATCTTGGATGGGGGAATTGAGTTATGCATTCCCCACTTTTCCCGTGATTCTCAGGGTTCCCTCCCAAGCTCGTCGTCAAATGGCGGAGCTGGTTCTAGTAACCCCATTTTGGAGAGCTCAATCATGGTTTCTGGTGGCATTAGAGCTGTGTTGTACTCCATCAGTGCAGATCCTGCCGTCAGGGATCTATTGTTAGATCCAATGGGGCATCCGCATCCTCTTATTCAGGAGGAACAATTGTCCCTCATGGCATGGAGAATTTCCGGGGACTTGACCAAATTTCAGAATTTTCGACAACACTACATTCTTTCTCTCTCAGTCTGACGCCTAGTATCCCTGAATTATGCAACGTTCATTCTGGCCAGTTGTTGATTTCACTTCAGAAACCTTTTGGTCCTGTCTCTTCGGAGACTCTGGAAAGATGGGTCAGGTGGTTGTTGCAAGAGGCAGGTATTGATATCTCCATATTTGTGGCTCATTCTGTGATGGGAGCTATGGCCACAAAAGCTTTTACCTCACAGTCAAGGTTAGAAAACATTATGATGGTGGCCAATTGGTCATCAGATTCTACTTCTAATTTGTTTTATTACAAACCTATTATGGATGTTGCACCTGGTGTTATCGTTCTGGGGACGTGATGAAGATTTGGTTCAAAGTTGCACTGGTTGTGCTGGTTAGTTGCCACTCTTCAGTGATGGGACCAAGGAGAAGTTTGAACATAAATGTTGGTCGCCAGGACTGGTTTCAAGTTAGTCAATGTGTTATCATTGGAATTGTGATGAGCAAAGAAAGAAGAGGGACTATGTCTGTTAAGGACTATATAGTGTATGGTGGGCCCTGATTGGTGGGTCGAATGGAGGTTATTCATGCCTCATGGGAAAAAGTAATGTTTTGTTTGTTTTTATTAGCTGTTGTGTTTGATAGTAAAGAAAGAGAAAGCATAATCCTCACCTCCGTGTTTTTAATACAATCATGAACCCCAGTGAACTTTGCCTAACTCGTGGCTGTGTGTTCAGTGTCTCTGAGCGCTTAAGTCTCTCAACATCCGTGAAGCATCCTGCAAAGGATGCATTAAAAATTGTTCTTCCTGCTAGAGCCCAGACTACGGGGATGTGGGGTGCTCATAACGTAATAAATATATACTAGTTATCTTGAAATTCACTTCCTTCTAGATATTCTTAAAATCTTGAAATAAAAATGTACTTATTTTAAAATACAATTAGCTTTACAGCCCCCCAGCTTGTGTAATCAGTTAACTAAAGTTAGCACTCTAGTTTTTTTCTAAGAGAAATCTGTCGGCTGTGCCTAGTCCCAGTCCATCGTCTAAGTCGATTACCCGCCACGGAACAAGCGACGTTTCTTCTGTCACGTATTTCTCTGGAGTAAGCCAAAGTATCCAAACAATGGGGGTCACGGCGCGCCTGTTTTACTTCCTTCTATTAAAAAAAATGTTATAGGGCAATGGCCGTGAAGACTGTGGGTTAATGCCCTTTGATGAAGAAAAATATTTGTATGAAAAGATATGTCACACTTACAATTACAGTTAATGGCCTGTACATTAAAACCACACTTGTCAGGCATCCATTTAAACAGCTTTACCAGCACAGGGGTCCTCATAATCGCTGCACGTCATCCTAACTTGTGTGGATACATAATATCAACTCGTCCTTTGATGGAAGGTTGGATCAACCAATGGGTGGCTTAAGCGCTCCTTTCTACGCCACAGCTCGTTGTCGCGGCCAATGGGATCGCGAAGGGGGGAGGCTCGATCTCGCTGTCTGAAAGTTAGGTTGAGGTGGAGACCGGGATTTGCGGGCTGCGCTACTGCCAAGCACCCTGAAATTACCCGTATTTCGTTATTTTGGTGAGTAGGGGGCGCCTTTGGTTACTCTGTGCCCCGAAGCCCCTGCTGTCCCCGGCAGGTGAAGGCGGCCCTTCATCATGGACTCCTCAGCTCGCTCTTGATCTTGCCTTCGCGCCGATCGGCGGAGCTGAGCCATGCGCGGCGGCGGCTCCCCCTGCTGCAGCCGCCTCTGGGTGATGTGAGCCCCGCAGTATGGCAGCTAGTGGATACACGGACCTGCGGGAGAAGCTCCAGTCCATGATGCCTTACCATAAAGGCCCCGAGCCGGGCTCCAAGAGGAAGCTGTCAGACGGCGAGTACAGCGACCATGAGGAGCTGCCACTTCCCCCTCCGCCGCCTCTCCACCACCGGGACGAGGAGGCGCGCCTGGTAAAGCACGGCATCCGGCAGATGCGGCTCTTTAGCCCGGAGGAGTGCTCCCGCATCGAGAGCCGCATCGACGATGTGGTGCGCGCCGCCGAGAAAGGTCTCTACAAGGAGCACACCGTGGACCGGGCTCCGCTGCGCAACAAGTACTTTTTCGGGGAGGGCTATACTTACGGAGCGCAGCTGCAGAAGCGCGGGCCCGGCCAGGAGCGGCTATACCCCAAGGGCGACGTGGATGAGATCCCCTCCTGGGTGCACCAGCTTGTCATCCGCAAGCTGGAGCAGCACCGAGTCATCCCCGAAGGCTTCGTTAACAGTGCTGTCATCAACGATTACCAGCCCGGAGGCTGCATCGTCTCGCACGTGGACCCCATCCACATCTTCGAGCGACCCATCGTCTCCGTGTCCTTCTTCAGCGACTCTGCGCTCTGCTTCGGATGCAAGTTCCAGTTCAAGCCGATCCGCGTGTCCGAACCTGTGGTGTTCTTGCCTGTGCGGAGGGGTAGTGTCACCATCCTCAGGTAAGGAAAGATAAGGTTACTCTCATGATGAGGGAGTGAGGATGTCGCTGTCGTGTGCGACGAAGCTGGTAGGTAATGTCATTTTAAGTGCTAAAATCCCAAGACATAGGCGATCATTGCTATGTAAGAATGCATGTCAAAATGCATTTCGTTAACGCCGAGCCCCCTTAAAGTAGGGAGGAGAAACACTTCTTAAGCAAGACTCAAGTTTTAATTACCATGCTTCTTGACAGATGGATGGACGAATTAGGATTTCAGTCCTTGGCGTAACGCGGTGCAAAGGCTCAGTGTCCCCTCTCTGGTTAAGATGTGTTAACTGTCGACGGGGTGGGGGTGCCGCATAGTTCACTTTCTTGACTGAGGGTGTGGGGGAGTCACCCCGTGATGAGGGTAGGATTCCCGTGCTTCCCGCATGTAAGAACGTCACTGTTGCTTTCCTAACGTAAAGTATGGCCTTGCCTGAGGAAGGCATGGTTTACTTTTCTTGGGCTGGTATTATCAACTTATTGGGAGGAAGGAAAAGTATATCTACTCCATGGTGAAGGTACTGCGGGTGTTCAAAACAACCATAGAGTCACTCCCAGTGTCTTGGTTGTCATTTCCTAGTAATAAGAATACTCCCCCATTGGCTTGGTTATCATTTCCTAGCAATAAGAATACTCCCCCAGTGGCTTGGTTGTCATTTCCTAGTAATAGGAATATCATCACTGTTTACATTAAAATGGACATCGGCATAGTTTCATCCTGGTGACTATCTAAAGTTATTCGGAGTAACGCTGCACATGTTTTTTTGCTCGTACTTGCGATTGTGTGCTGAACATTTTGTAGAGTACATTAGGGCTTCAGATCCCTGCTAATACTGGAAATAATATACCATTTATCAGTTGGTGGTCCAATGCCAAACTGTTAAGTTACCTCCACTCTGAAAGAAAAACCTTTCCATCCATCATTCTTTTTGCAGTTCATGTTGCATGCAGTATGATCACAGTTCTCAGATAAGGGGCGCAGGTTTCTGATATACTTGGGTATGGACTGGTAAGTACTGTCACAATTATCCGACATGGTGCTTCAATTTGATTCTTTGCTTTAGTGCAGATTTACAGCTTTCATGAATTTACAGAAGTAGGCCAGGAAATCGTACTCCAAGAAAATATTTGTGAACTGCATTGAGCACAAAAATATGCATGTGTAGATTTGCTCATGCTAAAATCTGTTGAGTGTTTACAAGCTCACTTTCCCTCCAACCACTTTTGCCCAACCCATGAATAAGTTTTACTTCTGCCTTTGTCAGGAGTACGTTTCCAACCTTTCACTGTATGGGGAAAAATTAGAGAATAGCTGGTGGAAACCCGGAAAACATGCAAGTTAGTAATTTTGCACAGATTCAAAAGAGCGTTCAACCCTGGAACTTTTGCTTACCCATCTGTAGCCCCTGCATTTAGATCTGCTTAAATGTGGCAAAATATAGGAATTGCAAGAATTCAAACCCTACTTAATCAGAGAGGCTGTTATCGGAGCACTAATTATGTTGTGCCGTAATTTGTTGCCACACTATATGGCACCAAAGGGAGAAGTATATTTTGTTTTCCTAACAGGACAAGTAGATTTATGAAGCAACCTGTCCCATGGACAAGTAGATATATATTTTTTATAAAATTCCACACTCCTGTTAGATGTCCCCCTTATTTAATAATTGGATTCTTGATAAGATTCTTGGGTGGTGGTGTTACAGTTTTGCAGCTGTACAGTTTTTGTTTTTTTTGTTTTTATTTTTTTCCATTTCATTGGCAAAGATGTGTAATGAGCAGGGTTGGGACGTGGGCAGTGGTATGCATTGCACCAAGAGTAAGCTTAATATGCTGAGTCTTTGCCAAACAATTCCAAAGTTATTAGTAAATCAAAAAATGTTTTGGCCCTACCGACCCCTTACTTGCATTCACCTCTACTGGATCTGCACGAAACCTGACATACCTGCAATGAGTGTAAATTTCTAACTTCCTGCCACGTTGAACATATTATTGCCCGGCACTTGCTGGTTTGGCACAAATCTTGACATAAACTAATCCTTCCACCAAATTTTGTTTAGGTTTGTTACTCCAATATTATCATCAAATGAGCACTCTTTTGTCCGCTATGATTCTGTGAAAACTTCAAAATACCACGAGTTTATATGTGCTAAGTCTCTGTTAAATTTCACCAGTGGGTATTAAACTGGGCAAAAGTTATCGGAAAGTTAAATATATATTTTTAAACCGTCTATCCTGTGTTTGATTACTTGGTTACATACTCATATTCCAGCCAGTTCTTTCAGCCTTCTAAGGATGATAAAATCGGTACCATGAGCATGACAAAATTAAACATCTGTTAATTTGCGCCAGGAGCCCCTTCACAATGAAATTTAAACTTCTCAGATATCCCTATTCTTTCAGTCTACCTTTATTTTTCTTCGTGTGATGCAGAAGTGTGGGGGATGCAACATGGTTATGGGGGGTCCCTGATTTGTGGTGGTGTTTGGGGCATGGCAGAATGCTCCAACTTTATCAACCTTTTATGTGCAATACTGATACATCACTGATTCTTTCTAGTTAGCCTTTAAGATGTGACACTAATGTTTGACTGTTATGAGCACTACAGTCAGTGCTGTCAGTAGTCTGACACAAATAGGTCACGTTACTAACTCGTATCCAGCCCTACTAACTATGTATAGACAAATATGACTTGTGACAGACTTTTGCTTACTCCTGCCAACCTTCCATTGGTAATGCTGACGAGTGATAGACACGGTTTCAAGTCTGTCCATCTTACGGAGATGATTTTGACATGTGACATCAGTGCTGCTAAAATGCCCCAGGTCATTTGTGATGCCTTTACCCAATCTGGGATTTTTGATACCAGCACTGTCTTCTGGGCCTTTTGAGTTTGTATTTTTTTTCCATTATAAATATACGCTCCCGATTGTAGGCCTGAGAAGCGCTGTCTGCTGCTAAGCCAAATCTGGCTGCAGGTGTCACTAGAAATGTGACCTCTGTGGAGATGCGTGAACAGTGCCCCCCTCCCAATAAAAAATCTACTCCAAACATTCGAGGTGGCATCCAGTAAATGCCGCAAAATAAGTGTCTAAACCCAAGCAGACAGGATCACATACATAAACGCACTGGAATGCATATATATATTTTTTTTTCTTGAAATGCGCGACTGGGTAAGAGAGCAGTTTTGTCTTCACTAGATGCCCCCTTTCAGCGGCAGGGGGAAAGGCAGTGATACAGGCATTAAATACAATTATTTTATGAACAGCATAGGTTAGAAAGTATCGCTTAAAAGCACAAATTACTAAAAATATACCCACATGAAAATACCGCTTTTTCAACCTTGGCTCTATGGAGTGATTTGAGTCCTTCTCAGGACTTGAAATATAAACTCGCTCAGAAGAGATTAGAGCCAGGATTCTGGCATCCGGCATGTTCTAGACATGAAGGGTACAGGCTGTCATATCTCCAGTTCAATGAACAGTCACTGGGAAATTTATTTTCTCGCCCCTGTAATGGATTAAAGTGGCCAGACAAAAATCAACCTCCAGTAAATCTTCCCATCAATCATCACGAACGGACAAGGTACTGGTTGAGGCCTGGACTCTCATGTCTCGCTTGACTTCACTCCACCATGGCTCCTGTTCAGTCCAAACTGTTCCTTGTACCCAGAAGTCGTCGTCACTCCCTGTTAGGCTCGTTTCAGTTTCGGTCCCCGCAGACTTACTCCGTTGAGTAATACCATACAGCGTTCCCTTGAAAGGAGGTTGGTTGTTTGACAGAAGTGTTGCTGGACAGTACGGATCCTTTCCCCTCAGGCATCTGTGGTGGCCGCTAGCTGTGTTTTATCCGTATTATCAAATAATAACGGTTCCGGGACTAAAACAAGGGCCCCACAGGAGCCCCGGCCCTGGAAGTCCCATCTTTCACTTTTTCTTTGACACCTTACGAACGTTCATGGATAGCAGTGTTGTATGCGTGACATGGTTAACATACAGTCAGTCTCTCCTTGTAGTGCCTGGTGTTTCATTGGGGGTTGCTGTTCGTTATCACAGCAGGGTGCTTAAAACAATTAGCTACCGTTAAGCATCCTTTTAAATTGCCCATTTTAAACGATTCAGGTCAGGATCCGACCAGTCACATTTCCTGAATGTGTCATACTTAGCAAGGCATCAGTTGTTTAGGTCCCCCCGCCCCCTGTGATTTTGTAGTTCACCACGTGGTTGCTAGAATCCCACCCACAACAGTTCTCGGGACCCTTGGCGGCTTGGTTTTCAAGAGTTCTTCAACATTCTGTTCTCACAACGGATACTACAAACCTTGTGTTTTTGTTGCAGAAGCCTTTTAGTATACTGGTGTGTCCCATCACACATCACTTTTTTCCGTCTGTGATAAAAATCGTCCCTACGCAACAAATAGGAAAATAATCGTAAGAAAGAAGACATGTTTTTCTACTTAACAAACAATCCAGAACATATAGTTGATAGGCATATTTCCTTGTTCAGAATTTCCTTTTGTCGAGTCTGGAGCGAAGTTACATAATCCGGTGCTGTAAAGGTCACCCAGGACCAAATGTCTGCTCTTGAAGGCAGTGACATTTACTTACATTCGACGCAAGAGTAGTCCTACGTAAACTGTTTTAAAGGGACACACAACTTTAAATAGCATTTGCAAATGTGTGCATGGAACTGATGTGGAAACGACAGGTTATTCACAAATTAATCTGACTGACATGAGTCCATTGTTAATACTCTGCTTGGTATTTCCAAATGTAACAAGTTTTTTTTTTTTTTTTTTTTAAATATTTTTGTGTGGAAGTAAATGCCTCTGAGGAGATGGCAGTTCCATTTTAGCAGTGCTTGAATGACCAGGATGCAAGCTAACGTTAAATGCCTCCACTTACTGTGCACTTGAGGTTCTAGTAGATGTTTTTGTCTGCTTGCTGCCAGTATCATCTAGTTAGAAAGTTCTAATTTCAGTGTTGTTTTGCTGTACCTTTTTATTTGTGCATGCTTCATATTTCTCTGTCTGTCGAACTTGCACCATTTTTCATTTCACTTAAATAAATAGTGGAAGCATACATTTATGAATTTTTTTTCACAGGAGCCGGGTACTACATTTTAATGAGATGGACAAATCCAGACGGCATAAAAAGTAAAGGCAAAGTTGTTTGTATAATTGCAAGAAGTTAGGTAGTAAGATTAGGAGCCATAGTGGCTCCTGATTGGGTGCATAGCCAGTGCTCCACATGTTGAAGCTAACTGCTGTGTCCTACTAGCTGCTGAGTATGCAGTGTATTCATGACCACTGACAGGCCTCTGTTCTCACACAGTTCTTACTGAGAGCAAGGCACAAGAACATTTCTTCCCCCTTCATGGCCTGAAGTTAGAATAGTGAATTAAGCAGTCTCAAGCTTGTAGTATGCCTTTCGTTGGATTTACAGAGCAAGCATAGTAAACCCATAACACTCGGGAGTGTGGAATTTTATAAAATATCTACTTGTCCGTGGGCAGGTTGCTCTATAAATCTACTTGGCCTGTTAAAAAAAAAAAAAAAAAACACTTGTCCCGTTGGTGCCATGTGGTGCGACAACAAATTATGGCAGGAATCTCATTCTATAAGAGCACGGATAAAAGCCTCTAGGATTATGTCAGGGCTCTTACCATTGTAGGTTTTGAATGCTAGCACTTCCCTTATTTTGCACTTTTCAGCAAATCTACATACTGGGGCTGTAGATATCGATAAGCAATCATTCCACAAATGGAATTCCCTTTTGAGTCTGTACAAACCTGCTAACTTGCATGTTTTAGGGGTTTTCGCAAGCTCTTCTCTAATCTTTTCCTGTACTGAGAAAGGATAGAAGTGAAACTTCTTCCAGGGTTGGGGAAAAAGGTAATTGTAGGGAAAGTGAACCTATAAAAGCGCAACAGATTTTCGCATGAGCAAATCTGCACATGTGTATTTGCTCATGATAAAATGTAGTACACAAATATTTTCTAGGAGTACGATATCCTAGCCTACGTCTGTAAATTCATGTGAATTCATGAGTCGTAAATCTCCATTAATTCAAGGACCTATATAGCATGGGTGCACATGTGTAATTTTCTTTAAGAATTGGACGGCTAAATGTTATCCAAGACCTTATTGTTTTTATTTAAAATCTATCTCTTTATTTATCACATGGCTTCATTGTGAGTGACCGCATTCTCCTGTTTCCCAAGAAGCATATTGGCACATAAAATAGTTTAATTCAGTGCCAGGAACTACTGTGGCATTGTGTGCTTTTTGAGACCAAAAAATGTTTTTGCCAATGTTTATGATGGTGAAAGCCTGGCAACTCCCACAACGATAATGTTTTACAAAAACAATGTCAAAACAAGACATCCATTGACGAAACCAAAAGGCTGAGCACCAGTGTCAGACCTATTGGCTTTGCCAATGCTTGTTTATCTTCATGTTACCCATAATCTTGTTGAAATTGGTTACACTGATTTTTCCATTAAGAATATGTATTTTTTTAAATAAGAGCATGCATCAACACATTTTACTAAATGATGCTTCAAAGAAATGGCACCTAAAATTTCACAGTGCTTTAGCAAAACTGTTTTTCCTAGTTGCATTTTTAATTAGCATTTTATTTTGAAAGCAAATAATCACTCTTGCTTTTAGGCTTCTGCAAATATTTGCATCTACCCAGAGAGTGTTGTTGGAGCATTATACATAGCCTCTGATTGTTAAACTTTGCAATCATGTATATACATTTTAATGCTGGAACCACTGTCGGTAGTGCAGTTCAAGCTTACAACATTTTCTTAGAGTACTTACCCTAATAATAAAGGCTATGCATTATTGAACCCTAAATACAAGTTCGAACAGCAGTAACATATGGGCACAAATATCACCTTAACTCCAGACACTGCCCTTTCCTGATCCATAAAGTGGTAATGTAAACTTGCAGCCAAAGGGTTGGTGCTGCAGGGTGTTGAGCCTACTTGTCCCAAGAAAAAAATAAACAACAAAACTTGTTGTCCTTGACCCCAAACAATATGTCCTGGGCTTTGGGCTATAAGGATTCCACACCCCTGAACAGACGAAGGAGCTTCTGCGATTAAAATACGAGTAACAGGGCTCAGTGAGATAAATGCTTGAGGCTGTCTGACGGGACCTGCTGGCCACGTGATGGGTTAGTTGAGGAGGGTGTAGTTGAGGAGGGTAATGGTAACTGCTGCTACTTTTAAAGAGACAACAAACTTTGGCATAAAGCACTGTATAGGGTTGTGGAATTTAATAAAATATTTACTTGATGTGATAAGTTGTTTCATAAATCTACTTGTCCTGTTAAAAAAAATAATAATAATAATAATCTTGTCCCTTTGGTACCTTGTAGTGCGGTGACAAGTTATGGCAGCAGTCTCATTATATAGGAACTCTAATAATAGCTTTGGTGATTATGCCTGGCTAATGGTATAGTAGGACTTGAATACTAGCTATTTCTTTATTTTGCCACCTTTCCCCAGATCTACGTACTGGGGCTGGAGGTAGCGGTAAGCAATAGTTCCAGGGTTTGAATGCCCGTTTGAGTCTTCAAACCTAATAACATGCGTGTTTTTGAAGGGCTTCATCCTCTTTTTGCAAATATTTTCACATACTGAGAAAGATTGGAATTTTAGTTCTGACAAAGGCAGAGGTAAAACTTCTTCCAGGGTTGGAGAAAAAAAGTGTTTGGAGGGAAAGTGAACTTTTAAACAAACGCTCAACAGATTTTCTCATGAGCAAATCGACACATGCATATTTGCTCCTGCTAAAATACAGTTCACAAATATTTCCTATGACTACAATTTCCTATTCTACTTTTGTAAGTTCTCGGGAATTCATGAAATATGTAAATCTGCTCTAATGCAAAGACATCTACTTTGGGTACACTTTTGTGAATTTCTTTTTTAAAGAATTGGGCCCCTAATTAGGTCTGGCGTTAAGCAAGACTTTCCCCCTCTCTATCCATCTGTCAGCTGCCTTCATTACGAGTGATAGTCATCTACTCTTTCACAAGGAGCATATCAGCACCCAAAGTAGTTTTGTTCAGTGCCAGCAACTACTGTGGCAGTGTGTGGTTTTTGAGACCAAAAAATATTTTGTATTTTTCGCCAATGTTTGGTATAATGATGAGGGCCCAGCTGCTCCCATAGCAATAAAGTTTTTATCAAAGCCATGTCAGAATAATATATACATTAACAAAACCAAAAGAATGCACCAATGTTGGACCTTTTGGTTTTGACAATGCTTGTATATTTCCATGTTTCCCATAATCATCTTGAAACTGCTTTCACTGGTTTTCCATTATGAACATACTTTGGAAATACTAGCTTGCATCAATGCATTTGACTAATTTATGCTTCAGAGAAATGGTACCTAAAATTTCACAGTATTGGAGCAAAACATTTTTCTCCTAGTCACATTTTTTGTGAACATTTCTTTTTTAAAGCAATTTTGCTTTCAAGCTTCTGAAAATATTTGCATCTAATCGGAGAGCATTCTGGGATCATTATACATATCCTCATAATGTTAAACATTGCAAACATGAATAAATGTTGTGTGTTTTAAAACATTTTTTTTTATTGGAACTGTCAGTAGTGCAGTCTGAGGTTACAACATTTATTTAGCCCGCTCGCCCTAGTAACGTTTTTTTCATTAATGAACCATAAATACAAGTTTAGACGGCTTTAGCGTATGGATACAAATAATACATCAACTACAGGCAATTCCCTTCCCTGCTCCATAATGTGGTAATGTAAACTGGCAGACAAAGGGTTTGTGCTGCAGGGCGATGGGCCCTTTTGTCTCAACGACAAAATAAAAATGAAAACTTGTTGTCCTTGGCCCCAAACAATATGCTCTGGGCATCGGGCTATATGAATTCCACACCACTGACCGTGTAATAAACAAGTTTGGAGCCAAACTGTTGAGGCAAGTAGGCATGTGGACATACTAGTTGACGCTTGTTATTTCTTCTCATCTAACCTGCTCTTAAAAGAACAAAATCCTACTCTGTCTTCATGCTGATTTGGTGTGTTGTCTAACTGGACTGGTCCTGTTGTTACCATGCCTTACTCTATTATAAAGAGACAGACACGCAACCACAAGGTGATGGCATCTAAGGGTGTCTTGGTGACTGGAACTCCACCATGCACCCTTTAAGAGCGCAGGATTCACCCTCTTGCTTTGTTCATTCAGCATTCATTTTGATAAGCTGTCTGTTGATAAAGAAGCAGAAGGGCTTTTAACGTGATTTTGCTTTCCCAGTTGTTTGCAATAGCTTTGTAGTGCTTTTGACATCTGCTAGTTTAAGTCCGTCTTCTCATCCTTACATTATGCCTATTTCTGAATGTTTGAAAACTCCCTTCACCGTGTCGACACTAACTCTTTGGGAATAACTTTAAACTTACAAGGACGAGCAGTAGTTCAGTCCATAGGTTCACATTTGGGTCATGGAAGCAGCAATTGTACATCATTCCCTGCCCGCTTGGTAGTCCATTATGACAGTGCGTGGTCACTATACCCAGAGCTCAAGTAGATAGGTACAAACTGAAGTTTAGAGACTTTACCTTTGCATGTTTTCACATTTCTTTTCAGTTTTGGTGTTAGCCAATAATTTTTTTTCACTTTACTTAAATTATATGTATAATAATAATTAGGCATTTCAGTCCATACTCTCTATCCTTTGGTCTGTTGTTGTGTCATTCACATTTTTCTTTCGTCCACTACAGCTTAAAGCATGGGTGGGGCGACTTCAGCCATTGAATAACTTCACTGCGAGTGACTGCAATTTGCCCTTTATAAAGGGGTACATCCACAGAAAACATAGTTTTCTTAACTGCCTTTGACTAACATGGTAATTTGTGCTTCTTCAGACATTACAAATATTTTAGCTTTTTGATTATTTAAATTTTTTTTTTATTTTTTTTTATTTATTTTTTTTAAATTTGATTCAGGTCCCCGCAGCTTCCACAATGGTAATGGTGTGCAAAAATCATAACAAAACAAACATTGGCAAAACCAAAAGACTGGTGCCCACCGGTAGACTTGTTGGCATTGCTGTTAGCTTCTTTGAACAGATTACCATGCTCAAAGGAAGGGGCGGCCTTTCGGGTCATTCCTAGAACTTTGAAAGCAAGATAACGAAGCTTAGCTTAACACAATGACTAGTTATAATGAAAGGCCACTATGCATGTTTCAATGCAGAGTAAGATGCGACAGCCAAACCAGCAGCTAAGAGCAATGTCCCCATAACTGAGGCGACTGTTAGACTGCCTAAACTGCAGGCTGGGTGATTTGATCCACGGCTGATTTGCACCATAATCACTTGCAGCGCAAGAGTTCCCGCTAGATATATGTATATTTTTACTTTTTGAGTTTTGGTACAGATCCAACCATTCAAAACCTACTTTGCACAACCCATATAAAGACCTTTCTGCACATTGTCGAGACAGTCTATATTGAAGAATGAGTAGGGAAAACGCAGCAGTATTTATTTGGTCAATGAGGATAGTTGAAGTGACTGTGAAAGAGGAGAAAGGACAGCTTTTGGTCCTAGACAGTGATAGGGTTTCATAACCACTATGGATTGGCAGTGCAGAAGGCTGCCATGCAACAGCCTCTGAATGAGCTCTTTCAAACTAAGTGCTGCAACTTATTGGAAACGACCTACTCCTTTGGTACTTTTATAACTGAATAAAATGGCATTTGTATCGAATTTTGTCTGTGGTTTGGAAATTACAGGTAATATCAGCATAAGTCCACAGTTCTCTTCTGTGGTGAATTGGCGAGAAATACCTTAAACCTAACATATATGTTTACGCTTCAGAAGAAGCCATCCATCAGGTTAGCTCACCAAGGGACCAACGCCAAGACTGGCCCTCCCAGACTCTGCACTTGAACACATACTAATCATGAAGGTCTACATGCAGCAGAAGGGGAGAGGACGAAAACTAAAAACTAAGAGGGTGCTCTGTGCCCCAGTTTGTGAGGATGAAGAGGAGCACGTTAGTGCCTCCTGGATACTCCTTTTTTCATCTAGAAGCTTCCTGTGTCTGAAATGATGAGCCACAGTTTCCTGTCCTGGTCATGTGCCCACTATGTATTCCCTTTTCTGTACTCTCCATCAGGGTACTCTCCACTACGTTGGTGTGCAAGGCTTTACTGTGCACTTCAGGTTGATTTTCTATGCAGTCTGTGGAATTTCTAAGTTCAATTCCTGATTGTTTTGTTGCCATTTTTCCTATATTTTAAGGCAGTGCACACTTTTATTGTAGTGAGCAGCTTATATTTTCAGTGGCAGTGGTACACATCTGGCTTGCTTTTCTTTTTGCTCTTGTTCTTGTGTTTGCTTGGCTACCCCTAGGGTCCAAACCGCTAAGCAGAAGTGTCTAGTTGCTTTCTGATGCAGTGCACCACACAGATGAGGTTGCAGAAGTGGCTGCGGTGGCGTATGACAGCTGAAGAGCAGCTGGAAAAGAGGAGATGCTTATAGCAAGCATGCCCAGAAAATATCCTTATTGCATCATGTACAAATAACCTGTAGTTCTAGACTCCTCGGTTTGCTGGTATTTTAAGTCTAATGTTGGCAGTGTCCTACTTACTTCGTCTCAGCATTTTGTTATGTGTCCTAACACGGTTATACATTGTTAAGATGACGACAGCAGGGATATTGGTGACAATGGTGCCTGTAATACTGCCTCGCTTTTTCTGAGTAGCTGCTTTAATGGGAGGTTTTTGGAACATCTGAAACTCCTGAGGCCTTTTCCGTTTTTTTAAAGTCTGGTGTTAGCCAAGACCTTTCTGTTTTTAATAGCAAATATTTACACTCTACGTGCTTATTAGTGCTTTCAGTCAACCAACTTCATCTATTGGTCTTTTGCAGCGCCATTCACACTTTGCCTCCACCTACTACTAGCTAAAGCACGGGGCACAGGATGAGCCCACTTAAGCCTTTAGTTTACCTTACTGAATGCCTAATAATAATAATAATTATTATTATTATTATTTGCTCAATGTGTATGCCCACACAATACGTAATCGGGGACTACCAACAAAATTCACACAGAAAATAAGCAGTGGCAAAGCAGAAAAGCCAGTGCCAAACTAACTAGCTTTGTCGATACTTTCTTTAAATCCACTTGAAACTACTGAGAGTGGCAAAGCTGCCTGTAGGTTTCCTTAGTATAGATGCAAAATGCAACATAAGACAGATTTGAGTTTGGGTTCAATTTAGTTTTTCCAAAGACCTGGGAAAAGCTTTACATGCAAGGTCGAAGAAAAGTAACAAACATTTTGGGCCTGATTACGACCTTGGCGGATGGGATACTCCTTCACAAACGTGCCAGATATCCTGTCCGCCGTATTACAAGTTCCATTATTGTATTGTAATCGTATTTATACAGCACTTACTACCCCTGACGAGGCGTCGAAGCGCTTTTCGGTGAGTAGCACGCTACTCTGGAACCCAACAAGATTTAGTGATGGATTAGTATAGGGAAATAATGAGTACAGTTTTAGTATTATTATGAGTTAATTTGAGCCCCGGATATGAAGAGTTTGTTAGTTAGATTGACTGGAGTAATGGAGGGGTGGAGGAGGAAAGAAATCCAGAAGTGTTAATTGGGAGTATATCCTTAATTTACTCAACCCAAAGTCTTAGGATGAGTAAAGGGGGATGGAGGAGGGAAGAGTATGTGGAAGGGTTAGGGACAGCATAGTAGCAGGGTGAGATAAATGCGGGAGAATTTAGTAGTGTTGTGTGGGAGGTCACAGTAGTAGAGTGAGGTTTGGTGAGTTAGATGTGGAAGCGGAGGGAAGAGCTTAGGCAGAGTTATTTAGGAGATGAAAGTAGTAGAAAGGATTTGGGATGAGTCAGAGTGAGAATGGAGGATAGTTTGATAGAGACATGACATATGATGATGAGTAGATAAGTGTGATAAGATGAGAGCAGGAATTCATAGATATCTAGTATAACAACCCACCCAGGAGCCATGCAATGACCCACGAACATGCCAAGCACAAACATATACACATATATATGTGTGTGTGTGTGTGTGTGTGTGTGTATGTATATGTGTATATATATATATATATATATATATATATATATATATACACACACATATGCACATACAATACATAATTAGAACCATGGGTAAAATATACTTAGTCAAACAGGTTTAAAGAGTGTGTATTTTATTGTTATGACATAGTAGCAATACATATTTTCTAAAGAAACTATACATAACTAGAAATATACACATAATCTGAAAAAAATATTTATCAGCATAGGCATATGCAGTCCATAGTTGTTTGAATATGGTGGTTATGAAGGAAAGAGCCAACTCTTGAGTAGTTTTCTGAAGACACGAAAGTTATCTGTGGCTCTTATAGTTTGGGTAATGAATTCCATAGTTTGGCTGCTTAATGGAGAATGATGTACCACGTAAATAGTCTTTTTCTTGTATGGTGGTGTTCTAATGCGGGGTGCCAATCTTGAGCGGAGGTTTCTTTTTTGGATGTATTTGGTTATTTTGTTTCTGATAAAAAGCAGTCCTGTTCCATGTATAGCTTTGTGGGTGATACAAAGCAGCTTGAAAGTGCATCGTCTGGCAACGGGTAACCAGTGTAGTGCTCTTAAGGCAGGGGAGATGTGGGCTTGCGGCATTACATGTAATAGTAGCCTGGCTGCGGAATTCTGGATATGTTGTAGTTTTTCATAATAGATCGAGATGATCCATGGTAGAGGCCATTGGCATAATCCAGTTTGGATAGTACAAGCGAGATAGTAGCTTGCACCTTGTGTGGAAATCTGCTGTGGGGGAAGATACGTTGTAAAGTCTTCAAGGTGATGAAGCTTGTTCGTGCTAATTTGTCCACTTGGGCATTCATAGTTAACTTGGAATCCATGGTGATTCCTAGGTTTTAAGGAGATGGTCCGAGATCGTCAGGCCAGGCGCACAGAGGGTCATAATTTTTCCAGTCACCACATGTAAGGAAATGCCTCCTTGGCATGGTTACCCCCTGACTTTTTGCCTTTGCTGATGCTAAGTTTTGATTTGAAAGTGTGCTGAGGCCTGCTAACCAGGCCCCAGCACCAGTGTTCTTTCCCTAACCTGTACCTTTGTTTTCACAATTGGCACACCCTGGCATCCAGGTAAGTCCCTTGTAACTGGTACCCCTGGTACCAAGGGCCCTGATGCCAGGGAAGGTCTCTAAGGGATGCAGCATGTCTTATGCCACCCTGGGGACCCCTCACTCAGCACAGACACACTGCTTGCCAGCTTGTGTGTGCTGGTGAAGACAAAACGAGTAAGTCGACATGGCACTCCCCTCAGGGTGCCATGCCAACCTCACACTGCCTATGCAGTATAGATAAGTCACCCCTCTAGCAGGCCTTACAGCCCTAAGGCAGGGTGCACTATACCATAGGTGAGGGCACCAGTGCATGGGCACTGTACCCCTACAGTGTCTAAGCAAAACCTTAGACATTGTAAGTGCAGGGTAGCCATAAGAAAATATGGTCTGGGAGTCTGTCATACGCGAACTCCACAGCACCATAATGGCTACACTGAAAACTGGGAAGTTTGGTATCAAACTTCTCAGCACAATAGCACAATAAATGCACACTGATGCCAGTGTACATTTTATTGTAACATACACCCCAGAGGGCACCTTAAAGGTGCCCCCTGAAACCTTAACCAACTACCCGTGTAGGCTGACTGGTTTTAGCAGCCTGCCACACTCGAGACATGTTGCTGGCCACATGGGGATAGTGCCTTTGTCACTCTGTGGCTAGTAACAAAGCCTGTACTGGGTGGAGGTGCTTCACACCTCCCCCCTGCAGGAACTGTAACACCTGGCGGTGAGCCTCAAAGGCTCACCCCCTTTGTTACAGCACCACAGGGCACTCCAGCTAGTGGAGTTGCCCGCCCCCCTCCGGCCACTGCCCCACTTTTGGCGGCAAGGCCGGAGGAGATAATGAGAATAACAAGGAGGAGTCACTGGCCAGTCAGGACAGCCCCTAAGGTGTCCTGAGCTGAGGTGACTCTGACTTTTAGAAATCCTCCATCTTGCAGATGGAGGATTCCCCCAATAGGGATAGGAATGTGACCCCCTCCCCTTGGGAGGAGGCACAAAGAGGGTGTACCCACCCTCAGGGCTAGTAGCCATTGAGTACTAACCCCCCCAGACCTAAACACACCCTTAAATTTAGTATTTAAGGGCTCCCCAGAACCTAGGAACTCCGATTCCTGCAACCTAAGAAGAAGAGGACTGCTGAGCTGAAAAACCCTGCAGAGAAGACGGAGACACCAACTGCTTTGGCCCCAGCTCTACCGGCCTGTCTCCCCACTTCTATAGACACTGCTCCAGCGACGCTTTTCCCCAGGACCAGCGACCTCTGAATCCTTAGAGGACTGCCCTGCTCTAGAAGGACCAAGAAACGTCCGAGGACAGCGGCTCTGTTCACTCAAGACTGCAACTTTGTTTCCAAAGAAGCAACTTCAAGACAACTGCGTTTCCCGCCGGAAGCGTGAGACTTGCTACTCTGCACCCGACGCCCCCGGCTCGACTTGTGGAGAAACAATACTTCAGGGAGGACTCCCCGGCGACTACGCGACAGTGAGTAGCCAGAGTTGCCCCCCCTGAGCCCCCACAGCGACGCCTGCAGAGGGACTCTCGAGGCTCCCCCTGACCGCGACTGCCTGACTCCCAGATCCCGACGCCTGGAAAAGACTGCACCCGCAGCCCCCAGGACCTGAAAGATCGGAACTCCAGTGCAGGAGTGACCCCCAGGAGGCCCTCTCCCTTGCCCAGGTGGTGGCTACCCCGAGGAGCCCCCCCTTGCCTGCCTGCATCGCTGAAGGGACCCCTTGGTCTCCCATTGATTTACATTGGAAACCCGACGTGTGTTTGCACACTGCACCCGGCCGTCCCGTCCTGCTGAGGGTGTACTTCCTGTGCTAACTTGTGTGTCCCCCCCCCCCCCCCCCCCCCTCGGTGCCCTACAAAACCCCCCTGGTCTGCCCTCCGAAGACGCGGGTACTTACCTGCTGGCAGACTGGAACCGGGGCACCCCCTTCTCCATTGAAGCCTATGCGTTTTGGGCACCACTTTGAACTCTGCACCTGACCGGCCCTGAGCTGCTGGGGGTTCAGAGCAACCCCAAAGTTACCACACCAACGGTGGGCTACCTTGGACCCAAACGTGAACCCCGTAGGTGGTTTACTTACCTGCAAGAACTAACAAAATCTTACTCCCCCTAGGACCTGTGAAAATTGCACTGTCTAGTTTTAAAATAGCTATATGTGATTTATTTGAAAACTGTGTATGCTATTTTGATTATTCAAAGTTCCTAAAGTACCTACCTGCAATACCTTTCATTTAAAGTATTACATGTAAAATTTGAACCTGTGGTTCTTAAAATAAACTAAGAAAATATATTTTTCTATACAAAAACCTATTGGCCTGGAATTGTCTGAGTGTGTGTTCCTTATTTATTGCTTGTGTGTGTGTACAACAAACGCTTAACACTACTCCTTTTGATAAGCCTACTGCTTGACCACACTACCACAAAATAGAGCATTAGTATTATCTCTTTTTGCCACTATCTTACCTCTAAGGGGAACCCTTGGACTCTGTGCATACTATTCCTTACTTTGAAATAGTGCATACAGAGCCAACTTCCTACACCACATATGAGTATTTCTGTTTTGTAGGTATTTAGTTTGAGATGGCTCCAGGTCATCCACTGATCAACGGCTCTGAGTCAACTGAAGACTTCTGATTTTTCAGTGTTTTTGGGGCATTCTAATTTAAGTAGTATTTGTGTGTCATCTGCATAGTTGTAGCATGTGAGATGGAAATCCTTGATCAGTTCTGGTAAAGATATTTTGTAGATGTTGAAAAGCAAAGGTGAGATGATTGATCCTTGGGGGGCCCCTGCTTTTGTGAGGTAGGGTTCGGACGAGAAGGGGTGTGAGTGGATGATATTAGATCTTTTTTGAAGATAGGAAGTAATCCAGTCGAGAGCAATCCCTTGTATGCCAGCTTCGTGAAGTCTTTGAATTAGGGTGTCATGGTCAACCGTATCAAAGGCAGCTGAGGGGTCCAAGAGAAGTAGTGCAGCCAACTCCATTTCGGTTGACTGTGTTTTTAAGATCATCCCAGATTGCTATGAGTGCCGATTCAGTGCTTCTTTCTGGGCGGAATCCAGTTTGGAAGTCTGAAAGTATAGAATTGTCTTCAATGAATTGTGACATCTGGGCGAATGCTGCTCTTTCTATCAATTTGCCCAGGAAAGGTCCATTTGTGATTGGTCTGTAGTTGTTGGGGTCTTGTGGGTCTAGGTTTGTTTTCTTTAATAAAGGTCGTATGTATGCCTTTTTCAGGTGTACAGGAAAAGTTCCTGAAGTTAAAGAGTTGTTGATGATTCTTCTTACAGGTGTGGCAGCAGAATTAGATACAAGAATGTTCTTGAAGATTTGTGGTGGGCAAGGGTCAGAAGGGCAACCAGAAGGTCTGCTTGCTTTGACCAAATCCATAAATTACTCCTGGGATATTTGTTTGAAGGACTGTAGAGGTTGGGTTGGTTTATTCTGAGAGGGTATTTTATGAAAGGGGTTGGAGCTGATGTTTTTCTTCTGTTTTAAATAGGAGTCCAATGTGTCTGCCTTGGTTGTGTAGTGAGTTACCAATTTGTTTGTGAAATCTTGAGTAGTGGGATGACTTCCTTCCATGCATGTAGGTTTTCGAAATTCATTGAGAATTTTAAAAAAATCCTTGGTTGTAGATTGAGCATTTTGAATTCTGTCTGAGTAGTACCTTTTTTTGTTTTAGCTTTTTTGATTGATTTGTATATCCTGTTAAGTTTGTGTAGCTGCAGTTTGTCTTGACTGTTTGTTTTGAGCCAGGTCCGCTGCAACTTTCTGATTTGTTGCTTTATCTTTTTAAGTTCTGTGTTTCTCCAAGGTGTTGGTTTTCTTTTGTTGTGTTTAGTTTTATGTGGTATTAGGATATCAAAAGCTTCCTGTAGCCACTCAAAGTTTTGGCACTGAATTAATTGTATCTAGATCTGTGTTGGCTGTTAGTTGTGTTTCTAAGTCATCCAAATTGAGTTTGTTCCATGGTCGATAGGTGTATGTATATAAGTAGTTGTGGGGTGTGTTGATTTGTGGAGTTGTATGTCGGAAAGTTATCAAATGGTGGTCTGACCAAGAGATTGGCGTGATGCTATGAATAGTAACTAGTTCAGGCTTAGCAAAAATGACATCTAGGATGTGACCAGCAATGTGTGTGGGATTGTGTACAATCTGGCGTAAGTTCAATGCGACTAGGGCAGTGGTGATAGCTTTTGGATGGGGCATATTGGGTTTGTCAAACCAAATGTTTAGATCCCCAAGAATGCATAGGTTGGAGTATAGTATAATAAGGTTTGAGACTGTGTCTAGAAAAGCATCTGGGAATGTGGAGTTGTTAGGTGGAGGTCTGTAAAGGAGGAGAAAGTTACAGGAGGAAGTTGGAGTAGGGTGGCATCTGGTAAGGAGGGCTTCACAACCTTGTATGGAGATGTTGTCTGTTTTACTGAGGTTCAATGCCTGTTTGAATATAATGGCTAGTCCACCTCCTCTCTTGCCTATACGGTTTTGTGTGATGGTTTGATAGCCTGGAGGAACGGCTTCGTGCAACACTGGGGCCATGTCATCTCCCAACCAGGATTCAGTTATGAATAGTAAGTCGGGTTGTGTCTGTGAGCAGGTCGTAGATGTGATGCTTGTTTTTTTAGAGTGATTGAGCATTTATGAGCTGGCAGTTTAGAAAAGGTGTGTTAGTGGTAGTGTTGTTTTGTTTAGGAGAAGGGTAAGTAGTATAATGTGAGCTTGAAGCAGGAGTGTTGCTAGTTGTGATAACTGCTTGAGGCTCACAATAGTCTTGCTTCTCAATATAGTGTTCCTCTTCCAGGAGGTTAAGGAGGCATTTTGTTGGGTCTGTGTGTGTCTGGGTGGTGGACTTGGTGGCTGAGAGAGCCATGAGGAGTGTACTGTTTTTTGTAGGGTAGTTTTATTATGTAATAGACAAGGGGATGCAAGGTTGCTATGAGTGGCATGTTTTTTTATTTTGTTTGCGTTTGTTTAGTGTGGATGGAGTATGGGTTAGGGGTGGTGGAGGAGCATGTGGATCATGATGTAAGGCTCTAAATTGTGCAATGGAGGAGAGGTGAGTGAATGAAAGCCGCTGGGTTGGGGTGCTTGTGGTAGGTGTTTGTGAAGAGTGAGAAAGTAGGGGTGGAGATAGGATGGAATTTGTATTCTTTGTGTAGTCCTGAGGGTGGGAGTGGGTATGACGATAAGTGTAATGTAAGTTTGTGCTGATGTTTGTGGTCTGCATTGTTTTTGTGGAATAGTGAGACAGGATATTGGTGTAGTTGTTTTTGGTGAGGGATTTGCATGTGAGTTAGTGCTGGTGAGTGGAAATTGATTGTTAGATGGGCTGTTGATGTGTTTTGGAGATGAATGTACGAGGTGTGTAAGAGGTGATGGATGTGTGTCAGGGGAGTTAGTGTTAGTTGCGATGACTGGAAGAGGTAATATGTGTGGTGGAGTGAAATGTGGGGATTGTATAGTTGTGTGTAATTGGTGAAGAGAGGGGAAGAGTGTTTGTAGATGGTGTGTTTGAAGGCAGGGTTTGGGCATTGTTATGATGACAGGTGGTATGTGTGGAGCAAACAGCGGATAGTGTTGTTGGTTAGTATGAGCTGAGAGTGTGTATCTTGAACTTGTGTTGAACTATGTGTTATTGAACTTAAGTGAAATAGCACGGTTTAGTTAACTGAAGGCACATACCAATTTTACGTGAACCACCACACCAACTATGTGTGTCAGTGCTTCCACTGATGACCAGATATGATAGTGGATATGCAGTTAGTGGCAAGGGCATGGTGGCTAACCTTCAAAGTCTCATAACATTTTACGACTAACTGTGGCAGCTTCTGTACATTCTTAAAATAATGAACTAGCCTGTCCTCATTAATATATAATTCCGCTGACTATAATGGCAGTCCAGCAAAATGACTCGACTTAAAGATGTTTTGCTAAAGAACACCATAACATTATTGTTTCTGCTTTTACTGGATGTTCTGGTGTGGCTATACTAAAAGTACACCTAGGCATCTACCATAAAGTAGACTTATGAATCTTGTACACCTCTGGGAGTTGTAAACATTGTGCCAGAAATAATAGACCTTAATTACATGCAATAATTCTATAATACTCCATGACTGCTTACACTTTACACTTAAGTCCTTCTTATAGTTTCACTTGCCCTTCAGATCTCCCCCCTTCATCTATTTGCACAACTCCAACCAACTCTACTTTCCATGGATCTTTGGATACCACACCTTTAAGTAATCATACATACATTTACATGGACCACATATCACCTGTCTTCTTCCCTTGTTAATTCTTCCTTTGCTGACACCAACCTTGAGAAACCGGTGCCACTGTATTTTTCACCCTGAGATATTCCAAACATAAAATGTGTGCTCCTGAAGAGGGTGTGGTCTGCCTGGCCAACATGGTGGACGAACACTGAGCGGGCTTAGACCTGATTTCTGTTTACCCACATTTCACCGACAGGAACTCGAGGTCGCACAGCCAGAAAGACCGTCATGGGGTGACTCTGCCTCAATGGGGGACTGGCGGATTGAAGGTGAGAGCACTGGGATGGAGGAAGTGGCGCACATAAGCCCTGGGGAGACGCCTGGCAAAACCACTGTGAGCTCACGCGGCCCTCTACCTCTGACTGTGCATTGCTTTGGAGCTCACTAGCGGATTGCACGTGCTTCGCAGCGGGTCGTTGCCATGGCTGTGCTCTCCACTGCTGCTCCTGTGCCGAGGCCTGGAGTTCGGCAGCCCCCGCGTCTGGGAACACTGTGAACCCCCCCCCCCCCCCCCCCTTTTGAAAGACTAGCGATTCCCTGCATAACCTCACTGTAGGTGGGGGCCTATAGTAGTTTTGATTGCAGGACATCGAGTAGGTGGCACCAATCCAATAGTGACTGAAGGTGAAGTGGGACTTGACTCTCCCTCATCGAATGGAGTCAACCGTTGACGGCCCTCACCGCAGATAGGGGCGTAAGGACAATGGGCTACTGCACCTGCCAAATCGCAGCACATACATATGCAACTTGTAAAACGACAGGTGGGATATCCGTCATGCTTGTGATGCACTAAGATCGCAATTAGACCCTTTATTCTTATACATAGGAAGACCATTGCTTACGACTAACAGACCACAGGCACACACTTTTTTTTTTTTTCATATGGTGTGGGTGTCGTGCAGTTCTGGAAAGATGTTCTCACTGTCCTATCCAAAGTAACAAGTAAAAGATAAAAGCATACTCCCATATTAGGACTACTGGGGCAAATGCACAGAACGATAAGTGCAATACACGCTTGAGGGTTCTTAAACCTAGGAATACTGTTGGCTAAGTGAAACATTGCTACGGTCTGAAAAGCAAGTAGTGCCCCAGTTGTCAAGCCATGGTTGTAGGATGTCAAGGAGTAACTCTAGATCAAAAAAGCCCCCATCATAATGCAACAAAGATTGCAATGGAAGGGCACAGTTCACACTGAATGGGGCACTATTTTACTAGCTCATCTGAACAGACGAAAGGTCTCAGTGAAGTTGGTACAGATCCCAACCCAGAAAGCTTCACAGAACCACACAATACCATGGACCTCCTGGTTGTTCTCTGCCTCTCCCCATTCTAGTCAAGATAGCGCCAAATTAAAAGAACGGCCCAGAAGTCAAGAAGCACGTTGGAACACTGATCATGACATGTATAACTGAGGTGTATATGTACATGCCACAACTGAAGAATAGGCAGGTATTAGAAACTGTTGGCCACATACATGTGCTCAGCAACTGACTGCATGCAGGGTGGTGGTCCACAGCATGTTTTCCTTTGCCCAATGCTACTCCACAAGAGGGAAGGAAGTGCACTGCTAATTGTTCTGGAGCAGTTTGTGCAACTCTTCCCAATCTACTATTAAAATGGTTAAAAATGTTCACGTAGGGTGTCTGACAGTGCACAGTGGAATCATAGATGATGTTAAATCGTGTACCCCATGTGCTTATAACTGGACAAAAGCATAGTTTGTTTTTGTAAAATGAAAACCGATATCAAATTGGAGTGCCTTGCATATATTTAATAGATGACTTGTTGGAAATGGGGATTGTCTGAAAGTCAATGTACAAAGCAAACCGTGCCCTGTTAATTCTGAATAGCAAATATGCAGCTTTAACTTGCCTGAATCCAAACGTGTTAATCTGCTCAAAATTGAATACAACTGTACTTTGCCTGAATGCAGCCTTCCATGAATTAGACAGAGTAAGAGATTCTGACAGCAGTGGCACAGTTTTTTTTTTTTTTTTTTTTTTTTTAACAAATGCTGTAGGTTAGATTAGGGAAGTGTTTGCTGGTTTCTTCTTAGTTTCACAGTTACCTGTTTGTATGTTTTTTACGTGTCCGTGAGTTTTAAAGGGTATGTAGGATCTACTGGAGCATTTAAAAATAAACACCAGCTGTTAACTTGCTCCTGTAACTTGACCATTACAAAGTGTGACGCCAGTGGGTGAACACCGGTTCATGGTAGTGTGTGCAAATTGAAAAATCGACTAGCTTAAGAAAATATATTTACGTCGAGACATTCCTAATAGGGGCAAATCGACAGAACTCTGGCTGCACATTGGCTGTTTCTTCACATATTTGAGACTCCCTGGCAATTGTAAGTGTTGAACATGCTTATCTGATAAAAGTATGGCCTAATTTGTGGGTGCGCGTTCTTTGAAAGCCCTTGCCACTGTGGACATTTTGAAATGAAGATTTGACATTTTCACCACAAATAAGTTCATTAAAATTGGCTGACTGCTCAGCTATTCTTTATTCTATGTTAATTTTATTCATTCCATTAAAGTAATGCTCATTTTGTAGTAAGCAACACATATTATCTTGTTAAGAGCAAGTAGTTTAGCTGGAAATACTAGCCACACTGTCCTGCCGTATGCCTTCTCAGCCCCCTCATGTCTACTAGTATGGTGATAATGATCAACGTTTTGCTGTTTCTGCAATTGCACACGTTTTATATAGTGGTGTACATGTGTTTGCTAGATTTGACAGGATCCCTGTGGATGAAACAGGAGGCCTGGGGGAGAGCTCCGGCATCTTCCACATGTCTCTGGCTGGAACTGGTTGCGTCTGCCTACAAGGAGCTTTTTTTGTAGGTTTGTTGTGTAGGACATTTGCGTCATACATGGCCAACATTTTTTATTCTATCTTTACCTGTAGGGGAATTGAGTCTGCCGTCGATGTCTTTTTGTTCGGAACCATCAGCTTTAGATCATGTAAAACGCACCTTGGTTCAGTCCACACAAGTATTTTATTTACTCCGTTTTTATATTGGACTTTAGTTTTTTTTTTTTCCAACTCCATGTAATCTGTGATGGGCGTTTTCACAATAAGCAAATAGCATCTGAAAATGGATGCTACAGAAAAGGAAAACATTTTTTCACACTTTAGCGTCTGTTTTCAGATGCTTTTGTCTGTTCATGTTCCCACTACACAAACGAGAGTTGGCAAAGCTAACGTGGATCCTATTTGTTTTTGCCAATGGTTGTATTTATATGTACTCCACTTGGAGAGGAGGAGCAAGGCAAGCATTTGTTATAGGAATTTGAACAAGATAACATGGTTGCTCGTCTGGGGAAACAAATTGAGCAATCTCTGTTAAGAGCTCATTGTGTTTATGCTCACCATTGTCCTCAGTAGTGGCCTCAAGGTCACAGATTTGAATCCTGGCAAGGTTGAACAGGATTTACCCTTCGAAGTTATTAGGTTTTGTACTACTAAATTAGTTAATGTTAACACCTATTAATTACGGTGCTTTGAACTAGCACATGTGCGATATGAATCTAAAATCTTCTAAACCACTCGATTCACCTTTGCTCCAACTGTCACCTGCTAATAAGTTTTTATTTTTTTTATTTTTATTTTGAGCACTAATGTTTTTACGGGTCATATGGTGCCCGTAACTTAACTTCAGTTTTGCTAAGGCCTACCTCCGTCTTCTACTCCCTCTCCACTTTACATTGCTTATTCAGTCACGGTGCTCCTTGATTATTGCTGTTCCCGTTAGTCTTCCTTCCTGTCATGATGTGGCTAGGATTTAATCCGGGTGCGGGAAGGGGAGAGGTGTGTGTGTGTGTTGTGTGGTGTTTTTTATTTATTTATTTTTTATATAAATCCTCCTGGTTTTAGTAGCACCGCACTGCTTTTTGACACACATGATTGTATATTGTGGCTTAGAGGAGGTTGCTCTTTAGAAGGACATTCTCTGCACCTTTTATATGCCTCCATCTTATTTCTAATTTTGGTGACTTGCCTTCTTTTTAGCTTCCCTTATTACCCCACCTACCATTTCATATTTTTAATCTTGCATTGTTTTCTCTGATCCATATTCATATCTTTTTATGCTCACGTGTTGTGTGTTCCCATATAGCTGTCTGCAGGCCTGGTCACTCTGCTTCTCTTCCTGATATGGTTGGTCCTCGCCCATTTCTTTTCACTGATCTTAGTTTTCTTGCTCACATTGTATTGAATTTATTTTTATTGAGCACTTGCCTTATTGTAATATTATTGCCTCAACCCTCCCTTCCAAGCCTTCATATTTACTTAACCTCGACAATGGCGAGTACAATTCATGGAGCTAACAATTAAACCCTCCTGATAATGAGTTTAAACCAGTGTTTGGAAAAAGAAAAAGTACATCTTCAACTGCTTCTACTTTATGGTGTATCTTCTGGTTATCTCGTATGATTATCTCTATTTGCCTCTAATAAGCTTTTATGTCTTTATTATTTTTTTACTTCATTTGGGTTTAAAAAAAGGCTTTTCACGTTAAGTGAAGGGCCTAGAATTGTAGAGAACGGTTCAGAATTTAAACTGGTGAAGATGTGAGATTACTAGATAACTGTCACCAAGCACGCTGTGCTCGAGTCGCGGTTTTACATTTAACTACTTTTGTGTAAGTTCACTTAAATTACTACAATTGGATTAACTCTCCGGAAACAATCTTTTTTTTTTTTTTTTTTTAAGAAAAACTCAGGACTGCAGCATTGCACCGATGGTACCTTGGAGTAAGTCACGTGGTAACTTCACAGACATTTGAAACTGAGGTTTTCTCAGATAACTTCTAGCTCGAAGGTGCCAGTCCTGTTATGCCTCTGCACACCTACGTAAGGCCAGAAATTATGAACGGAATAGTAGGGAGGAAATCACCTCCCTTTCATTTTACAGTTAGATACCAGGGACTGTGGTTCCTGGAAATTACACTTCAGAGTCCCATGTGTATGGATGTGAACATAAACTAAAAACTGATTTTTTTAAAATCATATTTCAATATTAGCCATCTATAATGGCAGAGTTAGGCATAAACGTCTGTAAATAGTAATTGTAGTTGCATTTTTTAATGCTTCACACTCTTGTTTCGCGTCAGCTTTAGTTTAAAATTAGTGTCTGTTGACATGTGTTCCAGTTTGCTCAGAAACGAATGTTTTCTTCTCGTGACACAGCATTTCCAGCCAATTCCAGAGAACTTGACCTTTCTAGAGGACATTTTGCATAGGATAAATGTATCCTGGGTATATTTTCGGTTAAATCTAAGAATTACATTTTGCCGTTTAGGCCTGCAGATAGCATCAGCATCTTGTATATCACCGAGAAAGAAAGCACAAACGTGGAATGCGACCTCTTTATCACATGAGTTATCTAGCCAAAGGGTGCTTCAGAAACAACACATTTGTCTCTCCCTTCTTGGAAAAACAAGGTCAGGCATATCATTTTTACAGTGTTGCAGCATGAAAGGTTCAAGTGAGCCCAATGGGTAATGTGCTGCTGTCATGAGATTTTTGTGCTGATGGCCAATCTCCTAACAAGCGGTCTGACGCAGCTTTTCATCTTGCAGAGGTTGATGAAACCAGTGCTGTTGAATAGGGCAGCTGAAGAGGGGTTGGGTGCACCTGTTGTTTAAAACGTTATTTTAACTTCTAATCTTGGCAGCAAAGGCTGTGTGAAACAAGGTAAAATTTATTGATCACTCCTATACAGCAGGTAACGACCTCACTGCACGACCGACCACACATCAGGCATGGAATAGTGTGTGTTAGAGCACATTTTTCCATAAGATACACTGCCTTTCTCCATAGCAAGCTCTTCTGTTGCTTTTGGCTAGTGAACCCCCTTTGTCCTTTCCGAGTCCTCTGTTCTCACCTCATCCGTCACAGCTCTGATTTGAGGTTGGGGAAAGCGAATGGGGTAGCCATAGACGCTGTAGAACCTTTACTGCACATTGTTTCTTGACCCTTCGGAGATGCTTGTCCAAGAGTGCAGCCAGTGCTTTCCAAATGTGAGACCTGTTGCCTTTGTAAATGCTTAATTTATTTTAGTGGTCCCAGTCCAAAACACAGCTTCCCTCCCCCCCTGATCATCCACAGAGCTCTTCTGTTGATGTGACACGTTGTCACTTTTCTACTTTTAGCACCTGGTATTTACGACCTCCCCTCACCACGTGTTTCCTTTTTGGCTGTCCAGTCTGATCTGCCATTAAGTTACTAAAGAGCCCAATGGTATGCCTCTACATGTGCAACTTTGGTGTTGCCCATGTTGCTGGTAATGATATTTAAGAGTATTTTTAGCGCTCCAAAAATAAATATGTAGTACACACTGTAAAAAGGTACAATGTACTGGTTGCGTTTTATAGATTACTTCCTATTGCTTTTTATGTGTTAGCAGGCTTCTGCTTAGTAAAAACTCATGGAAATCCAGCTCTAGGAAACCTTAAACCGTTCCTTTAGAATCTGTGGCCTCTCTCGATTTTAATGGACGTAAATCAGTAAAAAAAAAAAAAAAAAAAAAGTATCCTCTTAGATTTAATTGCACAACATAGCAGCAAGTGAACTAACTTGATGAAGATTTCGTTATACAAGAGAAATTCTAAATCTTATGAAAAGCATTGTGTGTGAGCAGTGGTGTTACAGGACGAGTTCCTTTTAACACTTAAAAGATTTAAAGATTTGGGGTAGTCTGTCAACCTTGCGGTGGCTGTCGACCACTGCGGCAGTGGTGGTCCAACCGCCACATTACAAAGGATGGGGGCCGACCAGCCAACCTATTGTCGTCCCGCCAGGATTTCAAATCCCGATGGGCTGACAGTGTTGCAGGTTG
Source organism: Pleurodeles waltl (assembly GCF_031143425.1). Lineage (NCBI taxonomy): Eukaryota > Metazoa > Chordata > Amphibia > Caudata > Salamandridae > Pleurodeles > Pleurodeles waltl. The sequence goes on from NC_090449.1 coordinate 158,939,224, forward strand.
TAATCAGCCAGGGGGGGCGGGGCTGGCACTGTCCATGCCCGTGGCCTGGGCAGTGCAGGGGTCCCCCTACCCTGCACCCTCGAAATACGAACGGTCTGCTGTGCATTTTGAGGGTGTTTGTGCCCCCTGCATGCAGCAGCATTGCTGCCAGCTCTATTATGAGCCAGTCAGCCCAGTGGGAAAGTCTTAATGGGTCCGGCAGGGAGGTCGCCAGCACGGTGGTGACCATCCTGTCTGGAGTCTGGCAGATAGGAGTTTCCATTCTCCAAACTCCTATTCAGCCCTGAGTTTGTGATCCAGAATGGAGCAACCAATCCTCGCATGACCTTTTTAACAGCTTATGATTCTGAGGTATTAATTTCACTGTAAAGCATGCTACTGTCTATTTATTTATTTTTTCCGGTTGAGCTCTCGAATAACCAAGCTGCTACTTATAAGGGATTACAGGTGTAAGCCCAAGCAACTTTAGAAGCCTTCTGCACTGGCCTCTGAATCTCTAAAATGGTTTGATGCACAAAGTGCATAAATTACTTGCACAAATCCATATTTTTTTTATTCACAGAACCTGAATTTGCACTCGTACATGGATTTACTCATGTGAAAACTTCAACCAGTAAGCCATCATTGTAAGTGAGAGTAAATCTCACGTGGAGCAGTTTGTGGGTGGTTTAGATGTCCACAAAAGACAGTGAACACATACAAATTTGCAAGTTTTTCATATAATATTTTCAGATGGTTTCCCACCCAGAGTGCTCCATGAGATTTATATCTCTCATGGGCAGGAGTAATGTTTTACTATTTGGTTAGGGGGACTTGAGAGTGGCACACAGTTAGTGGCGGCGTAGACGATATAGGGGATTTACCACAGTCTAATATGCATGTTGTGACAAGAAACAGAAAAATTGCATCAGAATCTACATAGCCTTTCCACATCCAGAAAAAGCATGTTTGTTTAAGCTACTTATATAGCGAAACCTAGCTGAAAGACAGAGTGCTTTAGAGTCCAAAGCAGAGATGGAGTCAACATGCGAAAGGAGGGATAGCTGATTTCTGATTGTGAATTTGGACTAATACTACATCATGATGGGCTTTTTTTTTTTTTAAAGAGGTGGGTCTTCAGATTATTCCTAAATTAAAGCAGGATTTAGGCAGTCCTTATGTTTGTTTGTTTGTTTGACACAAGCTTTATTCGATCGAATAGATCATCAAAGCAACATACAATAATAAATATAAAATATAAAATCAGAAAGGTGTAAAATGTAATTTGATAAAACCCATACAGCGATACACAATAAAAGACTTATCGACTCAAGTTTAAAACTCATTGCTGATAGCAGAGTTACGTATGCGCCATGCTGCTAGCAAATACTTGCTAACGGCATGCATTAAAACCTTAGAATGATGACTTTTTAAGACCCTCAAAGCAGAGGCGCAATCTCTAATCCCCAGTTCCCGACACATGTTACAAATCCACTTTGACCTGGGAGAAGAATATGCGGGACAAAAAAACATAAAATGTTCGACTGTTTCAGATGTTATGCCGCATACAGGACATATATCGGTTACTGTTTTTGTACCCCATCTGCACATCAAAGACTTCAATGGCAACGACCCGAAGCGGAATCTGGCGTATAAACTTTTGCCTAAGATATCGGGTATAGTGTCTAAATATGGTTCTAATTGCGGATACCATTTAAAATCTAAAAAAAGATTTGTTAGACAGCCATGGGATCTGTGAATAATGTAATCATTCCATACATAAGACCAGTATACGCGTTTCAACACTTTAAAATGAACTTTCTCAAGTTTGTGTGGTTTTTCCCAAAAGTCTCCAAGGCCCAGGTTGCCAAACCATGTGGAAACATGTTTTACCCAGGGAATAGAAGTTGAGTTGGGGCATTTTAACAGGTCTAAAAGAGAGGACTTGTAAACATCCAGTTCAGGTACAGTCCGTAGCCTAACCCAATAAAGGAGTGGTCTTAGGATAATTAGGTCAGCTGTCCGTCTTAGGCCCAGATCTGAAAACAATGGAATCAGCGGAGTACTAGGAGGGCTTATGTATATAGAGATGTTGTTCCAGATACCCAGGGTGCATAGATAAGGAGGCCTTTTTTCCTTGATTTTCGTTGAGCCCACCCGAAGTCTGGTTGCACAAAACATTGTGGGCTGACACAACAACATCCGTGGGCTTGGAGCCACCATCTTTAATGTTGCTCTTTTGTCCACCCTGTTGCTTTCTTGACCGTGTGCTCCCCCCCTCAACCCCCTTCATGTTACATCTGTCAGATCACTGATGTAATGTTGCGGTACACAATATTGTTGACAAAGATATTGTGTCAAAAATATTGTTTACCACAATGTCGTGATCCTACACTGATAATGGTAAGTACAGAAATATCAGGGGGAAAATATTGTTGACACTAATCGTAAAATAGTTTGCATTTAAAAAATATATAATTTAAACTTGTATGTTAAAAATGTAATTGTAATATAAATGGAATATATTCCATCATTATTTCATACTATACCTAAATATATACTTATATAACCACACAAACACGTTTGTTTTACATAGTGTAACATAATTAATAAAATATTGCACACAATAATAATTTTAACTATTTTACATGTATTTCTATGAAAATATATATAATTAAATGTTTTATAAATTTTAAATGTATTATCAGCATATATATCTATACGTACTAATACATTTAAACAATTATTAGATTAATATAAAGATCTGTATTAATGTTGCATTATATATTGTAAATATACACAAAACCATTAAAAAATCCTTTTAAAATTAAAGAAAAATATATTAATGGCGACACATAAAATGAAAACACTCTTGCATTAAATACTATAACCATTAACATAAATTTTAAAAAAATAATTTAAAACAGTTGATGCCTTAAACTCTGTCTGACCAACATTATGAAAACTATTGGAGTCTAAAAATATTAAGTATACTATCCCCACTTTAGTTTATCCAACGGTGGGCAAAGTGTTGGACTTCGAAGGAGTAAATTTACTATTCCCATTCCAGTTTGCAACATTAGGGAAAGCAGTGGATTTCAGAGGGATCATGTTTACTATCTCCACTTCAGTCTGTGCAGCAGTAGTGAAACGGCTATATTTCAGACGGGTGAAATGTACTATTCCCACTCCAAACAGCGTAACATTAGATAAAGGGTTGGACTTCAAAGGGGTAAGATTTATTATTCCCACTCCAGTCAGCACAACAGTAGGGAAAATATTGGACATTTGAGGGGTACAAATTGCTGTTCTCATTCCAAAAAATAACTGCAACAGTAGGGAAAGCTTTGGATTTCGGAGTGGTGAAATTTACTATTTCTACTCCAGTCTGTGAAACAGTAGGGAAGACGTTGGATTTTGGAGTGATGACTTTTACTAGTCCCACTTCAAACATGCGACAAGAGGGAAAGTGTTGAACTGCAGAGATAGATTTTACTATACCTACTACAGTCTGAACAAGAGTAGGGAAAGTACTTCACATCAAACTCATTATTATTACATATATGTGATGCCATGAATGTATTTAAAATAAAAAAAAAAGACTTACGCTGTCCGTGTAAAATGATTAATCTCCATAAAATATATGTATATAATAAAAAATCTAAAAAACATTTTACATAATTATTCAATTAAATAATTATAAATTAAAGTTGTTCATTTACTAACTCACCACTCCATACCCCGCTAAACGTAGCAGCCTGCACCTAAAATATAACTTAAACAATAGTATTCCATCATTTACTTTTAAAATCTATTAAATAATTACTGAATTAGCCTATACCCCCAGCAGCCAACAACTAAAATATTAGTTAAAAAAAGTGTATTCCATAATTCAAATGTTTAAAATTCAATTACATAATTAATTTACAAATAGTTAATTAATATTTAACTTCAAAACTCGGTACCCTTACAATCCTAGCATCTGACAACTAAAATATCAGTAAAATAAATCAGTATTCCACATTTTACATGATAAAAAATTAATTAAATATTATTAAATTACTTTGTTCTCTTCCCACATAAACCTCTGCAAGCCTAGCAGCCCGCAGCTAAAATAAGTATTCCATAAATTACACAGCTAAAATTAATTACCAATAATTGTTAATTATGAATTAAGATCCTGCCTTATTCCTCTACAGACCTAACCGCTCGCAAATAACATATAATGAAAATAAATCAATATTACTTAATTTATATAATGTACTCTGGGCATATAATTAAATTGTATTAAGGAATTCATAATAATTAACCAATTTCCTAGCAGCCTGTTACAGCACTATAAATTACCATAAAAAAGTAAATGAACCATAGAAACACATAAAATTAGTATCTCAACTGAAACACATAGTTAAAAACGCAATATTTTAACTACTATATTATTGAAAATATTAAAAATATCAGTATTATTGAAAATATTACCTAGTTAAAAAAACTTTGTCAACAATATTTGTCACAATATATTTATTTTCCAAATATTGTCTCCAGATATTTTTACTAGAATATTTTGTCCTGTCTGTTGATTGTCCCAACCTTCACCCTCAGTGCTGCTTCTGCCCACCCGCTTTCCGTGTTCCCTCACAAGCCAGAGCCCTCCTTCTGTAACAATCTCCACTCGACCTCCTCCCTCTATGTGGCTTCCATCCCCCACTCTCCTTGTTTTTATCCTGCACCACACACGTGTTGCGTCTCCTACCCCTCCACCTTGTTTCCCCCTGTCCGCACCTCTGTTGTCCCACACGCACCTTCTGTTTTGCACCCCTTTGACCATACTTCAGAAAACATGCTTTCACTCATTTTTTTCCTTTTTATTTGCTGATCCAGCTCTAGTCAGCAAATTAAAAAAACTATATATAATAAAGCGGCAGCACCAATATGTAGATGCACACATGCATGGTATGCTTGCCTTCAAAATGACATGACTGGATTCGTCTTAAGCTTTTTTTTCTCCAATTTAGCCATGTGGTACAGCATAAATAAAAAAGCATTGGCAAATCTAATGGGTCTCAAAGGCAAGACATTGCAGTTTCCTAAGGCTACTTCTGGAATTCATTAGGAATTTTATGATCAGAGTTTGCTCAAAGGGCAAGAATACGTCTACATGAGTTCATTTCCAAACTTCATTGTGAATTTTACCCTTATCTGTTCCCTTGGAAGCAGTACAGTACCTAAAAATGTACCCGTAAGAAAGGAATTTCATGAAGGTTGGGGTTTGTAGCATGCATGCGTAAACCTTTTATACCATGCTTCATACTGCATTTGTGCCTTTTCTAAGTGCTATAAATAACCAGCAGTACACTTTGGCCCTGATTACGAGCTTGGCCGAAGGGAACACCCATCCTCCAAACTCTAGACGGGGTGGCTGCCACTGTAGTGGTTAGCTCGCCGCAGGCCCCATTATGAATTTCTCGCTGGGCTGACCAGCAGAAACCAAGGTTTCCACTGTTCAGCCCAGTAGGAAAGTGGCAGCAACATTGTCGCCAGCTCGTAATGGAGCAGGCGGCAGTGCTGCCACCCGCAGGGGGTACCAGCACCATCACAATGCGCACTCTGCGCACATGAGACAGTGCGCATTACGAGGGTGCTGGGCACGGGGACCTCTGCATTCCCCATGCCATGCCAGTGAGCAAGGGCAGTGCAGGAGCCCATGTGTGGCCACCCGCATCTGTTCTCCGCTAGCCTATTCAAGGCGGCGAACCAGGTTGTAATCAGCAGGGCAGTGCTGAGGCCAGCACCGCCGTGGCTGATTGCAACCTGCACCTGCCGTCAGCCTGTCGGGATCTCAGATCCCGGCTGAGACAGCGACCGGTTGGCGTGGCTGCCCACCAGCCTCATAATGTGGCAGCTGGACCACCACAACCGCGGCAGTCCGACAGCCGCTGCGAGTGTCGTGGTCCAATGACCGCCACACTCTTAATCAGGCCCCTTGTCCTTCCAGGGTTTGGCCTCCTGAGATGTATATCACTGCATATTTCAGAGGTGAACATGTATCTCACTGAGGCACCCTGGCATTTGCTTACTTTTGTTGATGAATAGGTGTTGCTGCCTTGCTTAAATACTAGAGACCTGCAATATTTAATGGACAGGCAAGCAGGAACACGTTAACTGAAAACAGTTTCATAGTTAATGCCACCCCATAAATGCTCATTATTTTTGTGTTTCATTTAACCAGATACAACTACCTATTGCAGGTTCCTACTGCTTCTGAGTACAATACTTTGTGTTGACTGAAATGCTGTTCCTAGGTCAGGAAGACCTGTTGGTTTAGGCTTTCAAGTTTACCAGATGTGACCATCGATATTCTGTGTGTTAAGTCTACCAACTTTTCCCTTTTTCTTCAGCCTATCTTTCTGCGTATTACAGTACATGTAGCATAATACACGGTGCAGTGCTTAATTTCAGCTGGTGATTTCCGATGCTCAGCACCCTCCCTTAAGTGTCATCACCGGCACTTATGACAATCTGCCTCATGGCGTCGCTGTCTCTCTAATTTAGAGATGAGCACAATAACAACAGTTGCTTACTAATTGAACATAAACTTAAAATGCCTAATAGCTGCCACCCAAGCCATCTCCATAGCTTTTGGGGGCCTGGAATACACCGAATGGCTAGGAATTGTGTTGGTACTGCCAGTGACAGTGCTGGCATGACCACTGGTGGTGCAATCTGCAGTGGCTTTGTGACTGGAGTGGGAATAGCACATTTCTGACGAGGACCTGTCATTTATTTATTTATCTATTAATGAGTTAAGCATTGACACTGTGTACTGTACTGCCATGCAGGTAAGCTCTTCAGTGCCCCGCATAGGGGTAGTAAACTCTATATAACCATTACAATACAATCAAATAATAATCGATTTGTCATGTATATTTTTTTTCTTTGAATTTGTAGGGAAGTTCTCCCCAAGCATGAGCATATGGTTAAAATATTCTGTATTTGTTGTGGCCATAAACGAGTTGGAAGGCAGTTAAGTTTCTATAACTTGTGGCATGGATGAGACAAATGGTGTTTTCCTTTTTGAATCTTTTATGTGGCATATTTTGTGGCAGTAACACAATTTCAGTATTAAGGAAACCTTTAGAGTTACATTTGTTGCATGAAAGTGCAAATGAATGCACTTTGATGTTCGTCATCAATCACTCATTGATCCTAAACTTGTAAGAATGTATAACTTACACAGCGGAGTTACAGTTGTTTTTTTATCTTGAAAACATCCTCGTGGGGATTCACCAAAAGTAAAAGGGCACTTTGTAACATGATGCTGATGCTAGTGATCTGAGCAGTAAACATAAAAAAGGTGAAAACTGAACTGACTTAAGTGTAGCTGTTTAGCGACCCTCATTTTTATTTTATTTTATTTACTTATTTTGCTATTGCCATGATTTTCTTTAGTAGCACAGACTGGTGTGCTGCTTATCTTGCATACAAAAATTGAGTGAAACAGAGGCTTATAGAAGATCACAAATCGGTACATTTGCCTTCTCCTCTTTGCTATTTAGGGCCATATGTACAAACACATTTTCCCATAGACGCAGAATGGGTAAAAACCTTTGATACGTCTCGCCCTTAGTTCGCTAAGCTTTTGGGTGTCACCTACTAGACAGCTTTTACCAGTCTGTTGGCAAATGCCTATCATTGACCGTACCAAAAACTCACAGTGAGCTTGGTGCTGGCCAGTTGCATACCTTTGTTTGGCTTTACTTTTTTTTTGGTTACTTCTTATTCGATGATTGACCTGCCCGGACTTGTGTTTGTCTCTTCCCTGGAGTTTAGCTTTTTTTTTAACCATCTTTTTGATTGACTTGTGTCCTTCCATTACCCACATTTAGAGAACTACTTGATTCTTTTTTTGTTAAGGGCTCCATGAGAGTGCTTATCTTGTCTTACTTTTACTCATGTGCAGCGTACACCCGCCTGTGGTTGCTTTCTATACACCCACCCCTTGTTGTTTGTCTTTTCACTCTCCCCTCACCCAGTCCTTTGTTGCTCCCCTACCCCTCACATTTCTTGAAATATATTAATTTATATTTTTTTGCTTTGGGAACTTTGTAGCTGCCGTTTGCTGCTGGGCCCTAGCAAACACTTCTGTGCAAATTCTTTGCTGCCTACCCTTTAGAACACTCACCCCATTTCATCCACCCTCCCACCCCCACCCTCCAAACACTCATTTCATTTTTAGTTTTTGCCGTAATTGTTTTGAGGGGCCCGGCTACTGCTATTTGTTGGTGGATGCTTTGTTAGACCAAGTGTTTCACAGATCAGGTTTGTTTTTCATTTACTAAAAGGCACCTGCCATCTTAGATCAATAAATAAAAGATACATACATTGGTGACAGCATGATTCAATAGATGTGAGTATCTATGGTGACTCATGCATGCTCATATATCTATGTGCATGCATGGCCTTCAGAATAACATGGCAGGCAACAGCCACTGCGTCATTGCACTTTTTGTTTTGACCTTTTTAGGTCAGAGTCCACCAGACTGCACAGCTGTCTAGTTTGCTAAAGACATCTTGGGTACATTTGGAAAGCTTCCTCGGAAATTGAATCCACCCATTGTTTACCATTAGCTTTGTGGTTTGTAACTCACATTTATATATTTTGTATTTGCTGGCTTTATTGCTTTTATTGGTTTTAGCCTGTCCAGCTTGAGTTTGTCCCTCCTGTGAAGCACAGCTTATCTACTGAACTCTTCCATCAGTGCTTGTTTCTGTAAACAGGCCTTCAAATCTTGTTCTTATCTTGTCACATCAGCTGTGCATTCAGAGACGGAGCTCAAATATCAGGCTCTTTCTCCCGAAGGAGGTTGGTATTTACTTTTCTTTATCTGACTTCAAAGTGAGAGGTTTTATGTGACACTTGTGCAGGCTCTCGGGGGGATAGGTGCTAGAAGAAAGCTGGAGGATGTTATTTTTTTTTCTAGTAGACATAAAAATGTAAATGTCTGTAAATGAACTGCATATATTTCAGAAAATATCAGAATTGGGAAGGCAGAAATGAAGCACAATTGTTGATAATTTGAAAGTGTGGTGGAAGCAAATATTTTAATATGATCAAACAAATTAGTAGACCAGGTGATGCCATTATAACGCATTATCGTTTGTGCGCTGTATACTATCATCAGTAAAACTGTATGTCTTTGCAAGTGTAATAGACATTTCATTTAAAAATGTCTTGTCTGTAGTGGCAGTGTGCTACTCCACTTTACGCCACTCCACTCGATCCATACTACTTTGCATCACTCCATGTCACTGGACTCTGCTCTGCACCACTCCACTCAACACTACTCCGCATCACTGTACTCCATACTACTCTACACCACTGCAGTGTACACCAACCTACTCAGCACCACTACACTCTACGCCACTGTACTCCCCTGTTCCCTAAGTCCGTCTACACCATTGCACTCCGACACACTACACTATAGCACTATACTCTGCTACTGAAGTCTACGCCACTCTAGTGTACTCTACACCACAACACTCAACTCTATGCCACTGTACTCTACCCTGCGCCACTCCACACTACGCCACTTCACTCTGAAACTATCTACTCTTCGCCACTCCACTCTGCCAGTCTACCCTGCGCCACTCTAATCAATGCACTCTGCCACTCTACTTCATTGTACCCTACACCACTCCCCACTACTTCATTCTACTGTGAAGCAATCTACTTTACACAACTGCACTCTACTCAGCTACGCACCCCTCCACGCTACGTCACTACAATTGTACTCTGCAAAACTCCACTCTGCACCACTCTATGCCACTGCACTCTAAGCCACCAAATTCTGTTCTGCACTACAGTACTCTACTCCAATGCTCTACACACCGCTCTGCTCTACACCACTCTACTCTGTGCCAGTGCACTCTATACAAGTGCACTCTAGCATACTACACCACTCCGCTCTGACACTCTAATCTGCAACACTGCACACTCATTGCTAAACTGTATGCCTCTGTACTCTGTGTTGCTGCACTCTACTTCCAGCATTCTACTCTGCACCACTCTACTTTGTGCCACCCTACTACACTCTGAGCTGGTGCACTTATTGTCATTACACTCTGCACCACTGCACTCTACAACACTGCACTCTGCGCCTCTTTATTCTACGCCATTGTTCTCAACCCTGACCCTCGCCACTCAACACCACTTAATTCTACTGTGAAACAATCTACTCCAGGCCACTGTACTCTATGAACTTTACTCCACTCTGCGCCACACCACTTTATCCCACTTTACGCACCTCCACTCTAATACTACACTGTCAGGGATGTGGAATTCCTATCGCCCGACGCCCGGGACATCCTGTTTGGGGTCAAGGGCAACAAGTTTTTATGTTTACTTTGTCCTTGGGACAAGTAGGCCCAACCCTCTGCAGCACAAACCCTTTGGCTGCCTGTTTACAGAGAGTGAAACTTTCTGCAGTTGAGGTAATGTGTTTCCAAAAGACAATGCTGTTCCAACTTGTATTTATGGTTCATTATTTGAAAGCCTTCATTATTAGGGTAAGTGCTGTAAATAAATGTTTTAAGGTCACACTTCACTACTGACGTTGGTTCCAGTACAAAAAAACCAAACATGTATACACATTTTTGAAAAGTTTAGGCTATGAGGCTAAGTATAATGCTCCCAGAATGCTCTCTGATTAGATGCAAATGAAGTGTCATTTAGTAAAATGTGTTGCTGCATGCTAGTATTTCCCAAAAATATTTCTAATGGAAAATCAGTGTAACCATTTTCAACACGATTATGGGAAGCATGAAAATAAACAAACACTGACAAAGCCAACTGATCTGACATATTTTTATAAGTCTTTTAGTTTCATCAATGCGTGTCTTATTTTGACATGGTTTTTGTAACACTTTATTGTTGTGGGAGCTACCAGGCCCTCAACATTGTAACAAACACTGGCAAAAAAAAAAAAAAAAAGTTTTTGAACTCTAAAAGCACACGTTGCCACCAGTGGCAAAACAAAGGCCCCGCAGCCGCCCTCCAGGGGGCCCCTTCAGCACAGCACCTGCCCTGAGTGAGTCTGGAGAGGGGGCTCCTCCATGTTCTTTGCAAAGGGGCACCCTCCAGTTTCGTTACGTCACTGATTGCCACTGTAGTTCCTGACACTGAACAAAACTACTTTGTGTGCCAATATGCTCCATGTGGAAGAGCAGAATGCGATCACTCACAGTAAAGCCAGCCGAAAGAGAGAGAAATAGAAGTTTAATAAAAAAAAAATGTCTTTGTTAACACTAGACCTAATTAGGGACCAAGACCCACATGTAGGTAGCTTTTTGCATGTCGCAAACTGCGACTTTAGCTGTTTGCGACGTGCAAAAAGCACATTACGATGCACAAACCCAGTTTTGCGATTCAGTAACCTGGTTACTGAATCGCAAAACGGGTTTGCGATTCGCAATTAGGAAGGGGTGTTCCCTTCCTAATTGCGACTTGCAGTGCAATGTAGGATTGTTTTGTGACCGTGAACGTGGGCGCAAACCAATCGCAGTTTGCACCCATTTCAAATGGGTGCTAACACTTTCGCAAAACCATTGTGAATGTCACTGTAAACATTTTTTCAGAGCAGGCAGTGGTCCTGCGGACCACTGCCTGCTCTGAACAAATGAAACGAAAACGTTTCATTTTTCGTTTTTGTAATGCATCTCGTTTTCCTTTAAGGAAAACGGGCTGCATTACAAAAAAAAATGCTTTATTGAAAAGCAGTCACAGACATGGTGGTCTGCTGTCTCCAGCAGGACACCATCCCTGTGAGGGCCGCCATACGCAAGGGGGTCACAAATTGCGACCCACCTCATGATTATTCATGAGGTGGGCATTTGCGAAGCCCTTGCGAAGCCCTTGCGAATCACAGATGGTGTCAGGGACACCATCCTACATTCGGATTTGCGACTCGCAATTTGCGTGTCGCAAATCTGAACCTACCTACATGTGGCCCCAAATTCTTAAAGAAAGTCACAAAAGTGCACCCATGGTATATGTCGTACCCCTATAAAATATTTGTGAACTGTATTTTAGCATGGGTAAATACGATGTGTAGATTTGCTCATGTGAAAATCTATTGAGCATTTGCAAGTTCATTTTCCCTCCAGCCACTTTCTTCCCAACCCTGGAAGAAGTTCTAATTCTGCCATTGTCAGGAGTAAATGTCCAACCTTTCTTATTATGGGAAAATATTAGAGAGAAGCTGGTGAAAATCTTTAAAACATGCAGGTTAGTAAGTTTGCAGACTCAAAGGCATTCCAGGAACTATTGCTTACTGCTTCCTCCAGCCCCAGTATGCAGATCTGCAGAAAGGTGTCAAAATAAGGAAATTGCTACAGTAGGGATTGAAACTGCAAGCCCTACTATGGTAGTAGCCCGGGCATAATCAGAGAGGCTATTATCAGAGCTCTTACATAATGAGATTGCTGCCATAATTTGTCGCCACACTACATGGCACCAAAGGGACAAGTAGATCTTTTTACAGGACAAGTAGATTTGAGAAGCAACTGTCCCCTGGACAAGTAGATATTTTAATAAATTCCACACCCCTGTACACTCTAGTCCACTTTACACTACGTCACTCCACTCTACAATGCTCTACTCAACTTCTTCTATGCCACTCCACGTTACTTTACTCCACTGTATGCCAATTCACTGCGCTACGCCACCCCACTCTGACACTATTTTCCTCCTTTATGCCACTTTTAGTCATGCTGAACAGCAGCCACGTTGCTGTACAACATAGCTAAAACACAGTGACGAAGCCAATAGCTCTTCGCGTAGGCCCTACCTACTGGCTTGTTGGCTTGCTTGTTTTTGCGAGTGCTGCACAATATCAGTTAAAAGGGAACTGGTGTGTGCTTGGACTAAACTTCATCTCGTCGTGCAAATTTTATCTTCAGAAAATATTGCTCTGAAGTTTTCGTCGTACAGGATTAGTTAAGTATTTCACTAATGAACATTAGGATGTAATAACGTTAAACAAAGCCAACTCAAACGGTTAAATTCTACCTTGTGGAAGACTCCTGATGGGCCCCTTTTCCACTTCCCTGTCTCTTTCGGAACATTCTGCTTCACCAAAAAACTGTGCTGTCTGCTTCCTTTTCACATCAGTCTGACCACAAGATCACAGACCACCCTTTTCACCCGCTTTTTGGACTCCCTAAACATGCTGTCTTGGTCTGATTCAGCAAGAACGAAACTGGTACTGATACTAACATCAAAGGCAGGATGGCCAAAAATACGGAAACCTGTGTAAAATGAAAATGTCAGAGTTCGGGCCACTTAACTCAACAGGCCTCTCTCCAAGTGAGCATCACTTCTTAGGCAACAAAAGGGGAGTTGCAAGGAGTGGGTTAGTAGCCAGTCTTTCTGTGGGGTGAAGTTGAAGGCAGACATTTCTTGCACTAATTGTGGAAGATGAGGACTCCATCTCCTAGGTGTTTTCCCGAGACACTGTAGCCGGAAGATCTCATGGTAACACCAATTCTGTGTGGCAGTCTTATCTATAGCTTTTACAAATGCCATGCCCAATTCCCAGCAGCCTTGCTTGGCAGTCAGCAAGTGGAAAGGCAGAATAACACTGTAACACATTACCAGGCACACCCTGAGCCCCATCCATGCTCACCTGACTAAGAATCAAGACATTGGCTGCTGAAGCCGCTTTGCTGAAACATCAGTTGTAAAACCTGCAAAGAATATTTAAAAAAGCTGGTAATGAGCACACGTTTGTGCTAGAGCCTTTGACTAAACAAGTGTTGTAACGATTTAGAGTAATACCGGGACTAATGTAGTGTTAAGCCCCTTAGCACTGCTCCTTAAATGCTAGCAGTGTAAATGGGTTAACCCAATGTGCAAAGCCTAAAATCTCTTGATAGTTCTGGGGCCTCTACAGCACCTCCGTTGTACACAGAAGCTCTGTCCGGACTACAGTCAATTAACTCTTAATTTATGTCCCTCTTCCCCTAACAACCGGGAACGGGAGGCTTCTCCCATTGTCATATTGCAGTCTCTGCTTGAAAGGAGGCGTTGAAACCACGGTCTATCACTACCATGGTGTTCTGCTAGCTGGCCATGGAGGATTTAGAGGGCAGCAAAAGAGCCCCATAAACCACTGAAAGGCAGTGATGCTTTTATTGGGGAGCTGGGGAGGGTTTCAAATGCTCCCCAAAAAAGACCTCGTAAATTCAATCCCTGCTAAATCAGCAACGAGAAAAAACAACCCCTAAACAGGCACCCCCCTCTAGGTGTTGCCCATTGTTTCCACCTTCCTGATTATTATTAGCAGAGCTTTTACAGCACACTGAACATTGCGTGCCTTTTTAAGATAGGGTTCCATCGCCACTGTGCCTTTCATCTTCAGGCACGCCATAAATGTAGCTACTTTCAACTCTGTCCATTTGATCTCCACTTCTTCCTGGTGGGATCCACTGCCACCATAGACTTCTCCGTCTCATTTTAGTTTCTTCACATTATTATCCAGGACCCCCCACCCACTCAATGAGATCCTTCTGATCGCTTTGGTAATCTCCAAAAACGTATTTTCCTCTTCTGCCCCTCCACCTCCTCATAAGGAGATAGAGTAAGTGTAGTGTTTCTGTGCTTGTTTATCTGACATAGCAAAATTCCCCACCAGCAGAAATTCGCCATAACACTTGGCCTAGTGCCTGACAAGTGGCTGCCCCAACCTACAGGGGTGTGCAATTTATTAAAATATCTACTTGTCCAGGGGACAGGTTGCTTCTCAAATCTACTTGTCCTGTAAAAAGATCTACTTGTCCCTTTGGTGCCATGTAGTGTGGCGACAAATTATGGCAGCGATCTCATTATGTAAGAGCTCTGATAATAGCCTCTCTGATTATGCCAGGGCTACTACCATAGTAGGGCTTGCAGTTTCAATCCCTACTGTAGCAATTTCCTTATTTTGACACCTTTCTGCAGATCTGCATACTGGGGCTGGAGGAAGCAGTAAGCAATAGTTCTAGGGCTGGAATGCCTTTGAGTCTGCAAACCTACTAACCTGCATGTTTTAAAGATTTTCACCAGCTTCTCTCTAATATTTTCCCATAATAAGAAAGGTTGGACATTTACTCCTGACAATGGCAGAATTAGAACTTCTTCCAGGGTTGGGAAGAAAGTGGCTGGAGGGAAAATGAACTTGCAAATGCTCAATAGATTTTCACATGAGCAAATCTACACATCGTATTTACCCATGCTAAAATACAGTTCACAAATATTTTATAGGGGTACGACATATACCATGGGTGCACTTTTGTGACTTTATTTAAGAATTTGGGGCCACATGTAGGTAGGTTCAGATTTGCGACCCGCAAATTGCGAGTCGCAAATCCGAATGTAGGATGGTGTCCCTGACACCATCTGTGATTCGCAAGGGCTTCGCAAATGCCCACCTCATGAATAATCATGAGGTGGGTCGCAATTTGCGACCCCCTTGCGTATGGCGGCCCTCACAGGGATGGTGTCCTGCTGGAGACAGCAGACCACCATGTCTGTGACTGCTTTTCAATAAAGCATTATTTTTTTTATTTTTTTTGTAATGCAGCCCGTTTTCCTTAAAGGAAAACGAGATGCATTACAAAAACGAAAAATGAAACGTTTTCGTTTCATTTTTTCAGAGCAGGCAGTGGTCCGCAGGACCACTGCCTGCTCTGAAAAAATGTTTACAGTGACATTCACAATGGTTTTGCGAAAGTGTTAGCACCCATTTGAAATGGGTGCAAACTGCGATTGGTTTGCGCCCGCGTTCACGGTCACAAAACAATCCTACATTGCACTGCGAGTCGCAATTAGGAAGGGAACACCCCTTCCTAATTGCGAGTCGCAAACCCGTTTTGCGATTCAGTAACCAGGTTACCGAATCGCAAAACTGGGTTTGTGCATCGCAATGTGCTTTTTGCACGTCGCAAACAGCTAAAGTCGCAGTTTGCGACATGCAAAAAGCTACCTACATGTGGGTCTTGGTCCCTAATTAGGTCTAGTGTTAACAAAGACATTTTGTTTTTATTAAACTTCTATTTCTCTCTCTTTCGGCTGGCTTTACTGTGAGTGATCGCATTCTGCTCTTCCACACGGAGCATATTGGCACACAAAGTAGTTTTGTTCAGTGTCAGGAACTACAGTGGCAATCAGTGACGTAACGAAACTGGAGGGTGCCCCTTTGCAAAGAACATGGAGGAGCCCCCTCTCCAGACTCACTCAGGGCAGGTGCTGTGCTGAAGGGGCCCCCTGGAGGGCGGCTGCGGGGCCTTTGTTTTGCCACTGGTGGCAACGTGTGCTTTTAGAGTTCAAAAACTTTTTTTTTTTTTTTGCCAGTGTTTGTTACAATGTTGAGGGCCTGGTAGCTCCCACAACAATAAAGTGTTACAAAAACCATGTCAAAATAAGACACGCATTGATGAAACTAAAAGACTTATAAAAATATGTCAGATCAGTTGGCTTTGTCAGTGTTTGTTTATTTTCATGCTTCCCATAATCGTGTTGAAAATGGTTACACTGATTTTCCATTAGAAATATTTTTGGGAAATACTAGCATGCATCAACACATTTTACTAAATGACACTTCATTTGCATCTAATCAGAGAGCATTCTGGGAGCATTATACTTAGCCTCATAGCCTAAACTTTTCAAAAATGTGTATACATGTTTGGTTTTTTTGTACTGGAACCAACGTCAGTAGTGAAGTGTGACCTTAAAACATTTATTTACAGCACTTACCCTAATAATGAAGGCTTTCAAATAATGAACCATAAATACAAGTTCGAACAGCATTGTCTTTTGGAAACACATTACCTCAACTGCAGAGAGTTTCACTCTCTGTAAACAGGCAGCCAAAGGGTTTGTGCTGCAGAGGGTTGGGCCTACTTGTCCCAAGGACAAAGTAAACATAAAAACTTGTTGCCCTTGACCCCAAACAGGATGTCCCGGCCGTCGGGCGATAGGAATTCCACATCCCTGAACCTAGTAAACCTTTTGCCTCCTACTCGAACAGCAGCCCTTCAGCGTTCCTGGTTAAACCGGCTTGCGCTGGTAGCTTACAAAAGGGACCCACATCAGGACAGCACCCAGCATCAGTCTAATGATCCTCTGCAGGTCTGAGCACCCCCTTCTTCACAACTGCTTTGGTGCCAAGAGTTTCTGCAGTGCTGCACTCACTGCCTTGTGCCTCAGTCTCAGCTGGAGTGGGGGCACCTTCCTTCGCACAATACATGTTTCCGAGGCGGGGTTTTGTTATGAAAGGTGAGCTCCAGGACCTCATCATGGGCTCCTGCACAGGCATATAGCGACTCCCTGATCTCAGAGTCTCCTAGATTGTGGCTTTGGGAAATGGGGTTGGTTTATGAGATCCCAAAAGCAGGGCCTTTCCGTGTGCTAGTTGACTCCACCACCTATAATATTAATTTTATGTACGAATGTTTATTGAAATATATCTAAACAGCTGTTATTAAAACGAATTTGCATTTTCTTCTTTTCTCTGGAATATTCTTGTCAGCTGGAAAGAAATCTGATAATGACCTGAATTTAGTACACTTCAGAGCATCTAGGATTTGAGGATGGAATGTGGGTCAAGGACTTTAAGTAAGGAGGCCTATTTATTTGCACACAACCAGCCAAGTCTTGTTGTATTCTCAAGATTATTTTAGCTCCTAGTTGTGGGAGTTGCCCTGCTTCCTCTTCTTATTGTCTGTTGTTAAATGACCGCAAATAATGCTTTGGTGGCAAGGGAGTCATTTTGTTCAGCCCTTCCTTTTTCTCAGGTAAAAAGTTGTTTTTGGAAGGCAGACTGAGCGTTGGGCAGGACTGGGGTGGTCATTCCGAGTTTCCACGCTGGCGGCGGTCTTCAGACCGCCATATAACGAGTAAGGCGGTGAAAAGAACGCAACACAGACAGCTCACCGCCAGCACCGACGAGCAGCATCCTGTGGCGGAAGCCCCGCCCGCCATATTCAGAGTCACCACACCACCAGGATATCCGGGACAGGCTAGCCGCTACGAAAAACCTGCCGGAAACAGAAAGTACAAAAGGAGACACCCACCTCCAGGCACAGAGAAGCCTCCGCGGCCGCTATGGCAGACGAACTGCTAGTCTTCCCAGCGTTGTATCTCGTCATACACCTTCAGGGCCACTGACAACGATGAAGACTACAACCCGAAGTACGCCCAGCACAGAGGAGAGGAAATGGCAGTGATACACTCCCACACAGAACACACATTCCTCTCACAAACAGCTAAGGCCACACACAGGCACACACAATATACGTCAATGGCAAGTACTCAATACACACACAAAGCCGAGCATATACTTGCCAAACATAAAGGGCAACGCACACCAACAACACACCCCATAACCACACACCGACAACTAGACCACAAACACCTCAACGCAGGCATAGACAGTCACGTTGTGCAACACCACACATACATACATACATACACACACACACACCATGAACTCTATGTAGAAATGACACACAATCAATAACAGTGAACACACATCCAAACAATGACACAGGTGACACAACACATACAACCAGCAGTCAAGGAAATCCACACATGCAGCACCATACACATGGACACCCACAACACCCCATACAATCCCGCAAGCAGTCAGACACATCACAACATGCCCATGGCACAACCCATCTACCCAGCTCCTGCAACAATCCATACACAGACCTCACACACTGTTGCACACAGATGTCACACCAATAAGTTGAAGACAACCAGGACAAACAACTCCTCTTGCCAACCACAGAAATGTGGGCAGATGTAATTGGAACCATTAAAAATTATAATAAATATATACAAAATCTGCCAAATGGCAAGTCCAACCTACATTAATGCAGAAACTCATCAAGTGTATGTGTGTGTGTGTGTGTGTGTGTATATATGTTCGATGGCATGTGTAGCTGCAGATACACATGCTGTGCACATCCCGCCATCTGGTGTTGGGCTCGGAGTGTTACAAGTTGTTTTTCTTCGAAGAAGTCTTTTCGAGTCACGAGACCGAGGGACTCCTCCCATTTCGACTCCATTGCGCATGGGCGTCGACTCCATCTTAGATTGTTTTTTTTCCGCCATCGGGTTCGGACGTGTTCCTTTTCGCTCCGTGTTTCAGGTCGGAAAGGAATCAGTGGGACAGGCAGGCACCTAAGAGGTGTGGGGGAGGCTGGGATGTGGAAGGGAGGGGCACGTTTCGGTTTGGGTCTAGGAGGGGTGGATTTCTTGCTGGGTGGAGGAGCAGGGGAAACACCAGAGGGGTCACCTCAGGAATGGGATATGGAAGGGCCCGAGAGGGGCAGGAGGACAGGGCGTTTATGGTGGACCCTGGGTGGAAGAGGAGTAGGGAAGAGGTCATGGGCGGCAAGGAAAACTTTCTTAGTTACATGGGGGTGGTCACATGATTGAGGGATGGGAGTGGAGGTAAAGGGAGTGCTCATCTGACGTGTTGGTGTGCTGTACATGGATGCTGGTGTGTGAATGTTTGGGTGGCTGTGTGTGCATTCATTGGGAGGAGGTGGGCAGAGATGCAGGGAGTGGGAATGGGAGATGTGTGAGTGAATGTTGCGGTGGTGTGTGCAAGTGAGATGGATGTGCTGCAGGTGGCAGAGACACAGTAGTTGTGGTGAGTGCGGATATGGTGTGTGGGGTGTGTCTGAGTCTGCTGTTGTGGTGATTGAGGATATGACAGGAATGCTAGCAGGACCAGTGTGTGATGATGCAGTGTTGGCAGGTGTGAGTGGAGATGTGACTGCAAGGGAGGAGGTGGTGGGGGAAGTGTCTATCGTGTCTGCAGATGTATGTATGTATGTATGTATGTGTGTGTGTGTGTGTGTGTGTGTGTGTGTGTGTGTGTGCGCGCGCACGCGCATGTCTGTGTGAACGTTTGTGATGCCTATGACTGTCTTTGAGCACATTGTCTGTTGTAGTGGGTGTATGCTGGTCTGTAGGTGTGCTTTGGATGGGTGTAGGGAGAGGGGTTGTGGATTGGGAACAGGTAGCTGGAGGGGGGATGGAAGATGAAGGGACACTTGCTACCGTCAGCGAGGAAGCCAGAGCCTGAAATGATCTCTGTAGGGCAGAAAAGGATCCATGAATGCCTTCCAGGAACGCATTGGACTGCAGCATCTGGGATGTCAGTCCCTGGATGGCATTCACAATCATTGTCTGCCCCACAGAAATGGACCTCAGGAGGTCAATAGCCTCCTCATTGAGGGTAGCAGGGCTGACTGGGGCAGGGGCAGAGATGCCTGCGGTGAAGGAGACGCCCACCCTCCCGGGTGAGCGGGCACAGGCAACTGGGTGGGGTGCTACTGGGAGGGCTATGCTGGTAAGGGGGGTGGCGGACTAGGATGGTGCTGGAGTAGTCCCAGATGGGTCCGCCGCCACCAGGGAGCCACCATTCAGGGGAGGAATCTGAATCAGATGTGTTGGTAGCTCTAGTCTCCCCCATGGTGCTCCCCTCGCCCTCCGTCCCACTGGTCCCCTCGGCTTCACTGGTGTTTGCCTCCTGGGTCCTGTGGGCTGCTGCATCCCCACTCACTGGTGTCCTTCCTCCTTCTCCATATGATGCTAATGCACACATAGACAGAGGTGGAGAGAGAGAGAGAGAAGGAGGGTGGGGAGGAACAGAAAGGGAGGAAATTATGGTAACCCTCACATACCAACCATACAGATTACAGCCCCAGCCGGGGAAACAAGAGACAATTTAGCAATCATTTACTATTGGGTCATGCAATCGATACCAAAACCCACCTCATCCTTGCAGCCTAAACAACTGAATGAAGACCACTACATTGCTATCAACTGCCTAAATGACACATCAAGCTAACAAGCCCATGACCATACTTATACACGTCATCTATTATGAGAAGATATAAATCTGAGCACAGAGGGACTGGAAACACTAACTAACTAACTGACATGAATGTGTGGAGTACATGTGAAACAGAGGTCCATTGATGTAGAAAGTGAAGCAGTTGCAATGTTCCTGTAACATGCCTGTCACTACCCATATACAGTGCCAAAATGACCACCTTGTACTACAACTGTACACGCAGAGATGGAGGATGCAACCAGTGACGTAATAGCACACCTGAGCGAGCCATACCTACAGCTTAACGTGTGTCACAGTATCACCGCTTCTTTTCCTGCAAGGCTCAACACAGCTAACGTCACACTCCTACATGATGGGTGTGACAACCAGGACTCTACATTTCCTATATCACATTTGACCACGTCAATTCCAAATCCATGGAGGGTCATAGTACACAACCATGCAGTAGTCACTTGACCGTTAATACTTACCCCCTTGTGGCTGCTGTGCTGTCTTCAAGTGCCCATCCAACTCTGGGTACGCCACCGCCAGTACCCAGGCCCTTAGGGGGATCCTGGCACTACGGGCACCCCTCCCACATTGGGAGGCCATCCCCCAGCTGGGCCTCCACGGGCTTCCGGGCCCAGTGCCTCAGGTCCTCCCACCGCTTCCTGCAGTGGGTGCTCTGCCGGCTATGGACCCCCAGGGTCTGCACTTCCTTGGCAATGTCTCTCCATAAACCTTTTTTTCTAGTGAGCGCTGACCTGCATTGGAAACATTCCAAAAATGGGGGACATGATGTTAATTACAGCAATGCAGCAGTGACCTTTGGCGACACACAATAAACAGGGACCATGCACACTGCCAATATCCAACACATATCCTGTGCATGCTGAACACCTGATCAGTCATGACATGTCAATGTGCATAGACATACATCGTCAAACACCACCCAACATGTAGGACAAAGGACGTTGTACTGACCTGTTGCCCTGGAGCACTGTACAACCGCCCACACAAGGGTAGGACCCCTTCCACCAGTTTCACCAGTTCGTCCGTAGTGAAGGCTGGGGCCCTATCCCCTGCAGTGTGTGACACAGCAGCACACGAAGGTGAGGTAGGTCTTGCCTGAAAGCCAGACGTCAATTGAGCTGGTCCATACAAAATGGCGGTTACAACCACAGCGGTCATGATAATCACTGCTGACAGTGATCGTCATTGGTCCCATTCTCCCATAGATGTCAATGTTAACCAATGAGGAGTTGCACAACGGTTCAGACCGCCTTCCGCCATAACAACTTCCACCGGCGGAACAAGGTCCTTTCTAGCTGTACAATGCATGCCGGACAGGTGGATGCCATATTAGTCTGTGACATGACTGTCCTGGGTTCACACTGTGTACTTACCTGCATGTCGTCACAAATAGATACATCAGGTCACACATTGTGGAAAATGACACATGTAGTGAGTGTCTGGTGACATCACCACACTTGTCACTACAGTTGTCAGCATATATTATCAGTATAGTGGTTCACATGGGAGGTGTACGTGTACATGTCCTGTATACGTCCATTGCCACAGGGATCATGTGCCATTGTCTGGTTAGGAATGAATTGTGGAGTAAAGTGTCTTCCCACATCATGAGAGCCAACTTGCATGAATAATACTTTGTGACTGTCGTGTGTCATACTTGGTGCCCTACATTGTGAGAGGTTCCCAGATTGTTGTTTGTGTCTCTGCACAGATATCGCCACAATGGAGTGATGAGGAATGCACCAGTTTACCAGCCACTTGTAACTCTTGATACCATGGAAGAGCGCAACATCATCTTGACCTATCGACTGAACCGTTTGTGCATCAGGGAATTGGTCGCCCAGTTGAACCAGACCTCCTGTCGGGTTTGAGAAATCCCCATGCCGTTCCCCCAACAGTCCAGGTGTTGTCAGTCCTGCATTTTCTGGCACGTTGCTCTTTTCAGGTCACAGTGGGACTGGCTGCAGGGTTCTCACAGCTCCAGTTCAGTAAGGTGTTGCAGGATGTGCTGGATGCCCTACTCAAGCATGTGCACAGGTACATTAGGTTCCCACAACCTCAAGAATTGCCCACTTTAAAAGCAGCCTTCTACCACATATCAAATGTACCACATGTAATTGGGGCCATTGATGGGACTCACATTGCCTTGGTACCACCGGGGACCAATGAACAGGTCTACAGAAACCAGAAGTGCACATATTTGCTCAATGTACAAGTGGTGTATCTTGCAGACGAGTACATAACACATGTGTATGGAAAATTCCCAGGATCAGTACATGATTCCTACGTCCTGAGGAACAGCAATGCCCCTGCAATGATGTCACAGCTACAGGGAGAAAGGGCCTGGCTCATAGGTAATTGTACTGCCCTCCATGTCAGGCGTTTGTATCCCTCATAACACAGTCAGCACTCTGCCTAGCATTGTTACCTATGGTCATGGTCATGTTCCCTTTTCCGCACAGGTGACTTCGGATACCCCAACCTGCCCTGGCTCCTGACACCTTTGAGACATCCAACTACAGGAGGCGAGAACAGGTACAATGAGGCACATGGCCGGACGAGGCGAGTGATTGAGCAGACTTTCGGTCTCTTGAAAGCTTGATTTCATTGCCTTCATGTGTCTGGTGGTGCCCTACTGTACCGACCAGAGAGTCTGCAAAATCATTGTTGCTTGCTCCATAATCTGGCCCTCAGAATGCACATCCCACTGTTGGAGGAGGGGGACATTGATGCTAGAGCAGTGTTTGGGGCTGGTGACTGATGCTGAAGGGGAGGCAGACGCGGATGAGACACATGACAACAGGACTGAAATGATTTGTCACTACTTTCAATGATGTACAGGTATGTGTGGATTGTATGTCGTCTGCACATGGAAGATGTATTGCTGAAGCCAGTCTGTAGCCAGTATTTGGATGCATCAAGGTGTGTGTGGGGCTACAGCCTTCCATCTTTGTTTCCGACCTTGAAGGGTAGTTGACTTACCATGTGGGGTAGTGGTAATGCACTGCTGTTAAGTACATGTGTGGAATGCTTGTGCCGTTGTGGTACAGCTTTTGTGTTGTACCAAAGGTTTAGGGTCCTCAGTCTGCCTGTTTGGAGATATGTTAGGGGGACTTATCAGTGATGTCCTGCTGTGTAGGCTTGCCAGCTACTGTGTGGCAAGTACATGTTCCTGACTACTCGGGGAGGTGAGCAATAGCGAATGTTACCTATGTTACTATGCAGGCCCTTACATATGTGGTATCATTGCTGCTGGGCCAGTCATCCTGTGTAGGTGTTCAAAACTATACGTCCCATTGGCCCACAATTGCCCTCCCATTGGCCCACAATTGCCCTCCCATTGGCCCTTGCCCCCTGTGCCCCTGGTGCAGTGTGCCCCATCCCACTTACACCAGGACTGTCATTGTCTTGGGTTTGCACTGTGGGCTCCTGCCCCTGTCTTATGGGGCACACTGTTGTTTGATATGACCTTGGGACACGGGTATGGTTGTGTTGTGGGTGGGGGTGTTTATTGTGGAGGGATTTCGGGTGTGCTGTTTGTTAATATGAGTTTGTGTAGTGGTGTGTGTGTGTTTGTGTGCAATGGTGTGTTGTGTGATGCATATGCAGTGTGATGGTGCAGTGCCTCCTTTCTGTGTGCCCTTGCCTCGCTCTGTCATTTTCTGGTTGCAAGGGGTTCTGGGTATGTGTGTGGGGGGTGTTTTGTAGTGCTGTGGACAGGTGTGTGTGTATGTGTCTCAGATGTTGGTTAATGGTATCGTCCAGTGTGGTGCAGTTTTCTGGTGGTGGTGCCTAACCCTCCCCCCACCCATTCCCCCCGCCCCCCCCCCCGCTTTGGTTCAGATTGGCAATGGATTGCCGCTGTGTTGGGTCTGTGGTGCTGATTTGTGAATCGTTACTTGGCGGGTAGAATATTCTTGGCGTGGCGGTGCTGGTGGTGAAGCTGCCTCCTTCATGCCGTTGTTTCGGCAGACTGTGTCGTAATTTGGGTGGTGTTGTGTGGGTGACTCGTAATACGATGGTCTTCACTCCGCCATCACTGGCTGTCTTTCGGCGGCCGCTTGCACGGCAGTCTTCAGTGATGACTGCCAAACTCAGAATGACCACCTGACCACCTGAGTCTTCTTTGATTCCCCTGCAAAGCATTAACCTCTTCCACGCTGACTACTAATCTAAATCATAATCAAGCTCCATTTAATATCCTGTACAACGTATATAGCGCGTTCCCTGATTCCCTGATTCCTTGTCCTGTTTGCTTCCCTTCTTTTTAGTCTTAACAGTAAGATAATGTAGCTGTGCATGTAATTTGAAGTCTCTCACTGGGGGCTGAAATATGTTGAGATAGATTGTCATTGCCTGGAAGCTTGCACTCGTGGGGACTGCTCTGATCTATTGCTTCCATTTGTGAAATTGAGGATTTTGGTTTCTGTAATCCAGGGTCCTGTTGGCAGTGTCATGTCCCATTTACTAAAACGGTCCCTTAGGAGTCCATTAAAATCATTATTGAACATTGTTTGCTCCAAGAAAAGAATGATTAGACCTTCTCTCAAATCTCACAGGATTCCCTTTTCCTTTCATGGAAAATGTTATTTTAAATCCCAGTTACTTTTTTTCTTCTTTCTGTGAATTTTCTCTAATCATAATGTGTGCCCCTGTAACGCCAAGAAATGCTTGACCCTTCATTTACGCTCACTGGATCAAGAAAAAGGCTGTATATTGTTTCCATAACTTTATAGGCCTTCTACTGGTTAATTGTAATGTTGACCTTTACACTGAAATATGGCCCTCTACCCTGATAATCTTGCTAATTGATTTTGCGACTCATTTATTTCCTTTTCTCAAAATTGCTTCTATTAATGAAGTGATATCATTAAAGCAAAGCTGGAGACCTTTCTTTTTAGGAGATGAATGAAAGCCCATGCAAAAGATGGTGTGAGAATGTATGATCTATTTTTCTTACCAAGGACCACGGCTCCATGACTCAAGCTCCTTATCTTAGGCAGGACTTTGGAATTGGAGGGGCTAGTTGGTTGGCCCTGTTGAAGTTACTGAGCTGCTTTGTGGCGAATTGGTGAAACATCTGAAGGTGGGGTGTCAGATGCATTCTGGTTCTGTATAGTGCTCTCCTGCCTTTTGGATGGGTTTTCACTATACATGCATGCATACATATGTACATACATACATTTGTGTGTGTGTGTGTATATATATATGTGTGTGTATATAAATATATATATATATATATATGTATGTATGTATGTGTATATATATATATATATATGTATGTATATATGTTCGATGGCATGTGTAGCTGCAGATACACATACTGTGCACATCCCGCCATCTGGTGTTGGGCTCGGAGTGTTACAAGTTGTTTTTCTTCGAAGAAGTCTTTTCGAGTCACGAGTCCGAGGGACTCCTCCCATTTCGACTCCATTGCGCATGGACGTCGACTCCATCTTAGATTGTTTTTTTTGCGCCATCGGGTTCGGACGTGTTCCTTTTCGCTCCGTGTTTCGGGTCGGAAAGTTAGTTAGAATCGCGGAAAAATCGTCGGTATTGTTTGCGTTCGGTATCGGGTTAGTTACAACAGATCGACACCGACTTTTGAAGAGCTCCGGTGGCCCTTCGGGGTTTTTTTTTATTCCCCCGTCGGGGCCTGGTCGGCCCGGCCACGTGTCTCTTCAAGGCTGATGGAACGGACCCCATTCCGCTTCTGCCTAAAATGCCATAACAAGTATCCATATACAGATCAGCATCTGGTCTGTAACTTGTGTCTGTCGCCGGAACACAAGGAAGATACTTGTGAAGCCTGTCGAGCGTTTCGGTCCAGGAAGACACTAAGAGACCGAAGAGCAAGAAGACTGCAAATGGCGTCGGCGCCGACAGGAAAAGGGCGTTTCGAGGAGGAGGAAGAAACCTTCTCCATCCAGGAATCGGACTCGGATGAGATCGATCCCGAGGAAACGCCGAAAACCGTGAGTAAGACGTCGAAACATATAACTCACGAAAAGAGCACAAAAGCCCAAGGGACGCCACCGCCACCAGGCCATGGCTTAACCCGGAAAATAGGTGACCGAACATCTGCACCAAAAAAGGGCACGCTGGTGGCGAAGTCATCCGACTCCGGTCGAGATACCGCCACACAGCAATCTCGGGCCCGAGATAGTGGCTCCGAGCAGCTTCGGCACCGAAATGGGTCGGCACCGAGAGACCACGACACCGAAAGTAAAGAAAGTTTCGTCGGAACCGAAAAAGGTAGCCGGAAAAGGTTTAGATACCGAAACATCCGGCTTCGGAACCAAAAACAAGTTCCTACACAGAGGAACAAGGACTGTCCTCACAAATGAAAATACATAGATTTGGACAGGAATTAGAGGCAATGGAGCCAGACTACACCCAAAGACGGCTCCACATCCAAAAGGATACGGGAAAGATCAGCACTCTCCCTCCTATTAGGATGAAACGCAAACTTGCCTTCCAGGAGAAAGACAAGCAGCCACAGGCAAAGGTGGCTAAACAAGTAACCCCGCCACCATCTCCACAACGCTCTCCGCAACCATCACCGGTAGCCACTCCACCTATGATGCAATCACCAACCCACACAGGGATGAGTCAAGATGACACTGACGCATGGGACCTTTATGATGCACCAGTGTCCGATAATAGTCCTGACTGTTATCCAGCTAGACCGTCGCCACCAGAAGATAGTACAGCCTACGCACAAGTGGTGTCGAGGGCAGCGGCATTTCATAATGTCAGCCTACATGCAGAGCCCATTGAAGACGACTTTCTATTTAATACACTGTCGTCCACACACCGCCAGTACCAGAGTCTTCCCATGCTACCCGGGATGCTAAAACACTCCAAACAAGTGTTTGAAGAGCCGGTAAAAGGAAGGGCCATTACTCCAAGAGTGGAGAAAAAATATAAACCGCCACCAACAGACCCCGTGTACATCACACAACAGCTAACACCGGACTCAGTTGTAGTAGGGGCAGCTCGCAAAAGAGCAAACTCACACACTTCAGGAGATGCACCACCTCCAGATAAGGAAAGTCGCAAATTCGATGCAGCAGGCAAAAGAGTGGCGGCACAGGCAGCAAACCAGTGGCGCATTGCAAATTCACAGGCTTTGTTGGCCAGATACAATAGGGCTCATTGGGACGAAATGCAACATTTTATAGAACATTTGCCCAAGGAGTTCCATAAAAGAGCACAGCAAATAGTAGAAGAAGGACAGAGTATCTCCAACAATCAGATACGGTCAGCTATGGATGCTGCAGACACAGCTGCTAGAACTGTCAACACAGCAGTAACAATAAGGAGACATGCATGGCTGCGTACATCAGGATTTGAACCAGAAATACAGCAAGCTGTGCTAAATATGCCATTTAACGGACAGCAGTTGTTTGGGCCGGAGGTGGACACTGCTATCGAAAAACTTAAGAAAGACACTGACACGGCCAAAGCCATGGGCGCACTCTACTCCCCGCAGAGCAGAGGCACATTTCGAAAAACACAGTTTCGGGGGCAAAGCACAGAACCCACAACCTCATAAACAAGGCCCACTTATCAAAGCCAATATCTGCGTGGAAGTTTTCGGGGACAATATAGAGGGGACAGTTCCAAAAAAATTGAGGAAAGTTCCAAAGTCCCAAAACTCCTCAAACTAAGCAGTGACTTACAAGTCACGCATCCCCAACACATAACACCTGTGGGGGAGAGACTAAGCAATTTTTACAAACATTGGGAGGAAATAACAACAGATACTTGGGTACTAGCAATTATCCAGCATGGTTATCGCATAGAATTTCTCAAATTCCCTCCAAACGTCCCACCGAAAACACACAATATGTCAAAACAACATATAGATCTTCTAAGACTAGAAGTTCAGGCGTTGCTACAAAAAGAGACAATAGAATTGGTACCAAACCAACAGAAAGGAACAGGAGTTTACTCTCTGTACTTTCTCATACCCAAAAAAGACAAAAGTCTGAGACCTATATTAGATCTCAGAACATTAAATACCTACATCAAATCAGATCACTTTCACATGGTGACATTACAGGACGTAATCCCACTGCTCAAACAACAAGACTACATGACAACACTAGACCTAAAGGATGCATATTTCCATATACCGATACATCCTTCACACATAAAGTACCTAAGGTTTGTATTCCAAGGGGTACACTACCAATTCAAAGTGTTGCCATTCGGAATAACAACTGCGCCAAGAGTTTTTACAAAATGCCTAGCAGTCGTAGCTGCACATATCAGAAGGCAGCAAATACATTTGTTCCCGTACCTAGACGATTGGTTAATCAAAACAAACACGCTACAACGGTGTTCACAACACACAAAGTATGTCCTAGAAACCCTCCACAAACTAGGTTTCTCAATCAACTACACAAAGTCACACCTTCTGCCGTGTCAAACACAGCAATACTTAGGGGCGACAATCAACACAGCAAAAGGGATTGCCACGCCAAGTCCACAAAGTGTTCAGGCATTTCACAATGTAATACAGGCCATGTGTTCAAAACAAAAAATACAAGTCAAAATTGTGTTAAAACTCCTAGGCATGATGTCCTCATGCATAGCCATTGTCCCAAACGCAAGGTTGCACATGCGGCCCTTACAACAGTGCCTAGCATCACAGTGGTCACAGGCACAGGGTCAACTTCAAGATCTGGTGTTGGTAGACCGCCAAACATACACCTCGCTTCAATGGTGGAACAAAATAAATTTAAACCAAGGGCGGCCTTTCCAAGACCCAGTGCCACAATATGTGATAACAACAGATGCCTCCATAATAGGGTGGGGAGCACACCTCAATCAATACAGCATCCAAGGACAATGGGACACTCACCAAAAACAGTTTCACATAAATCACTTAGAACTATTGGCAGTATTTCTAGCGCTAAAAGCATTTCAACCCATAATAAGCCACAAACACATTCTTGTCAAGACAGACAACATGACAACGATGTATTACCTAAACAAACAAGGAGGGACACACTCAACACAGTTGTGTCTCCTGGCACAGAAAATATGGCATTGGGCAATTCACAACCACATTCGTCTAATAGCTCAATTTATTCCAGGGATTCAGAATCAGTTAGCAGACAATCTCTCTTGGGATCACCAACAGATCCACGAATGGGAGATTCACCCCCAAATACTGAATACTTACTTCCAGAGTTGGGGAACACCACAAATAGATCTGTTTGCAACAAAAGAAAACGCAAAATGCCAAAACTTCGCATCCAGGTACCCACAAGATCAGTCTCAAGGCAATGCGTTATGGATGAGCTGGTCCGGGATATTTGCTTACGCTTTTCCCCCTCTCCCACTCCTTCCATATCTAGTAAACAAGTTGAGTCAAAACAAACTCAAACTCATACTAATAGCGCCAACATGGGCAAGACAACCTTGGTACACAGCACTACTAGACCTCTCAGTAGTGCCTCATGTCAAACTACCAAACATACCAGATCTGTTAACGCAGCACAAACAACAGATCAGACACCCAAATCCAGCATCACTGAATCTAGCAATCTGGCTCCTGAAGTCCTAGAGTTCGGACACTTAGACCTTACACAGGAATGTATGGAGGTCATAAAACAAGCTAGGAAACCTACCACTAGACATTGCTATGCAAATAAGTGGAAAAGATTTGTTTATTACTGCCACAATAATCAAATTCAACCCTTACACGCATCTGCTAAAGACATTGTAGGATACTTACTACATTTGCAAAAGTCAAAGCTAGCTTTTTCTTCCATTAAAATACATCTTACAGCAATTTCCGCTTACCTGCAGATTACGCACTCAACTTCTCTATTTAGGATACCAGTCATAAAAGCATTTATGGAAGGCCTAAAGAGAATTATACCACCAAGTACACCACCAGTTCCTTCATGGAACCTCAACATTGTCTTAACACGACTCATGGGTCCACCTTTTGAGCCCATGCACTCTTGTGAAATGCAATACTTAACATGGAAAGTTGCATTTTTAATTGCCATCACATCTTTAAGAAGAGTAAGTGAGATTCAAGCATTTACCATACAAGAACCATTTATTCAAATGCACAAGCATAAAGTAGTTCTACGGACAAATCCTAAGTTTTTACCAAAAGTCATATCACCGTTCCACTTAAATCCAACAGTAGAATTACCAGTGTTCTTCCCACAGCCAGAATCAGTAGCTGAAAGAGCACTACATACATTCGACATCAAAAGAGCGTTAATGTACTACATTGACAGAACAAAACTAATTCGAAAAACAAAGCAACTATTTATTGCTTTCCAAAAACCTCATACTGGAAATCCAATTTCTAAACAAGGCATTGCTAGATGGATAGTGAAGTGCATTCAAACCTGTTATCTTAAAGCAAAAAGAGAACTGCCTATTACACCAAAGGCACACTCAACTAGAAAGAAAGGTGCTACCATGGCCTTTCTAGGAAACATTCCAATGACCGAAATATGTAAGGCAGCTACATGGTCTACGCCTCATACATTTACCAAACACTACTGTGTAGATGTACTAACGGTACAACAAGCCACAGTAGGCCAAGCGGTACTACGAACATTGTTTCAAACAACTTCAACTCCTACAGGCTGAACCACCGCTTTTGGGGAGATAACTGCTTACTAGTCTATGCACAGCATGTGTATCTGCAGCTACACATGCCATCGAACGGAAAATGTCACTTACCCAGTGTACATCTGTTCGTGGCATTAGTCGCTGCAGAGTCACATGCGCCCACCCGCCTCCCCGGGAGCCTGTAGCCGTTTAGAAGTTGATCTTGAACATTTGTAAATATATTACTTTAAACTATATTATGTACATACGTATTCACTCCATTGCATGGGCACTATTCCTAGCATACACAACTCCTACCTCACCCTCTGTGGGGAAAACAATCTAAGATGGAGTCGACGCCCATGCGCAATGGAGTCGAAATTGGAGGAGTCCCTCGGTCTCATGACTCGAAAAGACTTCTTTGAAGAAAAACAACTTGTAACACTCCGAGCCCAACACCAGATGGCGGGATGTGCACAGCATGTGAATCTGCAGCGACTAATGCCACGAACAGATGTACACTGGGTAAGTGACATTTTCCATATATATATATATATATACATACATACATACATACATACGGGGTTTCTGAGTAATGTTCTTGGGCGTCATTAGAAACATGCCTTCTATCAACACCACCGCCAGTTAGACAAAAGTAAACTATTTGCTTTCCAAGCCCAATGAAATATGAACTGCTTGTGCATCTACAACTGAAAACGTCAAAAACAAAGGTTACTGATGAGTAAGGTATATTATTGTTGTACAGTCGTATTATTGAGAGCAACTTGGAAAAGAAACGTATATCATATTAACAAAATGTGAAAGTGCCGACATAAGTCAAACTCAAAAAACGTCAAACATAGAACCCCATCTCAGAACAGGGAATATGAAAAGTTTACAACCTCTAAAACTCAAACCATTCTCTTTGCAGCAGCCTCTGTCCCTGCCTTTTGCTTGGAGAGGCCCCCCCCTCCCCAAGCTCTAGAAGGACAGTAATAGCAGCTTCTGTTCTTGTGGATGGACTCGTGGTAGGAATCCTCAGTGCTTTGTGATTTTCCCAACCAAGCCTTCAGGTCACTGAAACTGACTTGCTTTCTCTGAAATTGACAGTTTTCAGATTTTAGCCTATTATAGGAGAGATCCTCGAAAACCCCTAAACTTTGCATCTCTCTGGAGATTGTCCAACAACCCCACCTCCTTCTCTAGTCAAAGCACAGAAGTTATGGCGTAGTCTCTGAAATCCTCAAACAATTGAAAAGGGTCCCTTGGTGACAACACTCTTTTGCATCCAACTTGAAAGCTTCTCATCATCAGTGTCCATGACGTGCTACTCTCTGTGGCCAATTTCACTTTGGCCCACCTCCATCTTAATCTCTTGTAAGGTACCCTCCATTAGCAAGACTTTGTCTGTAGTGGTGGTTGTGGCCTCAGGTCATGGAGCAGAGATTTCCGCATAGTCATTGTTAGTGGTCCGTGATAATCCTCACTCTGTACCAAAAGGGTGTGTTGCAGAGATGGGACCCACTTGTTAATTCTTCATTGTAGACACACTAGTGCTCTGAGCTCCACTGTAAGGGTTTTTTCCCCTTAATTGTATTAATTATTCCATCAAAGGGCCCGTATTTTTGTGAATTTCAACCTTCTCCTGCCTCACCCTGAAACCAGTTCAGCCATAAAGTGCTTGCCACTGTTGCTGTGCAGGATGGCACAGTACAGCACTTCGATCTGGTCTCCTCTCCTACATCATTAACCTGCAGTTTCCAGCACCTTCCTTTGCTTCACATGGGTGACTGCAGGCTGAAACCCACCACAGGGATATGTTCCGCCTCCAGACTTCTCACCACCACTGGATATCTCACAGGCTCTCAGACTGAATGTGGACATACTCTTCCCCCCCCCCCCCCAAAAAGGATCGTTCAGCCAAAAGTGGCAGTAATGGGCTGCAGTATGGCAGCAGCGAGGAATTACCCTGTGACTCCTATTATGCACCATTCACAAGGTTCCCTATACTACACTCAGCATTCCCCAGGTCTGCCACTGGTTCAGCCTGCAAAGGCACAAGCCAGACCCTGACCAGATCGATCTCTGCCCTACACAGCCAATCCTGGAGAAGGAACTGCACCAAAACCTTACAGAGACATTCATTTAAAAATTTGGTAAGCCCTACTCTATGATGTTTGGCCTATCTAGACTGGAGAGATACGTAGTTGTAGATGCATTTTTGTATCTGAAAAGTGGCCCTTTCATCTGAAGGGCATGGGGATTGGACACATAAGTTTGATAGTGCCCATTGTGGTGCTGTATTCCTATTGCTGAATTCTGATAAATTTGAAGCTCCTTTCTGCCAAGTGGGGTGAGGGTTTGTGGCCATCATTGAAAGGTTTACTGTGCAAAGTAGTTGCTCCCAAATGTTTAAGCATTTGACAGTAAAGTTGTCTGAAATATGGAGTTAGTGTGATGCTTCAAGAATAGCAGTCGAGTCTAATGTGTATACAGAGACTTGTTGCCTAAGCTCTTCTGGTCCAGAAGTCATCCAAGCAAAGTTTTGGTTGCTTCAAGAGTCAGTATACTGAGTTGCTCCTGTTTTTCTCTTTTTCCCACTGGAGTGTAAATTGATTACATACTGCTGGTAGAACTGGAAGTCTCTATTACAGAAAACGCTTGCTTTCAAACTTTTCTTAGTGCGGTCCTCTTCCTTACCATTGTGTCACCAACCATCTCCCTTAGTTTTGTGTTTTTTCTGCCTTTTAGACTGGGTGCATGCTTTGGTTCCTGTGGTACCTTTCCCTTTTAGAGGCGCAGTTGTGTTTTTTTTTGTTTTTTTTCCTGTTATGAACTTCGGGGAGTAGATGGGACCACGTGGCATTACACATAATTCCTAACAGGGGTTGCAGGAAAAGAACCATGGCTATCTTCTGGTGCACATATTGTGGAGGCGAGAGCGGAGCTCATTTCTGGACTATGTTGAGAATATAGCGGTGAAACTCAAATGATAGAAGGTGTTGTGTGGTGGATGTATGAGGGACGACAATACCACCTTTTAAAGTTAGTAAATTAGAATAGGTCTTTACAACAGCCACTTGGGTGGTACTTTGTATCGAAAAGCAGATTCCAGGTTTCTTTTTGGCATTTGGCATTTGGCATTTGGACTGTAGTTGGGGGTGACTTAAGTGCAACAGAGTGAGCTTCTGTTGGTTGGGACATCTGAATCAAGGGAGCGTTTTTTGAATTGATATTATGCTGGAGTTGCTCTAAATTAGGTTTGTGTTATTGGAAAATGTCTTTTGATAAGCTCATCTTTTATAGATGGAAGATGCTGAAGCTATGGACTAGGAAGTTGTCTTTGAGGAATTAAAGCTGGCAGTGGTAGCTGGACAATCAAACTGCTCTATTCTTGTGTGACTGACTGAATGTTGAATGTGGACGCTTAGTTTCAGTATGAGCAGGTGGGGGGGGGGGGGGGGAGATCTTGCTGCTGGTAACGTGGTACTGGAACACGCAAGGCCTCCACTGCCCTGCAAGACTATTGGGTGAGTGGAAAACTATTTTTCCTCCTGGGATCTAGGAATAGTGTACAAGTCAACCCAGATATTAAAAGTATTAACATCGTGTGCCTCGTCTGAGAAAGTACTATCTGGTCTTTTTCTGGAAGTTATAAGGGTAATAACAGGGAAAGTAACCATATAGTGTTTAAAAAAAAAAATTAAAAAAAGAGGTGAAACATGATTGGCAGTGATGTGGAGTTCAGGCTTTAGAACGTGGAGAAATAAGACAAACACGTTCAGTTACCAGGTTCGAGAACGTGGCCTGTGCAGCAGAGCTCCAGTAGTATGTGGAAAAACGTAACTTTGAAGGCCAGACCTGAGAGGGTGTAGCAGTGAAGGGCCGCACGCCTGAGGGTGATGGCGTGATTCAAATAGGGACAGATCTATGAAAAGCTGTTGGGAACATCTCTCGCCAAAATATTGTTTAATTCCGACTTTTGGAAGATGGAATTAAAATGCCTTACCTTATTAAGAGCCATTCTTTCAGAAGTGTTCAAAGGGTGTGGCTGAGACAACGCTGGAAGCTGTCACTGTTAGTTTGCTCCATGGAGTTCCGATATATGATTATTTAAGGGAAAACTAGTCTGTAGGCCCTGTCCACATCCTCTGAAGTAAAAGCTAATTTACTACTTTTAAACTTGAAAGTGTGAAGATTTCCTGATGTGTTAACCAAGGGAAGTATCATTCCTTGGAGAAAAGAAAAGGCGTTGCCTTGTGCCACCTCAGAGTTCAGGCAGCAAGAGTAGACAGGCACCTTCTTATGGCATGGGGCCATCGATGTCACTAATCTGGGCATATCACCAGATCTCCGCAGAAGGAACATTCAGACGGATATGCATCCGTTAACTCCTGTATCTCCTCCTCCTTTTTTGTTTTTTTTGTTTTTTGTTTTAATGTATTTATTTTATTTATTATTTTTTTTAAATAGGCGTCGGTGAAGGTACTCAATGGTCTTGATTTTCCATGATATGTAATGTGTTCAGCTGAACTGCAATAATTTTGAGTCTATATAATGTTTGGAAGTTCAGGTTGAGAAACTGTTTGTGTTCTTCAATACAAAGTTAAATATATAAAATATTCATTGGTTAACACACCCCGGTTATTTATGTATTTCTGGAGAAGTAAGTGATGTATTTCATTGTGAACAGGTTTCATTTTGTTAGAAAAAACACCATGTAATGTTGATTCTACAGATTAAGAGTGTGAAAAATATATTGCCTAATATGATTTGCCTTTTTATTTAATGCTTTCTGCACTACAGGCAAAGCAGCTGGAGTTATGCGATGGCATGACATTTTCCACATAATTGTTTTTGCCACATCTGCTACATAATTGCAGATTTTAACAAAAACATGGATCGGAAGTTACTGTGCAATGCAAAGCAGTTAGCAGAGGTTAATTGGGCACCCCGCAGTTGCATGTTGCTGTATTCGGGTGTTAAACTTGTACTAATGAGGTGAAACCTTTCCTCATACGGCGTTAAATGTGTAAAAGTGTTGAAAATTTAACTTTATGAAAAAAATGAGCTGCCTTACGACACATGTTGGCTTTTCTTAATTTAGTGAACCCAGCCAACTCATCTGTTTCTCCCCATCGCATAATTCCAGGGCCCATGACTAATTCCCTGAGCATTGCTTTCATTCTGCCGACATTCCCGTGTATAATAAATTTTTTGCATCTGCCCTAATAGAGATTAAATGACTTGCTTTAGCTTTATACGTAATTTTCTGGAAGTTAGCTGTCTATTTGTCAAAAGACTTGGCCGTGTGTTACTGATGAAAGTTCAGTCTGTAGGTGCACTGCATTGCTACATCCTTGCAAAGCCTAGGTGTAAAGATAATTTTTTTAGTTTGTAAGAAAAATTCAACAAGCATTTGCAATGTAATGGGTCTTGCAGTTGCTTGAATTAGAGCTAATGGCGTTGTAAATTCATAACTGGACTTTTCTTGCCACATAGATTGGTCAACCCTGCCTCATAATTTAATGTTTTCCTGTAACATAATCCCAGTAGCCCTGCATATAGCTAAAGCACTTCCATTTACCTTTTTCCTATATCTGCAGCTAAAAATGAAATTGTTGCCATTTAGCATCCTAATTTAAATCTGTCATGTTAATTCCAATAGAATACCATTTTCACCACCATACCATCAGAGTTGTTGGCTTGCTAACACAAAGCGCCCCCTCCTCCCCAAAAGACACAACACAGCCACGGAGTAACGAGGGAAATAAACTAGAAGGGTCACTCAAATATATTGTGTCCAAACAGTCATACTGTAATAATGATGTTAAGTTGGCCTATATCCTTGTCAAAATTGCAATCAGGAGGGATTAATAAAACATTCACAATTATCATATAAACCCAAAAAAAAAACTTCATCAGAAATACATTTTTGTCATTAGACCCTAATGTTCAGAACAGGCCATAAAGAACACCACAATGAAAATAGCATTTGTAAGAAACCTGGTTATGTAACAATACAGTTGGCCCCTAGAGGACATAACCACATGAAATGAAAATGACCAAAAGTAATGCAGTGTAGCCATATATTTAGCCCCTAGAGGGAATAATACACAGTTTTCATCATTGATTTCCATCACAGTGCTAACTGTCCCATCAGGTACTTCTCCGAGGCTCATCATCTGTGAGAACAGAAAAGTGAGCAAAAATAATTGAGTAACCATTTGAAAAGTGGTACACTGCGTTTTCATGCCCACCCCAGAGTAGTCCGACACAGAGGCATGTAACAATATGAAGAGTAATACTGTAGTACTAATTCCTGTACCATAAATACTTTTGAGAATTGATCCCAAGTGCTTATAATAGGAACACATTGCTGTTGGGCGGTGTTTGATTAGGCACACGCACATTTGTATTTATTGGAACTTATTTTGTTATTCATTGTTCATTTATTTCCAAACATTTGCTGCTAAAAATCAAGTCCTATTTAATGAACCTGCTGGCCCTGCGCTATTTTGTATTTTTTTTGCACTAGTTTGCACAGTGATATCATAAGATGGAATTTTGGAAAAAATGTGCTAATGAAACTTGGTTGTTGTGTGTTCATGTACCTGGGATGTGCTAGGAGCTTGCATTAGTGAAGAGCTGTTGTTTTGACTTATGAACCTGTGGGAAGACCGTGCCAAGGCATACTGGCACGAATGATGCCACGGGCCCTAGTCCATGTCTTGTACGACTCCATCCTCAGCAGCAAGGCAGTGTGCCAGTTCGGGTGCTCGCCTGTTTGTGCAAACACCACCCTGGCTGGCTTGAAATTGCGCCTTAAACTCCTCTTTCAGGCGCTCCACCATTTGAATGGCTCTGTAAGCCCATATTGCAGTATTTCGCTCAGAAGGGGTGGTTGGGAATGGCATATGAAGGGGTTCTGTCCCAAAAAGCACACTGTTTAAAAACGGGCAGAGTGAAGTAAAGGTAATCCTTTTTTAAAGAACTTTTTTGTCGTAACGTGAACCCGACCCGAGGGTGTTAGAGCACTTTAAATGAGCGCACCTTTAAGTTACATAAGGTCACATTCATTTTTAGGTAGGCGCAGAGAGGTTAAGTGATTTGCCCACTATCACAGGATGTTTAGCAGACGCCGAGACTCGAACCTGGTTCCCCAGCTCCAAGCAACAGCTCGGGCCCTTACGCCACATTCTTGACTACGCCACATCCAAATCTATTGACATTAACAAAGCAGTTCCCGTCTTCCTCGCTCACTTCTAGGCACTGATAATGAAGCGAGCACACACACATATGCGGTGTGCAATGGCTTTACCGTCGGTAACTACGAAAGGACTTTTCGTTCCATGTCCACTAAATGAAATGCTAATACGTCTATACCACTGCGTGCGTTCGATTCGGGAAAACTAGACTTGAGAAGTAGTTAATGGGAGCCATTAAATTCTGCGCGTTTAGCTTTAATTTGTGCGTTATGTGCATGGCTCAAACATATAATAACGTTAAAAAATGAACACTGGGCCACAATGAGGCAATATTTAATGAGGACATTACTATTGGATTTTTTTTCCAACAAAGCAAAAAAAAGTTATATAGAAACTATATTTATTTCGGATGCACTGTTTCTCCACAGCTTTATTTTTTTCTGATTTAGAAATGCACAAGAAGAAAGAAATAGGCACCGTGGATTTTGCATCATTTAGAGAAGCAAATAGATGAATTTCTGGTGCTTGAAATTCCTACGACCAGACTTCGATGCTAGCTGCCCTCTCCAACCCCCACTGCACAACACGTGCCTTTAACACCTCGGACTAAAACTGCCAAATCTTGCTAGAGAACGTGAAACATAGCCACATTTTATTTCATTGACTGCTTTGCTATAAATCTCCCAAAATAACTAAATTCCGATAAGAGGTGTGTAACATGTCAAGTAAAGCACATTGTGTGATGTTTTTCTAAACATGAAGATTTTACGAGCTATCGTATACATCTATATATGTGTGTGTGAACATTTAAGTCAGTTACACCATACTACCTTTATCTACACAATCCATGCGTTCTACGTGCAGGATAAACTTGTGGGCATGCTGTTTAGCTTTGTCACTGTAGATTGATGGTAAACGGTGCCCACGGCGTATGTCTGGGTAAAGAAGATACCTTCTTTGCACACTTCCTCCTCTCCCTGGGGGTGCACCAGCATCCGCCATAACACCGGCCATCAGAAGCACCACAGAGACGAGGCCCGCTCGACCTGCAAACAACTGTGTGAGAGCTGAATAGGGCACCAGATTACTGTTTGTGGATGAAGGGGCTGACTTGGTGCGTGCACAGGGCCACACATAGGGGCGTGTACCGCATGGTGCACGATTGCTCCTGTTCACACTGTCTGCACGTTCTTATACTGTCTGTGGACGGGGCAGGCTCGGTGCATGCACCGAGGCACACATGGCAGCGCATACAGCGCGTTGCACCACTGCTCCTGTTCACACTGTCTGCAGTTACTTCACTGTTTCTGGACGACGGGGTTGGCTTGGTGCCACAAGAAATGACTGATTAGGGAACTATGAACAATGTGACTAGAGCTTTAATACCTGCTGATCGAGTTCACGCTGTTGTGCCTGTTCACACTGTGAGTGCCATAGCTGCCATGCAGCACGCAAGGGAGACACAAAAGAAAAAAAAAAATAGTTCACCCATCCGCAAGTATATCGGCAATTGTGCAATAATCCATGTAACGGGCAGTCTGCAAGGCGTGACAAAAACAGCCTCAAGGCGGGGGCAAACGTGTAAAGCATTTACTAATGACATCAAGTGAGTTTTGAAAGGCAAGCCCACAAACGAGTGAAAGGGATGGCAGTTAGATGGGTGTGGTTAAAAGCTCAGAAGTACTTACAACAGGTCAGACCGCTTGCACACAGGACCTAAAAAGCAGCAGTGCATCCCTCCTGATCGTTGCACCAATGCGATATCTTGACCCTTCTTTTCAATTTATTTCAGGGCATGTATTCTTTCTTTGTTGTATTAAACCTTGTTCTTTGGAACCCTTCCTCTAGGGAAAGGCAAGTTATGTTTTATTGTCTTTCTGTCAGAATAATCTCATGTGACTGTGCTAGTCAGCAAAGCTACCAATCTGAGGACACTATTTCAGTTTTTTGTAGTCCTAGTCCCTGATCAAGCTGCTAAACGTGGAGTATCTAGATTTTATGCAGAAAGGTTTTTCTTTACTGCATAATAAACTTGTCAAGGGGTTCTGGTGTTTTTACACAGATGGGGGTTTTCTTTTAGCTGCTAATTAAGGTCACTGCTGCAGGTATGTCGATGCAGCATATTGAAAACTGAAGCTATAGTATGATTACATAATTACCCTGCTCATTGGGGTGTGGGGGTGGCCAAGTAACACAACAATATGACGGCACACTAGGCGAGCTTTGTGGCTGGAGCTTACATCTCGGCATGCCGCTTCTTTAATTACAGCAATTTCCTTTCTCCAATGCACAGAGGTGATGGCTAAACTCCCCTGACTGCTGGCGATATAAATGTGGTCCCGGTGGGAGGGCGGTCAGCCAAAGGTCGAAGGAAGGCCTCCTGCGTGACACCCCGCAGGCCGGCCTGTTGGAGTGAAAAGGAGCGTGCGGGAGACGGTCGCGCTGCCCATGGCCTCCGCTTTAAGATCGACTGCTGCGCAGCCCTAGGCCTACCTGCTGCCTGACTGAGATTGCCCCTTTACGGTTCCCTGGTGGTTGTGCAGGCTGTGGGCGGCTTGTGGGCGGCTTGTGGGGATGGCCGTTCAGGGCTGCTGCCCATCCAGACAAGCACAGGACCCCTATACGGCCTAGTGGGAGTGGGCACCACGGAGCGACAGGAGACAATGTAATGGAGGCAAGCAGCAGGGCTATTCACAGAGCTGAGCTGAAAGATTTTGGCGGCATCACTCAGTTGAGGGCAGGTACTGGCGATTTTCTCTGTCTACATGCCAGATCTTATGGAGTACCTCGGTCCCTGATGATCTCTGCCCTTTTCAGCCCTCGTCAGATTGACGCTTAGCGTCCCAGCTTCTCAGCACTTGGGCCTGTTGGGAGGCACTCACTCCTGGGGCCCTCTCAGTCATGCCGGGGATGGGCAGATCTGAGTAAGATCACTATTTTGATGGCAGTAGCTGAGGACTGGCCTTGATAAATGCCACTGCAATCACGCGTTCCTTCACCTGACTGACCAACATTTCAGGGCAAGAGCTCCAGTGGAGTGGTTGCCCCTGGGGCAGGGGTCTTTAGGGTTGCTCAGTGACACAGATCCAATTGTCATGGGTAAGACAGGCACCAGATAGTCTCATTGGTGTTTGAATTAAAGAAAAAAGCCAAGCTCTCCACTCTTGATGACTCTCAGGTCTCTGACAGGGATAACATAGCTGAGGATGAATCTCTCTCGCCAGCAGACATTGTCACTTCTGCTAGACATGAAGTCCAGCCTCACAGCTATAGCTCTCAAGATAGACTCGCTCATGCAAAGAATGGATGTCATGCAGGATCAGCTTGATAAGCGGCATACCTGTATCTAGTGTGCTGAGCAACGAATTTCTAACATCGGGGACACTTCTGAGCATCAATCAAAACTGGCTAACGGGATGCATGAAGATCTTTGGCACATATGTCGCAAAAATGAAGATTTGGAAGCTAGATTGCGGTGGGGGGGGGGGGAGAACAGTGTGTGCATTCTGGGAATATCACAATCTACTGCCATGGCCTGCACTGAGGACTATATTGAGAGCCTGGTGATTACACTCTTCGGCGCCAATAACTTCTCTAAGACTTTTGTGGTTGACAGAGCACATTGTTCACTCTTACCTCAGACAGATTCCAGGCGCACCACCGCACTGCATCGACAAGTTCCTCAGTTACAGAGATCGAGACCAACTGCTGTGCCTGGCTCGGGAGGCCACAAAAACACTAATGTGGGAATGCATTTCTTCTTTTATCCAGGCTTCACGCAAGCATTACAAGAAAAAATGAAAAACATCCTAATTAAGAAACTGCAAGAACGAGGAGTTCCCTACACCATGCTTTACCCTGCCAGACTCAGGTTTGTGTGGAAGGGCAAAGCACAGGTATTTTCCGATCTTGTGGACACACTCTCCTTTCTTCAGCATAATCCACCATCTCAAGCACCAGGGTCACCCCGCACACGGGCTGACATAAAATCATCCATGGAGGAGGTTGAATTAGCCTTTTATCCTGCTGGTCTGTCATCCTCTGGCTGACTGGGATAGATCAATCCCTGTTATGCTCTGTTGTTCGGATACTTTGATTTATAGATTTCTTACTTTGCTATGCTCTTGGTTCTGCATGGAAGCATATGGCCTGACCCATGATGTT